>NC_044563.1:86732626-87062001 GCF_007565055.1 Rhinopithecus roxellana
AAATGTAATAGATGTGTATGACAGCAGATCAGATCAACCAGAGAAAAAGAGGAAAGAATACAGATACCTAAATGAGAAGATAAAATTTTATATACACATATAAAATGTTAAATACATGTTTAAATTTCAATTTTATATATATAATCTTAAAATAGATATTTTAAGATTTATAAAGTATATTTATAAAATTAAATTATATAAATTTATAAAATTTTAAATATATAATTTTAATTATATTACATATATAATTATATTACATGTATAATATATTACATATAATTTTAATTATATTACATATAAAATATATATTTCATATGTTTAGCTTGGAGATTTTTTATTTAAAAACATTTTTATATAAAAATATTTGTACTATAAAATTTTTATTTTATATATATATCTATTTTTACATATAAAATATAAATATATAAACATTTATATATAAAATAGATTCATATATAAATATATGAATCTATTTTATTTATATTTATGTATAAAAATCTCCAAGCTAAAGTACAGAGAAGAAAAGAACATAAATTGTATTAGGCCATTCTTGCATTGTATAAATAAATAACTTGAGACTAGATAATTTATAAAGAAAACAGGTTGAATTAGCTCACAGTTCTGCAAGTTTTACAGGTAGCATGGTGCTTGCATCTGCTTGGCTTTTGGGGAGGCTTCAAGAAGCTTACAATCATGATGGAAGGTGAAGGTGCTGTGGGCATGTCTCACATGATGGGAGAAGGAGCAAGAGAGAGTAGGGAGGGAGGTTCCACACACTTAAGCAGATATCATGAGAACTCACTATCACAAGGACATTACCAAGCCATGAGGGACCCACCCCCATGACCCAGATACCACCTACCAGGCCCCACCTCCAATGTTAGGGATTACATTTCAACAGGAGATTTCGGTGGTAACAAATATCCATACCATATCAGAAACATAGGGAACACAATGAAAATATCTAACATACACAATTAAAGTCTCAGAAAAGATAAAGTGAGCAAAGATCAATATGTGAAGAAATAATGATTTATAATTTTCCAAGCCTGATGAAAAATTCTAATTCACAGTGTATAATTTCATTGTAAGTCTCAAATGGTATATTGAAATCCTACAAATATTTCCAGGGATCCCTGGAGCCATGGTATTGATCCTTGACCAAACCAGAATAGAATATACTACATAAGAATTAATGCAGTTTTGTGCTAATGTAGTTTTCTAAAAAATACCAAGAGGGAAATCTGTAACAGCTTGCCAATATTGTTTATAGAAAATGTATTGATGAATGGTTTGCATCTGGTTTCTGTTATGCTATCTTGGTTTCTGCTATTGAACCTGGTCCCATAGCCTGGTTTCAGCTACATGACAGTTGTAGTATAAAAGACCCCTATTTGAATGAGCTGTGGCTTCCCTGAAATCAAAATATCTTAGTGGTTCACTTGCTGGCCATAAAGCACAACCTTGTGACTGAGAGAGGTCTCTGGAATCTGTGTGGGTATTGTGGACCTCCTTTCTTACCCCTGCTGCTTTGTATCCATATCTGTCACAAATCTTTCATGAGTGTGTGTGTATGTGCATGCATGCAAGTCTATGTTACACTGTATTTTTATAAATATCTCTAATAACCTTAGAACATTTGTACATTTGAATGAGAAAAATATGTGAGTAAAATGTGAAAAAAGTCTAATTTTTTCTAATCAAGCATGTTAGCAACTGAGTTGGAGGAGGAAAAATGGTCACTTTTTGAGCCAAAATGTATCCTTTATGATTTGGTTAAAGAAATACCTGAAAGCATAGAAGAGGGAAAAGATAGAGATGGAAATCATGAAAAAAGATCATAGGCTTAAATAGTAGATCTATAAGACCTGATATGCAGACACAAAAGTTTAGAAAGAAAGAAAGAGAGAGAAAGAAAAGAAAGAAAGAGAGAGAAAGAAAAGAAAGAAAGAAAGAAGAAAGAAAGAAAGAAAGAAAGAAAGAAAGAAAGAAAGAAGAAAAGAAAAAGAAAGAAGGAAAGAAAGAAAGGAAAGAAAGAAAGAAAGAAAGAAAGAAGAGGAAAGAAAGAAAAGAAAGAAAGGAAAAGAAAGAATGACAGAAAGAAAGAAAGAAGAGCAAGAAAGAAGGGAGGGAGGGAGGGAGGGAGGGAGGGAGGGAGGGAGGAAGGAAGGAAGGAAAGAGGGAGGAAGAAAGAGAAAGAGGAAAGGAGAAGAAAAAGAAAAAGAAGGGAAAGGAAAGAGAAAGAAAAAGGAAAGAGAAGTTTATAAAAGTGAAGAAACAAATGACTAACAGAATAATAGAAAATGCCTTTGTGTTGAAAATTTTTGAGAAGGCATGAATGTAGACCAAATAACTCACTACATTTCAGTCTGGATTAGTGAATAAAGACCCACTAGACATAAAAAGGTATAATTTCTATACTGTAAGGATAAAGAGAAAAGCTTTTAGGTTAAAAAGATAAGTTATCTAAAAATAAAAATGACATTGGACATCTCTTTTGTAATGTTGGAAGCTAAAAAAATGTTCAATAGCAGTATAGACTAGTAGGCTAAAGGGGCTTCAATATATCAGCCAAAATATCATCTCTCCCTAATGTAGTGAAAGAAAGGTTTAAGGATTTTCAAGAATTCAGAGCCTGTATCACTCAGATGTCCCCTGAGTTAACAATTCAAGGAAGTACTCCAAACAGATAACAAACCCAAAATAGAAATACCCCACAAAAAATTATAGACAAGGAAACAGAGAAAGCCATGATATAAAGTAAATAATAAACCAAAAGTTGCATGTATAAAGAATGCAATAAATTATTAGTCATTGTACTAAATGTGAATGGACTGAGTTTTTCAATAGAAAGAAACTCTCAGAATCACTCAAGTAAAAAAATCCAACCATATGCTGTTTTCAAGAAACATCTGTGAAGTGAGTAAAAAAGATACCAGGCAAATGAGCAAAAATTTCAAATAATCGAAAGTTAATTTAAGAACTAAATAAAGAGCTATTTAATTTAAGAACTAAATAAATATTTTGATAAAAGGTACAATTTATGAAGAAGTATAATGCCATCAAACCCGCTAAATACATAGAGCAAAAATGCATAAATTTGAGTACTTGATTTAAAAAATACAGTTCTATGGGGAAATTCAATATATGTGTTTTAGAATTAGAACTAGGATACAATAAAATAAAGTCATGCACAGTTTGAATAGTGTAATTAATAATCTGAATTTCAAAGGTATATATAGAAACCTTATAACCCTAGAATTGATAGTATATTTTGTGTCCATAGAACATTTTCAAAACTGAGTATGAGTTTTGCCATCTTCTCCTCAACTGTTGAATGTGTTTTTAATTGCTCTGAGAACATAAGCAAAGAGAACTTCCATACCCTTGCCCATCCACACAATGCATCACACACCTACCTGCATCAGTGCCCCTTTTCAGCTAGAAGCCTGTTCATGTAGTCACTAGTTTCCATCCATTCTTACTCACATGACCTAACTCCAGTAATTCCCCTCCCTTGCAATGTCAATTTTTCCCTCTATAATATATCCTTCCCATTATCACGTATGCTGTCATTTCTCCAAAACAAAACAATAAAATTTTCTATGGCCCTGTTTTAGTTAGTGTGGGCTGTTATAACAAAATACCATAAACTAGATGGTTGACAACAACAGAAACTTATTGCTCACAGTTCTGGGGGTTGGAAGTCCAAGATCAAGGCACTAACAGATTCAGTTTAGTGAGGGCCTACTTCCCGGTTCATTTATGGCTGTCTTCTTGTGGAGACCTCACATGGCAGAAGGGACCAGGGAGCTTTCTGGAACCTCTTTCATAAGGGCACCAGTTCCATTCATGAAGGCTCTGCCCTCACAACCCAATCATGTCCCAAAGTCTCCACCTCCTAATACCATCAGATTGCGGATTAGGTTTCAGCGTATGAATTTGGGAGGACACATTTAGTCTATAGCAGGCCCACTTCTCCCTCAGCTACTGTATCATTTCTGTCCTTCCTTTTGAGCCAAACATCTTAGAAAGTAGTCTATTGTCTTCCATTTTTTCTCCTTCCAGTCTTTTTTGGCCTTACTTCAATTAGGGTTTCACCCTACCGTCTCACTGAAACTGCTCTTTTCAATATCACTGATGGTCTCAATGTTGCTAAATTCAATGGTTAGTTTTCAGTCTCATCTTGTTCTATCAGCAGAATTTGGCACAATTGATTTCAGGCATTTGGTACAGCTAATCTCTCTACCTTGAAACATTTTCTTCACTTGGAGTTTTAGATAGCATACTCTTCAGGTTTTCCTCTCCAGATGTTATTTTCCATGCTTTTTTGAAAACAATTTTATTGCCGCCTCCCAGGTCTGCTCCCTCTGTGACTTCTAAACAGTAGAGTGATTCCTCAGGGATCAGTCTTTGAATGTTCTATTCTCACTCCCTGAATGATCTTCCATGGCTTTAAATTCCACCTATCAGCTAGTGACTTATAGTTTATATCTCCTCCTCAGACTTTGAATTCTAATTCCAAACTCCTTCCTTGTCAATTTGACTTCAATGTTTAATAGGCATCCCAAATTTACCAAAAATGTACTCCTGAAATGCCTCACAAACTTGCTTTTTTATTTTTTTACAATCTTCTCAATCTCTCTTCCAAATTCCCAAGTCAATATCTTAGATTTCCCTTTGACCCCTTTCCTTTCTCTTACCTCCCAATCTGTTCTGTCAGCAAATCTTTGCAATTCTATCTTAAATACTCAGAATATGACTGCTTTCACCACCACGACTGCTACCAGCTTCACCCTAGCCATCATTTTCTCTCATCTGGATTATTATAATAGCCTCTTAATTGGTCTGCTTGCTTCTGTCATTGCTCTACTCCAGGATACTTCATATAGAACCAGGATGATTATCTTAAAACATAATAGTTATTATTCACTTTGCCCCAAACCCTCAGTTGGCTTCCTAGTTTACTCAGAGTGAAAGCCAAGGTATTACAGTGGCCTATAGGGCACTACATGATATCTCTCTTCTTACCTTTCTCATTTACCCCCTATTTTTCTGATTCATATTCCACTATTTTGCTGCCTTATCCCATGTTAGCCATTCTGGACTAATTGTTATTTCTTAAACTTGCCATTCTTATTTTCACTTTACTCTCTTCTTTCATTAATGAGGTGCTGTTGATTGATTCATTCACTGCTTTAAGTGCTGAGAATAAAAAACAGAATGAAATAAATAAAAATCTTTATCTTTTATGGATCCATTCTCTAGGTGGGGAGGTGTGGAGTAAGGAAAGATCAATAGCTAGTAAATAAATAAGTAAAATTATTTATTGGGTGAGAGTAAAAATACAAACAAAAGAGTAATTCAAATTTTGTTACTCATTGTATTTGTGTATATGACTGTTAATTTAATTATGCAGCATGAAGAAAAAATGTAAAAGGATACATACCAGAGAATTGATATGTTCAATGTGTATTGTTTATTGGGAGGGATTGATGTAAGTACAGACAGGAAAAAACTAGGGGCCTATAAGGCAATCTCTCAAACTCTTAGTAAAAATGGAATACTACCACTTTTATTTTACCTTTATGCTTGTGATAGAGAAGCAAAGTGACAAGTTCTTTCAATTTGACAAAGAAATATTACAAGCACTTTTACCTTTTTACAACACAGAGATGTCACTTAAAGTATATTAAGAGCAACGAATGAACAAGTACTACAGTCACTCATATTTGCAGACCTTTTACTATTAAAGATCACTTTCACAAGGCATTGCAATAATTTCAAAAGTCCAGATTTCTTATAAGATCCCTCTGAAGAAATAACACTTCCAAATATAAGTTTACATATAAACGCCTCTATCCTCTTCCACACATTTACCGCAGAAGATACAGTGTTCAATATAGGATCCTCTGTGCTCAGCAAACCTGTGGGCGCACGTCCTTCCGAAACAAAAATAGAACAAGATAATAACAGTATGAACATTTATACAGATATCCTTCATGGGACAGCAAAAATGTTCTATTTCATGGTTTTCTGTGCATGTTAGAAACAATTTCAAAACCAAACCTTCTAGAATGTGTAGTTTCTCTTAAGATGTACATATTCGTGAATGTAATATTCAGCACGTTAGCATATCATAGCAATTTAACATAGTATGTTGGAACCAAACTAAAAAGAGTTTGCCTTTTCTCTCACCCTACACTTGGCTATCCTTTTGAGGTAGTTTTTATATGAATCTTTATAATCTAAACCTCTGATTTCTGGCTGTTATTGACGTTGTTGGACCCATCTTGCTAACTAGCATGCCTGAGTCCTTAGTATCAGTTGCCTAGAGTGCATATTTTCTTAATGCCAACGAATACTGGCTCTTCCTTTGTCAATAAAGCTTGAAGTTCTCCATGAAGAGTCCAGCTGGAGAAATGCTACCTTCAATAAGGATAAATCACCCAAATCTTGTTGCTATATGAATATGAAAACTTGTCCCAAATGGGTAATCCTTAGAAAAAGGAAGCCATCCAAATAGAGCATCCATTTACCCATGCTATCCAGAGGTTTCTCATCTGAGAGGCAATTCTCAATCCTGAAGCTCCTAGATCTATTAGCTTCTAAGACTGTCTTCAGGGGCCAAGGCCACGAATTCATCTTAGAACAGTTCTAGTCATGTGGGATTTGAATGAAATTGCACTATCCATAAATCAACACAGAGCCTTGGTGACTACTGTGGTCAATTTGACTCAGATGTTCCTTAAATATGTCGAGTAGGCTCTTAACTGAGGGTCTCTGCACTTGCTATTTCTTCCTCCTGGAATGCTCGATCGCCCAGATATCTGCATTGCTCACACTTTCACATTCTGCAAACATCACCGTAGTAGTGTCTTCTCTTCCTATTCAAAGAGAAATAGGACCCATCCCCCACTTCTCACCCCCAGCGCTGTATTCCTTGCCCCACTCTGATTTTCTCCACAGCTATGATCACCACCTAGTATACTACAATTGATTATCTGCGCCCCTTCAACGGATGAGGGGTAGATGAGCAAGAATTTGGATATTTTATTCACTGCTAGACAGGGCCCAGAAAACTGACAGGCACAAATAAGATGCTCAATAATTGTACGGATATTAGATGGACAAATAAAGGGACACTGCTTATTGGGAGTCAGCCAGTCTGGGAAAGGTCCTTCAAAGCTAGGGTTCAATTCCCCGACTTCCTCTTCCCCACATCTGGAAGGCAAGGAGGAAGGACGTGCGTCCACAGGTTTGCTGAGAGCAGAGGATTCTATATTGAACACTGAATCTTCTGCGGTAAATGCGGAAGAGCATAGAGGTGGAGAGTGGGAGCAGCGCTCCCTTGGCCCTCCAGCCAATGGGAAGAGAGATTCGCTAGCTCAGGCGGTGGGGTCCAACCACCCAGGCTGGTCCGCAGCCCTCTTAAAGGGTTTGCTCCTCTCGCAGGGGAGGAGGGAGATGAGGCATTAAGGGCCAGAGTGCGTTCCCCTTTGTCGTGGAACAACAAGTGCCTGTTGATACTTTCCTGTCCTCTGAAGCCTGGCTTTCGACGCTTTTACCCTTTGACACCGACGCCTGGTGAGACCGAGGTATGGAATGACTCTCCTCTTCTCTGGATGCGTACTTTGTCCTCTCTAAAATGGGAAGTTGGGTTCTGTGTGAGTCCATCCAGCGCCCACATTCTGCGTGGAAAATGAAAGGAATATGGACTTAGGGCCCAAGAGGATGAGTTGCCAGGACATCCCAGGGTGGGACACTTTTGGGCATGGCGCCGGACACGACCAGAGTGGAAAAGCGACCTTGAGGGTGCGAGTCCACGGTCACCTGCAAGTAGCCTTTGGCTGGAGACCTAGTGTGGCCTGTATCCATTTGTCAAATTCCAAAGAGATAAAGAAATGAATGCCTGCCAACTCTCCTGGAATTTGGCAGGCACTGCCTGTGGTGCCCGCTTCTAGAATCTCCTGGATTAAAACGATATGAATAGTCCCACTTTCACCAGGCTTGACGAATACAGGCAAGTCCCTCGCCTCGCTACCCAGGAGCAGGTGTTCGTCCTTCAGTCTGAAGCTATTCCCGCCACCTGTGTTCTGCCGTCTTTCATTCACTCTGGGTCTCCTCCTAGCCCGTCTCCCTACTGAAAACGAAACAAACCGCCTAAAAACTGCTCTGCAGGTGCACCAGTTGCTCTGGCTGGTGCTCCAGGTTTATCAGTATCTGTCTCTCCACCTCTCCCTAGCAAAGTTCAAGAAATATTAGTAAGGTAGCACATGCTTGCTCCCTGCGTTGGTCATCCTCTAGCCTACAGTGCTTTAGTGCTTTAGCACCCCTACTCCCTCCACTCCAGCAGTGACCCAAAATTGCTCTCTCTATGCAAGTTAGCAATTATTGCTAACACGCCAAATTCAAGTACAGATGCCAGGCATTCATTTCTTTAACTCTTTGGAATTTGACAAATGGATATTGCTTTTTTACCTTTTTATTTCTCCACTTATTTAAGGAATGTATTCTGATGAAAGATAATTGTCACAAATTGTCCTAAACTCTGTTGTGTTTTGAGTTAGGACAATTTGTGACAATTATTTTAAGTACTTTTTTTTATGTAGAGGTTTTGTTTGCTTAGTTGTAATCTTCATATAACTGCCATCTGTTTTGCTCTATGATGAGGTCATTTTAATGACTAAAAAAATCAAGTGTGTGCTATATTTTTATACATTTATTATAATTGAATCCTTACTGACAATTATTTACTATTCTAAACAAATACTCTTATGCACAAAACTTTCTTTTCTGTATTTAGGATTTTTTTTTTCCCAGTGGATAATTTACCAAAGAAGATACTGCTTGAAAACTCATGCATGTTTGTAAAATTCTCAGTAGACATGCAGACATGCAGTTTTTCAAGAGTGTAGCAATAACATATTAACGCCTTACTTTTATATGGTACTGTTTTTTAAAGCTTATTTTTATCATTTTGAACTTTGAGAAGGGCTGTTTCCTGGTTTGCATTAGTTGTGCTAAATGCTTAAGTTTGAAAATTTTCTGAAATACTTGTTAGCCATTTGCTTTTTGCTTTTTTCCCCCTTCTATGAATAGGCTATTCACAATAAATTTGCCTTATTGCTGTTCTGATCTATTTGTATCATGTCATTTTAGGGATATGAACCTTTTTAAAACAATATTTTAATGTGAACTGTAATTCATAAAAGACTGCACTAAGTATAAGCAAGCACCTTAGTAAATGATTACCAAGTGATCACTCATGTAAACCATCAGCAGGTCAAGGAATAGTACATTAATTACCAGGACCTAAGGCCCCCTTCATCCCCCTCCACCTCATCTCCACAGGGGTATTAGGAAACTGACTTTTATGATAGCTACTTCATAATCTTGTTTGATTTGGCTTCTTTCACTAATTATGAGATTTATTCTAGTGGCATATAGCTGCAATAATATATTTTCTTTGCTGTTTAGGATTTTGTTGTATGAATTCACCACAGTGTATTGATTGGTTCTACTACAGATGAACTCTTGGGTCTTTTCAAGTGCTTAGGGATTACAAGCAGTGCTGTTATAGTTATTGCATATCTCCTGCTATACCTACACACATATTTCTATTGGATGTTTTCTAAGAACTTTAATTGCTATTTCATAGTGTATGTATATTTCCAGTTTTAAGGAATAACCATTTTAGAATAGTATTTATTAGAGTTACAGAAATTTCTTGTATACCTGTCACCCAATTTCCCCAATTTTTAATATCTTGCATTACAATGGTATATTTATCACAATGAAGACAATAAGGCAATTAAGTTGCACTTAATTTGAATTTCACTAATTTTTCCATATTGTTCTTTTTCTATTCCTGAATATTACATTTAGTCATTTTGTCTCTGTAGATTCCTCTGGTCTGTGAAAGGTTCTCAGTCTTTCCTTGTTTTCTGATGACCTTGATCTGAGAAGTACTAGTCTGGTAATTTGTAGCTTGTCCCTCACTTTAATTTTTTCTTATGGCTAGACTAGGATGCTGGGTTTGGGGAAGGAATATCACATGATAACATGCCATCCACAGTGTCAATAGTACATACTATCACAGTGACTTATGGCTGATAATAGTAGTCTTGATCTTGGGAGAGTGTTTGTCAGGCTTCTCACTAAAAAGTTTCTCCACTCTCCCCACCTACTCCCATACTCCTCTCTTTGAGGAAATCAATAAGCACACTCAATGCTCTGGAAGGTGGGGTGCAGTTGGGTTAAGAGCCACTTCCTGGAGGGGAGCATATCCTACATAAAGTATTTGGAAATCTTCTCTCAGAGAGATTTGTCTCTTTTCTCTCATATATTGGGACATTTATCTATATCTGTATGGACTCATGGATACTTGCTTTGTACTTTGGGCTATAATCCAATACTGTTGTTTATTTTGGCCATTGGGAACTCTTTCTGGTTGTATCTTCAGTCTCTTTGCATACCCCATTATTTTCCTTTCCTTATTTCTGGCACTATGAGATGTTGTAAGCTCATCGTATCTATTCCCTATCCTAGCCCTAGAATCAGCAGTTTCTCAGAGGATCCCTGATTCCTTTTACTGGCAAATAGTACGGGTTAGAAGCCAAAATTTGGGCCTGGGTGGACATCTCCAATTTCAGTAGTTAAGACAAACAGTTTTAAAGTGGTTTTATTAATTTACACTTCAGCTGCTTATTTGCCATATTCCCTGTAAACATTTTGCTGTTTTTGGTTGGCCATTTGTGTTTGAATTTTAAGGACAAGAGGTTTTAATTTCAGCATAGTTAACAATATGTCTTCAAATATTCATCGTGGTTCTTGGTCAGTTCCCTTATTGTGTCCAAACTGGTAAGTCCCATCCTTCCTAAGTTGTGATGAATGTTCTTTGCTGTTTTCTCCTCCCTGGTTTGAAGTATTAATGATGCTTTCCAGATATAATTATATCTGGGATGATTTAAGAGGATACTAATTAATTCTTGTCAAAATGGTTTACAAGTTGTCCTAATGAACGACACTGAATTCTTTCCTCCCAGTTATGGTATCTCTTCTATGATATATTGAAATCCAATGAGAATGTATTTTCTTGGCTGTCTACTCTTTTTCTTTGATTTAATTATTATGACATAATTAAATCATTTGTACATTTAGGCCAGGCACCATGGTTCATGCCTGTCACTGTAATCCCAGCACTTTGGGAGGCCTAGGTGGGCAGATCACTTGAGGTTAGGAGTTGGAGACCAGCGTGGCCAACATGGTGAAACCCTGTCTCTACTAAAAACCCAAAAATAAATAAATAAATAAATAAATAAATAAATAAATAAATAAATTAATTAAATTTAGCCAGGCATGGTGGCAGGCACCTGAAGTCCAAGTTATTTGGGAGGCTGAGGCATGAGAATTGCTTGAACCCAGGAGGGAAGGCAGAGGTTGTAGTGAGCAGAGATCCACCACTACACTCCAGCCTGGGTGACAAAGCGAGACTCCATCTCCAAAAAAAAAGAAGTTGTACACTTAGCAGTAGTGGTTAGACTCTTGAATTTTTTTCAACTGTGGGGCAGTTTGCTGCCCTGGGGTCATTTGTCAATATATAGAGACATTTCTTGTTTGTCACAACTGTAGAAGATCCAGGGTTCTAATTGGCATCGAACAGGTAGAAGCCATGAATGCTGCTCAACATCATATAATGCACATATAGTGTCCCCCAAGGAAGTATCCAGCCTAAAATTTCAGTATTACTGAGGTTGGGAAACTGCTATAGGAGATTTAGTTAGAGCGACCGAGAAAGGAAATCAATCCAGACTGTATGAAAATGGTGGAAACACCCGACTTCCTAGGTCAAATCTTACTTCACTGAGACCTCCATATTTCTACCCTCTCTAGGTGAGAATCCCTTGTCCCTTTGTGTTCTCCTAGAACTACTCAGACCCAAGTGATAGTCATACTGTATTTAGAGGTCTTCCTCTTCCAGTCGTGTTCAGCACAGGGTCTGCTCTCACAGAGCATGGCCACACAGATTTTGTATAACTCTGAATTTCCAGTGCCTAGGAAACTGAAGTGAAATTAAAAGGCAATGCTATGTAGTAGAAAGAGAGTGAGCTTTGTAGTATGATAGGCCATTTGTCAACTCTATGACCTGGGCAAGTTTCTTAATTTCTGAGACTCTGTATCTGTAAATGTGGATAAAATCAAACATTCAGGTCTGTTTTAAAGTCTAGAGAAAATTTTTATAAAGAACCTATACACACTACGTCCTCACAAATATAGTCATTAATATGAGCTAATTATTTTGAACAAATATGCTTTGTTATAGGCAAAAATTTACATCAATTTGCAAATTGAAATCCTTGTAGACCATGGGTTCCCATTTTAGTTCAGGGCATTTTTGAATGAATGAATGCCTTCCTATAAGAGAAACAGTGCCAAACGTGTGTTCTTTTTCTAAAGAGGTAAAAACAAAACAAAACAAATTTCTTCAAGAACAGCATAAAACCCTTGGGAAGGAGACTACAGTATATTGTACTCTATTATGATTGTAGATATCATATAGTAGAAAGCTAATAGGATTCAGACTCGTATAGATCTCGGCTCAAAGGGACACCCAGAAAGGAGGAGGAAAACAAAAAAAGTGTGGGATTGCGACAGCAAAGAGGCAAGTAAATATCAAGATGTAAGGCTTTGTTAAAATAGTATTATTAACATATGGCACCTTGTTAAAGTTAGGTGCATGCATTAGCTTTTTCAGTTCTTGCAGAGATGGGTACTCTTGTTACTACTCCTGCTTACAGATGGGAAAATTGAATCCCAAAATGCCCCTTGAATTTCGTAACAGGGAAGTTATTGGTATGAGTTATTTCAGTGGAATTGTGGTGGCAAAAGTTCTATCACAGTGGACTGAGGAGGTATAATAGGTGATAGAGTATAGAAGACTGAAGGAGTTTGACTATGAAGATGAAAGGGATTTGGAGTAAAGGGAAAGTTTGTAAAAGACTAAGTTAAATTTGGGCGCATTTAAGTACTAATAAGTAGGACTTAGTGGACAGGGAGAAGTTGAAGATCAAGAAGATAGATTTCTAATGGATTAAATCCCTTTGGGAACAATTGCTTATGAGATTTAGATAAGAGGTGGAGAAATAAGCTATAGAAAAGGGAAGAGAGCTCCCCTCATTTGTTACAGGAAAGACAAAGATAAAAATGAACCCACATGCAGTGATATCTGTAGATTTCTAGACAGGAAGTAGAAGATGTGTTCTGTGCCTTGCTTTCCCTCACCTACCATATTCTGTATGTACTGGAGAAATTTCAGAGTTCTTTTTTGAAGTTTCCTCAAATCTTTTCCTTTTTGCTTTTTAAAAAATTACTATAGGACTTGTTTTTGTCAGATTTATCTGTAATCTAGAATGTTTGTACCATGTAGTTAAACAAACAACCTTAAAACAGCTGATAGCTCACCAATTACTGTAGGATAAAATCCAGATTTACTATATAAGTTTGGAGATAATTCACCTTCTGTTTAAAAGGAAAACTCCTCCTTCTATCTACTTTTATTTCCCCCATCCATGTTTCTTTTCCAATCATATTAGCAAGAATCGGGGGAGACATTATGAAAGACTGGAAAAGGCAGGAATTTTAGTGAAAGATCTAAGTTGAGTTCCAGCACCACTTACTAGCTCTATCTCTTCAGGCAAATCACCAAAAGAGATTAAGAAAACTTGATGGTGCTTTGGAGAGTATGGATTAAGTGATTAACTGGAGCACCCATGTTGAATAAGAAATTGAATAAGGCCCTTAAGATGGCTGATGAGGGGAAAACACAGGGCTCAAAAGGATTTGGTGGTGTTTGAAGAACTGTCACCGAGTAAGGGCATGAAACCACTCAATTAACTGGAAGATATTAATAGAAAATGGGTTATAGGAGTTTGCAATTTAAAAGTTTGAGTAGTCATTGATAAAGCCTGGGGTGAGAGCATCAGAGTAAACTGCTGGAGAGCAGTAAGGTCATGGGAGTTGATGTCAAAGACATGAGATGAGGATGTTTTGGATGAGCTTTAACACTGAACTCACCTAGAATAGCTGTGGTGTTGGGAAAAGTATACAAAAGGAGCTTGTGTGCTAGGAAAGACTATTAATAATTATGTATGGATTTATGACCAGAGATGATATGACAAGAAGAGGTAGATGGTAGCATATTCTATTGCATGTGTTTGATGAATAATAATGTGTTGGCAGGGGAGCAATAACAATGTTTTATGGACTGAGATGTATATTAGATGTTGGTGGGGGATAGAAGGGATGAGGAAGGACAGTTAGCAATGTTTAGGAAGAGCCAGTTCTGTGCCAAGTGATATATGAACCCTACCTTATTTGATCCACACTAAAATTAGAGGTTGGCTCTGTTATCTCCACTTAGTAGAAGAGTAAATTGAGGTTCAAAGAGAGGAATTACCTTTATTTATATCACTCATAAGTGGTAGGACTGGGAATAAATCCTAAGAAGATGGAATAAATATACAGTATAGTGGTCTATATTAGAGGAATGCTTTGTGAAAGAAGATGTATTACAGAGGACACTAGGTCAGTACCAAGCCTAATACAGTGGGCTTCTGCAAATGTTTGTTAAATTAATCTATATAAGTATTTCATTTTCAAATCTTTTTCATGTGTCCCATTTATTCCATGTGCTTTTGGTTATTTGTTTCCCCCACAGAGGCCTGAATATTTGGACAAGATGGCAGATTCATCATCATCTTCCTTCTTTCCTGATTTTGGGCTGCTATTGTATTTGGAGGAGCTAAACAAAGAGGAATTAAATACATTCAAGTTATTCCTAAAGGAGACCATGGAACCTGAGCATGGCCTGATACCCTGGAATGAAGTGAAGAAGGCCAGGCGGGATGACCTGGCCAATTTGATGAAGAAATATTATCCAGGAGAGAAAGCCTGGAGTGTAACTCTCAAAATCTTTGGCAAGATGAACCTGAAGGATCTGTGTCAGAGAGCAAAAGAAGAGATCAACTGTGAGTGATGCTAGGGGCAGATCTGGGGCTGGGCAGGAAGGAAGTGTTTCCTGGAGTCCAATGGAATGTTTCTGTAAGAGGGATTTAGGGATTAAACCATGATGGGGGACATAAGCTCCATGGTGGTCTTGTGTATGGGGAGCTTGTTGGATTATTTGAGGAAGGAAAGGCAGATGGGTTTTGAGTACTGTTACTCAGCCTAGCTCCTTAATTGGGGGCAATTCATCCATCTTGTACCAGTTGAAATGATCAAAGGAATTGAGTGATAGGAATTGTCCCATAAAGTGCCTTCACCTAAACTACAAGTTATAAGTTAGGCAACATTTTGAGAAATCAAATATGATTTAATGTATTTGCTGAAATATGAGGAATGGGCTGAAAATTATTATTGGACATAATCCAAGCCAGTATTTATAGTCATTCTCAGGTATGAAATATTATAGACATCTAGAATTCCTTACTCATATACAAGGCTTTATATATGTGTGTGTGTGTGTGTGTGTGTGTGTGTGTGTGTGTGTGTGTGTGTGTGTGTATCTCAGGAAACTGAGGCTTACACTACACTATTTGCCCTGGAGCTACAGGGTGGGGGCCATGGCAAGAGGTCTCCTACTTCAGTGTTGTCTGTATCACATTGCTTCTTCTCTCAGCTAAGCTTATGGAGTCTGAGGCTCTGGCAGCTTTAGTTTTCTTAAACTCAGATAGTCATAGAATTGGACCACTGATGAGAATGTTGACCTTTGTTCTAGCCATCGTGAAAGCTCACTTTGTTTTCATTAAATATCATGATCCTTTTGGAACCTGTTGCAGGGTCAGCCCAGAGTATAGGACCAGATGATGCCAAAGTTGGAGAGACACAAGACCAGGAGGCAGTGCTGGGTGAGTAGTTAGGCCTTTCATCAGATTTGGGAGGCATTCAAAGTTTTGATACAGGATGGGGATTTATCTCCCAGAGGACTTTTGTTCAAATCTTGTTAACTTCTTCTAATACCCCACCTGTTCCCTGAATGTCCCCTAAAAAGAATTAGCAAAACACTCTCTGGCCAAAGTCAGAATCAGGGCCTTGTTAATTCAGGTCCTCAAGAGAACAGTGTTTAGAATGCCTGCTAAAAGAAGGGCTGATGCACGAAGGTATATTAATGTTTATATTTTATGTACTAAAAGTCACTGAGTTGGCAGGAAACTTTTCATTTGTCACACCTACTTTCTTTAAAGATGGTACTGTAATTAAATTCTAGGAGTGGTGACCAACTGGTTCATATAAAAACTCATGTCTAGAACTGAGTCTTCTCAGTCATAGTTAACACAGGGGTCCCCAGCTCCTAGGCCACAGACCCCTACTGGTCGGCGGCCCCGCAGGAACCAGGTCACATAGCAGGAGGTGAATGGTAGGCCAAGCGAGCCTTACCACCTGAGCTCTGCCTCCCGTCAAATCAGCAGCTGCATTAGAGTCTCATAGGAGCACAAACCCTATTGTAAATTGTGCATTCAAGGGATTTAGGTTGTATGCTCCTTATGAGAATCTAATGATAAATGTAATGCAATTGAATCATCCTGATTCACCCCTGCCCCCTACATCCACGGAAAAATTGTCTTCCATGAAACTGGCCCCTGGTGCCCAAAAGGTTGGGGATTTCAGACCACTGGCTTATTAACACCATTTCCCTACTTGGTTTTGAATTCTACACAATTTAATTCCAATTTATATAAATGGAATTACAGTAGAAAGAAAATTAGATCAAGTGAGAAACCTTTATTCTTAACCCAGCCACATTCTAACAAGCCACATTATTTCATTCAAGAAATAATTGAAAACTTCATCCCAAGCACTAAAATATAAAAATTGCTTGTTATATTAAATGAACTTGAATATAACTTCCCACTGTGACTTTCATTTCTGATTCAATATAAAGAAGTTTATCTTTGTGGTATGAGAAAAAAACTCATGGGCTAATAATTTTTTTTATTATTATTTCAAACCTAATGGCTATTTCCCTCTTATGTGCAGATAATTGCACACAGATAGCTAATAAATGTCTTCAAATTATTATTTGGAAATTGTGATAAAAGTAAACTATTCATTATAGGAACTTTGGAAAATACTGTAAGTACAAAATAGAAAATAAGAAGTACAGCAATGATTTACTGATTATTTTCTCTGTGAGTGTACCAACATACTGTTTGAATTACTATAGTTTCATGGTAGGTTTTAGTTTTGGGTAAAGAGTGTTTTTCTTCTCTCTGCCTAGCCAATCATTAGTTTTGCTTTTTGGAATTTTTAAATTATCATTTGTTTATGTTTTATCTTTGTTTTTAAACTTCATGTAAGCAAAATGAGCTATTTTTAAAAAAAGATTCAAATGCTTTAAAAGTACATAAAGTGAGTTTCTCTTTCCCACTCCCCATCCCCAGTCTTACTATTCAGAAATAATCAGTATTAATATATTGGTGTATATGGTATAGGTTTTCAGATACATAAAGTTTGTTCATTTTATTTCCAGGAGAGGATCATATTGTACATAATTCCTAGAAACTTCATATCTTTTCTTGTTATTATTTGGGGGGATATTAGTACCTATAATTATACCTTATTCAAAAGTTATAAAGTACTCAATTATATGATTGTATTCTCTCATTTTTTATTGCACAAATGTATTTGAGACTTCTTATGTGCAAGGAGATGTGTTAGACACTGAACATGCAATGATGAAGCCGCCAGCCAAGTGCATCATTTATTTAAACAATAAAGTAATTATAGCTAGTGACATGTACTGTGAATGAAAAATATACTGTTTTGAGAATATATAAAAAGGGGAAGTACTCTAGTGATGAGGTTCAGAGAGGTCTTCCCCGAGATCCTATATTTTTAATAGAGATCTGAAAGAGAGATCACACTGAAACAGGTAAAGATTAATTATATTTTCATTCTATTTCACTTAGGATGTTTTTCTTTTTTTCAAAATATTATTTGAGCCATGATTCAATGTTTATTTCTATTAACTTTTTACTTGTACAAAGAAAATTATTTTGATCTGTAGATTCAGATCTGTCTTGGGGTCTTTCCTATTATTGCTAATGGTTGCCTCTACTCTTTTTTTATCTGGATGACACTTCTGTTCTCCACGTCTGTCATCTTTTTTCTCTGTAGAAGGAAAAGTACAATGAAGAAAAACATATTTCTAAAGTATATCTGGTTTTATTTCCCATCACAAATTAATTTTTCTGCATCAATTCTGGTTTTTATTACAGTATATAATACAGGTTTTAAATCTATAGGAAAATTTTTATTTGATTTATATTATTTTTAAAAAATCAAAACCAGCTCTGATTTCAGCCTACATTCTTTCTTGTTCCTAACTGCAAGTTTGGTATTCTTGACATTACATTTCATAGAATTTGTTTTGATTATGTGTTTTTTTTGTTTTTGTTTTTGTTTTGTTTTTACCTTTGCCATTCTGACTTAGGTGATGGAACAGAATACAGAATTAGAATAAAGGAAAAATTTTGCATCACTTGGGACAAGAAGTCTTTGGCTGGAAAGCCTGAAGATTTCCATCATGGAATTGCGGAGAAAGATAGAAAACTGTTGGAATACTTGTTTGATGTAGATGTCAAAACTGGTGAACAGCCACAGACCGTGGTGCTTCAGGGAGCTGCTGGAGTTGGGAAAACAACCTTGGTGAGAAAGGCAATGTTAGATTGGGCAGAGGGCAATCTCTACCAGCAGAGGTTTATGTATGTTTTTTATCTCAATGGGAGAGAAATTAACCAGCTGAAAGAGAGAAGCTTTGCCCAATTGATATCAAAGGACTGGCCCACCACAGAAGGCCCCATTGAAGGGATCATATCCCAGCCAAGTAGCCTCCTGTTTATTATTGACAGTTTTGATGAACTGAACTTTGCCTTTGAAGAACCTGAGTTTGCACTGTGCGAAGACTGGACCCAAGAACACCCAGTGTCCTTCCTCATGAGTAGTTTGTTAAGGAAAGTGATGCTCCCTGAGGCATCCTTATTGGTGACAACAAGACTCACAACTTCTAAGAGACTAAAGCAGTTGTTGAAGAATCACCGTTATGTAGAGCTACCAGGAATGTCTGAGGGTGCAAGAGAGGAGTATATTTACCAGTTTTTTGAAGATAAGAGGTGGGCCATGAAAGCATTTAGTTCACTAAAAAGCAATGAGATGCTGTTTAGCATGTGCCAAGTCCCCCTAGTGTGCTGGGCCACTTGTACTTGTCTGAAGCAGCAAATGGAGAAGGGTGGTGATGTCACATCGACCTGCCAAACAACCACGGCTCTGTTTACCTCCTATATTTCTAGCTTGTTCACACCAGTAGATGGATGCTCTCCTAGACTACCCAACCAAGTCCAGCTGAGAAGGCTATGCCATGTCGCTGCCAAAGGAATATGGACTATGACTTACGTGTTTTACAGAGAAAATCTCAGAAGGTTTGGGTTAACTAAATCTGATGTCTCAAGTTTTCTGGGCAGCAATATTATTCAAAAGGACACAGAGTATGAAAACTGCTATGTGTTCACCCACCTTCATGTTCAGGAGTTTTTTGCAGCTATGTTCTATATGTTGAAAGGCAATTGGGAAGCTGGGAACCCTTCCTGCCAGCCTTTTGAAGACTTGAAGTCATTACTTCAAAGCACAAGTTATAAAGACCCCCAACTGAGACAGATGAAGTGCTTTTTGTTTGGCCTTTTGAATGAAGATCGAGTAAAACAACTGGAGAGGACTTTTAACTGTAAAATGTCACTGAAGATAAAATCAAAGTTACTTCAGTGTATGGAAGTATTAGGAAACAGTGACTATTCTCCATCACAGCTGGGGTTTCTGGAGTTGTTTCACTATCTGTATGAGACTCAAGATAAAGCATTTATAAGCCAGGCAATGAGATATTTCCCAAAGGTTGCCATTAATATTTGTGAGAAAATACATTTGCTTGTATCTTCCTTCTGCCTTAAGCACTGCCGGTGTTTGCGGACCATCAGGCTGTCTGTAACTACGGTATTTGAGAAGAAGACATTGAAAACAAGCCTCCCAACTAACACTTGGTAAGTGTATTAGGGCCATTCCCTGGAAGTGCCCTGTAAGGCAGAGAAGAAGTAGATTTTGTCAGAGGGAGGAGTTATTTAGCTGAAGTCCCAGAGCTGAGATAACCCTTCAGAGTTGTCCCATCTTGAGGCAGGGAGGCTAAGCATTTAAACCCCTTATTGACCAATCATGGCTACTGGTGAGGAGTGGGCAAAAACTTTCCTGAGATGGCTTTTTTGGCCTGAAGGCAATACCAGGAGAGGGACTGGGCTGAGGACTCTCAATTGTTGACAATCCCAACAACTCAGGGGGAATGAGCACTTCAGTCTTCAAGGAGGAATGTGGCATGGCACAAACTTGCATCCATGATAATAAGTATGTTTAATTTCTAAAGATAATGTCATCCAGAATAATAAGGGACCAGAAATTTCCTTCTGAACCTGGTAAACACAGGTTATTTCTCTGTATTACATTCCTCTGCACTCTACTGACCTAGCTTACTTTCCCCATTGCCCAGACAATTTTGGCCTTTGTTTTGTAGTTTGTGAAAGGTCTCAGCCCTTTAATGCCTATCTGAAGACACTGGAGGTTAGTAAGAAAGAGTAGGTGCTAAATAAACATTTTTGAAAAAAGAAATGAACCTTAAGTGTTTTATGTATATTCTACTCTACCTCCTTTCTCAAGTTGCCTTTTCTGACTACCTGTCTAAATCTGAGGAAAGAATTGAACTATGGAATTCATTCCCAGATGTATATGAAGTTAATTGAGGACTTCCCATGTGCTATATAGTTGTATAGTGAATTGGATATTTAACATAATATCCAATTTAATGTTGTTGGCAACCATCTCTATGTATTTTTAAGATTACAAAACTCAGAGACATATACCTAGAAAATTTCTTGATTTGAGCACACATCAAATAATAATTAAGTTGCTGAGTGCTTGTCACATAACCTGACAGTCTTCTAAGTCCTTGATCTCATTTAGTCTTCTGATAGTCCTATTAGGTAGGTGCTATTATTTCCATTTTACTTAGGACAAAATTGTGGTACCAAGAAGGCATATAACTTGACTGAATTCACACATCGGATTGTAATTTCTTGGTTTGCTAACTTTATCCAAGCTGTTTCAGTACCATTATATACAATTCAGAAGCACTCCTTTCTTATTAGAGCATACATTTCATTTATTTGCAAACTGTGGGAGTAGAAATTGTGGGCCCTGATGCTATGACCTTTACCTACCTTGGAAAATTGTGAGTAATCTTCAGTCAATTTTCTTAATTCTGACTTCAGAGTTCTGTTTAAAGAATATGTGATTTAACAGGGCATTAAAACATCTTTTATGCCTAATAGTAAATGTTAGAACAGTATTCTGGCCACTAGATTGCCAGTTCTCCTGCTAGCTTTCCTTACCTATGTTGTAGAGTTATCCAGTACTAGAGTTGGCATTGTTGCTAAAATAAGGAGCCAGAGAACCCAAAGTTTTGAAAGAAAAGCTGTAGTCTCTTCTATAATATAACTACATTGTAAGCTTTATGAGAGCAGGAGCTCTGTTTGGTTCACCATTTTATCTAGTGTTCGCACAGAGGAAACACTTGAATGCTTGAATGAATAATTTATTATCTTGTTTTTATAAATTTAAGACCTCAAGTGATATAGAACATCACTATGAATTGTCATTCATTCCAATTTAAGATATGGGAATGAATATTTATTGAGTAGCTATTATATATAAGGCAACATACTAGACTTTTATATATTTTAATATAATATTTAATATATACACATATATGTATATAACAGTTACTGATTACTAGGAACACTTATAGCATGAGATATTTGCTAAGCATTTTCTATATATTGCCTTACTGAATCTTCACAGTAAATCCTAAAATATAGATACTGTTATCTTCATTTATCAAGATGATGAAGCTGAGGCTCTCATGGGTTAGTAAATTTTCCAGAATAACTCAGTTCAGTGAGTGGCAGAGCTGAATTGGGACTCAGAGCTGCTCCATTGTTGAGCTTATAATCACCAGGTTGTCCCCTGTTGTATTACCCTTTATTTGTTCATGAGTTTATTGATAATATTTCTAATAATTAAATCATAAAGTATTTAAAGTTTACAGTGTGCTTTTGTGTACCCTTTAAAATGCACTATTAAATTTCCACAACTCTGTGAAAGGAGACAACATTTCCATTTTATAGATGATGAAAACTTGTAACTTAAAGAATTGATGCAACTCTCTTAAAATAATATGGCTAGTAAGTGGTAGACCTGGGCCTCAGGCTTGTGGTTTTTAATCTATACCACTTTACACCTAATGTCTACCCACTAATCCTAATCATATTCTTTGTGGCCAAATTTTATTTTTCTTTTTGATATTGGCTCTTCAAGTATTTGAATACTTCTCTCTTATCCCTCCTGATTTGCTTCATCTAAAGTAAAGCCTCTCTGGTTTTTATTTTGTGTGTGTTGAGGGGAGTGGATGGGAAGTGGGAGAGCTATTGGACAAACAAGGCCTCTAGAGTGCCCAGAGGAAGACTTCCTTGTGGACTGTGCCCACGGTGGAGCTGCACTGTATGCTCTTGCCTTTCCAAAATACACTTACTTTTACCCCAATACTATCTTCTGAGAGTTGCCTAGGCTGAAATAAAATCAGCATTGTTTTTCTTTTTTCAATTATTTATGCAAAGGGATGGTGATAGCATTACTCACTGGTGGCAAGATCTCTGTTCTGTGCTTCATACAAATGAACATTTGAGAGAACTGGACCTGTACCATAGCAACCTTGATAAATCAGCAATGAATATCCTGCATCAAGAACTAAGGCACCCAAACTGTAAACTACAAAAGCTACTGTAAGTCTGGTATGAGAAAATTTAATGGAGTAATTCTAATTTCTTTCTGTGTTTCACCTTCCACTCATACTCGTTAGGGGAAGCCAGTGCTAACAAATACTTACAAGCCACTGTGTAAAATACTCAAACAGGAACAATGGAATCCTCTGGGGACATGAGATCATTACTAACTTGTTCTCAGAGTGATTCCACAGGGCATAGGAGCTGTTTACATGGGTTTTTCAGGCGTGATTAGGAACTTTCTAAGTGAAGAGCACAGAGCTAAAACATTCTAGGCAGGTCACCAATGCACTTTCAAGGACATGTTCTGGAACTTACTATCTTCTTAAATTTTTTTCTGTTGAGGAAAAATTTGCATTTAATAAAGTGCAGAAATAATGTTCAGTTTGTTGAGTTTTGACAAATGTAAACATCTTTGTAATCAACACATCCAAAACGATAGAAAATATTTTCATTTATCTCAGAAAGTTCCCTTATACCCCTTTTCTTTTTTTTTCTTGAGACAGGATCTTACTCTGTTGCCCAGGCTGGAATGCAACAATGCCATCACAGCTGGAACTCCTGGGCTCAAGCAATCCTGTCACCTCAGCCTCCCAAGTAACTGGGATTACAGGCATATACCACCATGCCAGGCTATTTTTTTTAAATTTTATTTCATAGAAATAGGATCTCACTGTGTTGCCCAGGCTGGTCTGAAACTTCTGGGCTGAGGAGATCCTCCTGCCTCAGCCTCCTAAAGCGCTGGGATTACAGACATGAGCCGCGATGCCCAGCCTATCCCTTTCTGTTCAATTTTCTCACCCCATCCAGTTCCAGAGACAATCATTTTCTAATCTCTGTCACCAGAGATCAGTTTTGTGTCTTTTTGGAATCATTTTGATTGATTCCACAGTATGTATTTTTTTTTTAATTTATCTTCTTTCTTTTTCTTTTCTCTCTCTCTTTTTTTTTTTTTTTTTTGTGACAGTCTTGCTCTGTTGCCAGGCTGGAGTGTAGTGGTGCAATCTCAGCTCACTGCAACCTCCGCCTCCCAGGTTCAAGCCATTCTCCTGCCTCAGCCTCCCAAGCAGGTGGGACTACAGGCACGTGCCACCACACCTGGCTAATTTTTGTATTTTTAGTAGAGATGGGGTTTCACCGTCTTGGCCAAGCTGGTCTCAAACTTCTGACCTCAATGATCTACCCACCTTGGCCTCCCAAAGTGCTGGGATTACAGGCATGAGTCACCACACCTGGCCATATCCATCTTCTTGTGCTCAACAAAAGGTCTTCTAAAATTTATCCATGTTGTTGCAACTTTCAGTAGTTTCTTTTTTACTGCTGATTAGTATTCCATTGTATAACAATACTATAATTTGTTTATTCATTCTCTTATTAATAGACCCCTGGCGGTTTCCAGTTTTTAACCTATTAAGAATAAGGATAATCTTTGCCAACATTTGCTGCTGTCAGTCTTTTTAAAATTTTATCTTAATTTGATTCTAGATACTCAATCACTTTAAAATGTTGAATGTTCACATGTCTCTTACCCTTTTCTGTAAGGACTCCACTAGGAGCTGAAACTGATCCTAATCTCCTCTGTATTTTGTGCCTGTAAATGTGTGCAAGTTACATTTGTCGTTTAGTATGAACTGAATGCTGAACAAATGATAGATCTTTGTTTCCATTAGTACTAAAAATAGATGTTATTTTGGGCAGGGGGTGGGGACAGGCTTCTCACCAAATATTTTCCTCCCAATCTCAGTATTTTTAGTGAGTTCTGACATTGGATTTCAAGCATCTAGAATAGGTCTGTTATTCCATATAGATGTAGTAAGGCAACTAGATGTATTTTATGATTAAGGGGTTCCTGGAAGTCCTTTCCACTCATCCCTACACATTTACCCCATATTGTCCCTTCACAGGATGTCATCAATTAAGATCTTCACAATAGCCAATCCCTTCTGGGTTAATTGACTTCCTTTCTTAGAATGGCAGGGTTGCATCAGTGGGAGGATGCCATGATGACTGTTCTCAGTCTGCCACCTTAATGTGGTCTTACTGTGGTCCCTTTTCCCTAATAAATGAGATGGTGCCATTTATATTTACTGAGTGCCTTAGGCACTTTTACTAGATGAGGATGGTTAGTGCTGTAAATGGGTAAAATCCTTATTTTCCTGTGTGTACTTGCCTGGGGTGAGGGGAGTGAGGGTGGAGGGTGGGTGGTGGGCAGAAGGGAGGAAAGGTGGTGTTACAAAGAAGGGCATTGGGGACTAGCAGAGACACTATAGAAGAATCAGAAATATCTGACATTGACTGAGTTAGCAGGTAGAAAGTAGGACAAAAATTGGCAGATTTAACTTCATTATTTTGCTTGGGCTGCCTCTGTACACCTGCCTCCTACAACTAGCAAAGTCCCCAAGATGACACAGTATGTTTTGCAACAGTGTTTTGTTATTACTGCACATCAAACAGTTGATGCTAATTGTGAATTAACCTTGGATTATTTAAAGATTTGGCTATTGTGAATTAATGTTATTTTAGTACTTGGAATGGCCCTGATAATTTTTGATAGTCATTCCTGGGATTACAAGTTTAAGAGGCTCCTCTTCTGCTTTTCATGATGTTATCACCTTCTTTTCCCTTAAGGTAAAAAATACTTGGAAGTGTCAATTATCAAGACATAAATAGAAATTGAAGTTATAACCCAATTGTTTTAGATGAAAATAAGATAAAAGAATATTCATGTAATATCCAAGAATTAGATTGAAAAGAAAGAGATCCTGTAACCAAGGAGAGAAATGATTTTGTAATACCTCCTGCAAATTTTTCTTCTGAAGGTTGAAATGTATCACTTTCCCTGATGGTTGTCAGGATATCTCTACTTCTTTGATTCATAACCAGAATCTGATGCATCTTGACCTAAAAGGGAGTGATATAGGGGATAATGGAGTAAAGTCATTATGTGAAGCCTTGAAACACCCAGAGTGTAAACTACAGACTCTCAGGTAAGCTTTGAGTTGTTTTCTCTTGTTTTGTTTTTATAATTGAGGTTTTTATCTATCCAAGTAGACTCTTATATCCTGGATTTGCTATTTATAGGACTGGCTTAAATCTACTTTCATGATATGGGGTAGCAAGCATCAGTGGAATCAAGCTGATTTTGTTCTGGTAGGACTTTCACTCCTCCAATCTCCCCAGGAAGATTTCTCATTGTGTGGTTCTCTGTGTCTCCTAAATCTGCTGGTGGAGGGAATAAGAGCAGATTCAGAATTTATAAACATTTAACTAGTTTACAATCCCACCAACAGTGTAAAAGTGTTCCTATTTCTCCACATCCTCTCCAACACCTGTTGTTTCCTGACTTCTTAATGATTGCCATTCTAACTGGTGTGAGATGGTATCTCATTGTGGTTTTGATTTGTATTTCTCTGATGGCGAGTGACGATGAGCATTTTTTCATGTGTCTGTTGGCTGTATGAATATCTTCTTTTGAGAAATGTCTGTTCATATCCTTTCCCCACTTTTTGATGGGGTTGTTTGTTTTTTTCTTGTATATTTGTTTGAGTTCTTTGTAGATTCTGGATATTAGCCCTTTGTCAGATGAGTAGGTTGCAAAAATTTTCTCCCATTCTGTAGGTTGCCTGTTCACTCTGATGGTAGTTTCTTTTGCTGTGCAAAAGCTCTTTAGTTTAATTAGATCCCATTTGTCAATTTTGGCTTTTGCTGCCGTTGCTTTTGGTGTTTTAGACATGAAGTCCTTGCCCATGCCTATGTCCTGAATGGTACTACCTAGATTTTCTTCTAGGGTTTTTATGGTATTAGGTCTAACATTTAAGTCTCTAATCCATCTTGAATTAATCTTCGTATAAGGGGTAAGGAAAGGATCCAGTTTCAGCTTTCTACTTATGGCTAGCCAATTTTCCCAGCACCATTTATTAAATAGGGAATCCTTTCCCCATTTCTTGTTTCTCTCAGGTTTGTCAAAGATCAGATGGTTGTAGATGTGTGGTATTATTTCTGAGGACTCTGTTCTGTTCCATTGGTCTATAGCTCTGTTTTGGTACCAGTACCATGCTGTTTTGGTTACTGTAGCCTTGTAGTATAGTTTGAAGTCAGGTAGCGTGACGCCTCCAGCTTTGTCCTCTTGACTTAGGATTGTCTTGGCAATGCGGGCTCTTTTTTGGTTCCATATGAACTTTAAAGCAGTTTTTTCCAATTCTGTGAAGAAACTCATTGGTAGCTTGATGGGGATGGCATTGAATCTATAAATAACCTTGGGCAGTATGGCCATTTTCACGATATTGATTCTTCCTATCCATAAGCATGGTATGTTCTTCCATTTGTTTGTGTCCTCTTTGATTTCACTGAGCAGTGGTTTGTAGTTCTCCTTGAAGAGGTCCTTTACATCCCTTGTAAGCTGGATTCCTAGGTATTTTATTCTCTTTGAAGCAATTGTAATGGCAATTCCTCAAGGATCTAGAACTAGATGTACCATATGACCCAGCCATCCCACTACTGGGTATATACCCAAAGGATTATAAATTATTCTACTACAAAGACACATGCACACGTATGTTTATTGCGGCACTATTCACAATAGCAAAGACTTGGAATCAACCCAAATGTCCATCTGTGACAGACTGGATTAAGAAAATGTGGCACATATACACCATGGAATACTATGCAGCCATAAAAAAGGATGAGTTTGCGTCCTTTGTAGGGACATGGATGCAGCTGGAAACCATCATTCTTAGCAAACTATCACAAGAACAGAAAACCAAACACCGCATGTTCTCACTCATAGGTGGGAACTGAACAATGAGATCACATGGACTCGGGAAGGGGAACATCACGCACTGGGGCCTATCATGGGGAGGGGGGAGGGGGGAGGAGGGAGGGATTGCATTGGGGAGTTATACATGATATAAATGATGAATTGATGGGTGCTGACGAGTTGATGGGTGCAGCACACCAACATGGCATAAGTATACATATGTAACAAACCTGCACATTATGCACATGTACCCTAGAACTTAAAGTATAATAAAAAAAAAAAAAAAAAAAAAAAACATTTAACACCTCTAATATTTAAGTGCTGGAATAGATTTGTTGTATCTTTGAATTCTCATAGAAAACAACACACTGGGGGATGTTCTTTAAGTAATTGGGGGCAGTGCGGGGACAGACTCACTTTTATTTGATTTTTGATGGTGACTCCCCTTCAATTTAGAACTGCAACTCAGTGACCAGCCCAGAAGGCTGAGAAAGAACAGCGTGGAAATGGTTCTCTTTCGAGGTGCTTGCTGGCTACCACACACTATTGATCTTAGTGGTGACTCTTCTTTGGCTGATGAAAGCGAGAGGATTAGCAATCATACTGTTCTCCACATTGTGTGACAGGTTTTAAGAAAGATTTTATTTTCCAATGAAAGGCAATGAAATAGGTTTCTGACAAAACCAGACAAAACAAATAGTTACAGTAAGTTTTACATTAGAAGTTTTTATAAGCCCTGGACTCAGTTCAAGGTGGCCAAGACTGAAGCTTGATGCATGAAGGGCCAAAGTAGATCTGTATTTGTAGGAAGCAAATTACAATCCAGGTGTAGGAAAAGTAAGTGAAGTCTGGAATAAGACTTTCTTTGACATTTTTAAAACTCTTATCAGTTTTTGTAAGATGGAATTCACTTACAGCACATCTGGAAAGTCGTTGGATAATTCTCAAACATAGATTGAGTTCAGTTGTTAGCAGGGCAGGTCAGAGTAAAGGTTTTACCTACTAAGTAGTTTTAAGATATTATGAGGAATTTTCTGTAATCTACATCTCTGGTCTGAAACTCAGGTGAGAAGTATGTCACTGATTCCTATGTCTAAAAATAAAATGTATTAGTAGCAAAAAGCTGTTAAATTGAGGAAAAGAGGAAAGATGTTTTCTTACAGTGGGAGCTGTGGATCCAAGACAAAAAAAAGCTTGGCGCTTGACAGACCAGTGGGATTTGATAAGATCCCTTCCATTTGAGGTTTGAGTAAGGTTGTCTGCTGGTAAGCCTTGATACAGACCAGGTTGCCAGGATTTCAAATAGAAAATCATCTTTCTGAGTCAACTAGTAGGGCTCCTTGCAACAGTGAATACAATGCTTTGGCAAAAGTCATCAGAGCTTTGTAATAATCTAATACTCCATTATGTGGGACTGCATGTTCCGCCAGTGTGGGTGGCCACTGAGGAGTAATCAGTGGTCTTATTAACATTTCCTGTGGGAGAAGGTCCAGTTTTCTGTTTGCTTCATATCTCATGTTATAAGAGTCACAGGTAGTATGAATGTCCTCATTAGTTTGGTTTGTGTATAGACCATGCACAAGTTTCTAGAATTGCATTTTGGTGTTATACTCTCTCTGTTTCTAGATGATATAAGTAGTGTTGATACATCAGTAGTGTTGATACATCAGTAGTGTTGATACATCAGTAGGACTTTGCCAGCCTGTCTTGCAACATATGATCCCCAGTTATTATTAGAACTTGGCTAATTTATAAATAAAATATCTTTTAAAACTTTAAATTGCTCACATGAGCCCCTGTACATGAACATACTGAAAGGATACATAATCGCTAATTTTCTTCTTTCTTTTTTTTGAGACAGAGTCTCGTTCTGTCACCCAGGCTGGAGTGCAGTGGTGCGATCTCTGCTCACTGCAGCCTCCACCTCTGCCTCCTGGGTTCAAGCGATTCTCCTGCCTCAGCTTCCTGAGTAGCTGGGACTACAGGCCCACGCCACCATGCCCGGCTAATTTTTGTATTTTTAGTAGAGATGGGGTTTCATCATGTTGGCCAGGATGGTCTCAATCTCCTGACCTTGTGATCTGCCTGCCTTGGCCTCTCGAAGTGCTGGGATTACAGGTGTGAGCCACCGCACCTGACCCATAATCACTAATTTTCGTGAGAATACCTTACTACAATATTTACCAAAGGCTTCCCTCAAGAAGAGGAGAAAGATCTATTCTCTTTGTCTTGATAGATTTTTCCACAGTATAGGCCTTATAATGCGTCTTAAAATATGTTTTAAGGTGAGTTTTTAAAATTTGCTGAGCAAGGAGAGGCCAAAAACAAAAACAGAAACTTTGGCATAGTCCAATAATTTCTGATTGTGACCAGAATCTCTTCTTAGTTTGCATATGCTCTGCCACTGGGGCTTCATAAGCAAGGTAAGGGAATGATTGTTGCTTCCACAGCACAGCCACCTGAAGGGTACCAAAATGGCATATAAATGCAGAGCACTCTTTATATCTTCATATACTTTGAATTAGAAGACTAATATTTCAGAAGGGGGACATCTAGAATAGTTAGATAAGGCCAGGTGTGGGGTCTCATGCCTGTAATCCCAGCATTTTGGGAGGCTGGCCACTTTGGATCACTTGAGGCCAGGAGTTCAAGACCAGCCTGGCCAACATGGCAAAACCCCATCTCTACTAAAACTATAAAAACTAGCCAGTCATGATGATGCACACCTGTAATCCCAGCTACTCAGGAGGCTGAGACAAGAGAATTCCTTGAAACCTGGGAGGCGGAAGTTGTAGTGAGCCAAGATGGCACCACTGCACTCCAGTCTGGGCAACAGAGCAAGACTCTGTGTTAAAAAATGTCAAAAAGAAGGAAGAAAGAAAAAAAAATAAGCTGGCTAAGAGGAACTTGCCTGAGAATGGCAAATATCCACAGCTGTGTCTCATTATCAACTAGAGTGAAATATTACTTAACAGGTAGATAGCATATGGACCAATAGAAATTTTTGCTTCTTCAGGAGTGAGGAACCTTTGTGACTCATTACAATTGTTTATAATCATGAAGTGTCTAATGAGTCATAAATGTAAACAGAATTTGGAGAAATGAGAATACACACTTTAAAACAGAGGTTCTGCCACCTGGGCAGACTACCCAGCAAGCAGAGATTAAACTACCAGTCTTCTCCATTCAAAGTGTTTCTTTTATTCATTAATAAACCATGATATATAGGTATACACAGCTTCATAATCATACCAAATAAAGTTTAAGTGAAATATCCTTTAAAGGTTGAGACCATAACTTTTTGAACAGAGATAATATGGATTATAAGGCAATATATTGATTTTTGCTGTCTTTATTTTAATATAAAGAACAAATTGTGTGGTAAGACTGAAATTTATTTTCCCACTTTGAAATTAAACCTCTTTAGAAACATTTAGATAAACTGTGAACTAATCTTTAAAATACTATATTACTTCAACATTTCAAAATCAGCAAGTTTGGAAATTGTATTTAAGTTAATATTAGGAATAATATAACCACTGTTGATAACTAACAATATAGCCAAATAATGTGATACCTCAAAACTTGACCCAGATAGTATAAAATATTTATAATCTTGGCTGATTCCCAGATTTATAAGTTTCTGGTTTATAAAGATGCTGGTCATTCATTTAACTCATATCTATATCTATATCTATATCTATAGCCCTTGCTATATACATATATATATATATTGCTATATATATATATAGCAATATATATAGCAATATATACATATATAGCAATATATATATATATATACTTTAAAATATTAGTGTAAGTAATATGTATACAGGAGAATTGTAGGATACTTAGGAAATGCTTTAATTTAGATTTCTCATTAAATATAGAACCTTTTGTGATCTCAAAAGCCATCATTTGTATTTTCTTCTGAGAGGATTTTGCATTTTTTTACTTTCACTTTTGTATTTTCAATTTTTGTAGATACATAGTAGGTGTGTATACTTATGGGTTACATGCAATATTTTGATACAAGGATGCAATGCATAATAATCACATCAAGGTAAATGGGGTATCTATCACCTCAAGCATTTATCCTTTGTATTAAATAATCCAAGTATACTCTTTTAGTTATTTTAAAATGTACAATTATTTTTTACTATAGTCACCCTGTTGTCCTAGCAAATACTCAGTCTTATTCATTATTTCTAACTATTTTTTGTGCCCATTAACCATCCCCTCTTCCCCTCTTTCCCCCACTACCCTTCCTAGCCTCTGATAACCACCCTTCTACTCTCTGTCTCCATGAGTTCAATTATTTTCATTTTTCACTCCCACAAATAAGAACATGGAAAGTTTGTCTTTCTGTGCCTGGCTTATTTTGCTTAATATAATGATCTTCAGTTCTATCCACGTTGTTGCAAATGACAGCATCTCATTCTTTTTTTATGGCTGAATAGTACTCCATTGTGTATATGTACCACATTTTCTTTATCCATTCACCTTTTGATGGACATTTAGGTTGCTTCCAAATCTTGGCTATTGTGAATAGTGCTGCAGTAAACATGGGAGTGGAGATATCTCTTCAATACACTGATTTTCTTTCTTTTGGGTATATACTCCACAGTGGAATTGTTGGATCATACGGTAGCTCTAGTTTTTTTTTTTTTTTTTTTTTTTTTTTTTTTTTTTTTGAGGAACCTCCAAATTGTTCTCCTTAATAGCTGTGTTAATTTGCACTGCTACTAATAGTGTAAGAGGGTTCCCTTTTCTCCACAACCTCACCAGTATTTGTTATTGACTGACTTTTGGATAGGTCATTTTTACTGGAGTGAGGTAATTTCTCATTGTAGTTTTGATTTACATTTCTCTGATGATTAATGATGGTGAGCACCTTCGCATATGCCATTTGTATGTCTTCTTTTGAGAAATGTCGATTCAGATCTTTTGTGCATTTTTAATTGGATAATTAGATTTTTTTCCTGTAGTGTTGTTTGAGCTCCTTATATAATATATTCTCGTTATTAACCCCTTGTCAAATGGGTAGTTTGCACATATTTTCTTCCATTTTGTGGGTTGTCCGTTCACTTTGTTGGTTGTTTCTTTTGCTGTGCAGAAGCTTTTTAACTTGATATTATCCCATTTGTCCATTTTTGCTTTGGTTGCCTCTGCTTGTGGGGTATTACTTAAGAAATCATTGACCAATCCAATGTCCTGGAGCATTTCCCCTATGTTTAATTTTAATAGTTAAATAGTTTGAAGTCTTAGATTGAAGTCTTCAATCTATTTTGGTTTGATTTTTGTATATGTCGATAGATAGTCTAGTTTCCTTCTTTTACATATGAATATCCAGTTTTCCCAGCACCATTTACTAGAGACTGTCCTTTCTGCCATGTATGTTCTTGGCACCTTTGTCAAAAATGACTCCACTGTAGATGTGTAGGTTTATCTCTGCATGTTGTATTTTTATTTCTCATTGTGGTAAAATCAAAATCTCAAATTACAGAGCCAATCAGTTTATCTAATGATTCACCTTGATTTAGAACAGGCCCATGAAGCCTATCCTGTTAGTGGAAATGCTCCTTCTCTTGGAAATATCATTCCTCTGTCACCTGCAGTACATTTATATTGATCCTTAGAAACAAACAGGTCCTGAAACCATATAGCTTCAGCAACAACTCTCCTGTTATCTCTTAATTTCTAATATATATCAGAAAAATAATCTCATACTCAAAAAACAAAAATAAATTATGAAGTTCTTGAGCAACCTGGAAATTACACAGCAAACATTTTCAGAAGGGAAAAATACATTTACACAGCGTCTCTGAGTTCCTGGGAGTTCATCTTCAGGAGTAGCAGTTCCTCTTTACTGAGGAGTGGCCCCCTTTTCAGGTAATGGCAGTTTTCTGATTCTTGTTTGCTAGCAGGACAGGAGAACTTACTCCAACAGGTCTCAACTCATAAAGAAAGCTCTAGTGTCTTGCATCATTTAAAATCCTACCCTGACCAACTCTCAAACCAAGAGCATATTCCAGGTAGATGGAACATGGGTTCTCTAAGTCGACAGCATCTGTACCATCTTACGGACCTATACCCAATAACAGCCGGTCAGTGCTACAGACAGCAAGCAATAAGGACAACAAAAACATTCATAACTTGCTTACTTTTAAGGAGCTTTGGGCTTTGGAAATTTTTAGCTAAGGTGTCATTCTGGTAGCACTATTAAGAGGAAGTTGTGCAGGCTCCTAAGAAGAACCTAAATATAAGTGATAAGCTAATTTGTCTCCCGTTTTGGTGGTTTATATTTAGGGGTCAGTTTGGAGCCATAATCCTCAGCTTTTGGCTTCCCTTTTGATTGAATCACTGGTGATTGATGTTACATATTAATACAGGTGAGAAAAAACCTCCAAACTAGAAAATTAGGAAAGAGTTATATTTTTTATTACTTTATATATGTGAGAGGAGAGTGTTAATGATTTTTTTCTGATTTGAAAAAATCTTTTCAATATTTGTAAAATTTAGGAATTCAGAAATATCAATGTGAATATTACACCAGTGACACAAAGTAAGACAACTGATAAAAAGTACAGACTTAATAGTAGGTAAGGGTTGTTTTCACAAGGCATAGCAATAATTTCTAAAGTCCAGGTCTCTTATAACATTTAATTATTATAATAAAACAAAATTATCCTTATAAAAGATTTTCTGATTTGTAATACTCTCTGCTTTTCTTTGCAGCTGCAGGGGAAAGAGGGAACATTTTGTTTTAATGAGGCTAAGATTTCATACATAAAGAGTTAGGCAGTCCCATAGCTGAAATTCTATTAGCACTAATACAAAAAAAAAAAAATCTCAAGAAACTCATAACTCATGGGAAGGATAACAGAAAATGAACTACCAACTATTTAATATTTGTATCTACAGTTAGAAACTTTTAAAAATGTTTTCGGTACCATTTTTGCTTCATAAGTGGGATATATTTTCTTTCATTTTTCTTTCTGTACCTTTATGTCCAGAAACTTCCAAGTACTATTGCCTGTTTTTAACTTAAGGCGATTATTAGTTATGGGTTGGTGCAAAAGTAATTGTGGTTTTGGGCAAGCTGAGCTTTTTCAGCCTTAGGCTATGTTCTAGGTCTTCTATTAAGATCTAATTCTGGGCTTAGGAGGAAGCTTCTCCTGTCCCTTCCTCTATATACCCTGATTTTGATGAAAAGAAACAATTCTTGAGTGACTCAAGTTGGTAAGTCCTTGATTAAAAGGAATACCCAGAAAAATACCAAATATCAGAAATGCTGCTGCTGCTGCCTGGCTCATTACAATGGGTTAGTATTACTCCCAACCATGTACAAGGCACAAATTGTCTCTAAATATGAGTCTCTCTACATGTGCTTTTTCTGTTTCTCTTAATCTTTAGAAATGGTTTTGTTTTATTTGTGATTTACTTATTGTTTTTCACTCTTAAGGACTGGATTCCTCAGAAAACATGGGCTCATAGATAAATGAGTTCACGGGAGACACAGCTTTTGCTCCCAACTTCCTGTCTATTTCTGTTCTGTTTCAGAAGTCAGAGTATAGAAGAATACAGTCATCCTTCAAGCCATATCTTCTAAGTTGTAGTTTGAGGAAATTCCTCCCAGACTAAAAACGATTACCTTTTAAAGATATTTTTGAATGCTCTCAAATATATTTTTATAGGAAATTAAGGGGGTGGGAATGTGATAAACAATCTCTTTCCCTTCCCTCCTTAACTCTGTCAGAGCCTTATGCTTTAGTTAAACAACTTTTTTTCCATGTAGAGAAGTTGGATTTTCAGGCAAGATCCCAAAGATCAGGAAACTTCCTACCTTCGGGCTTGGTGGGTATTGGTTGTACTTCTTCTCTAAGGAATGGTCATTCTTGTTTTTCTGTGTTGTTTTCCAGGTTGGAATCCTGCAACCTAACTGTATTTTGTTGTCTAAGTATATCTAATGTTCTCATCAGAAGCCAGAGCCTGATATTTCTGAATCTGTCAACCAATAATCTGTTGGATGATGGAGTACAGCTTTTGTGTGAGGGCTTAAGACATCCAAAGTGTTATCTAGAGAGACTGTCGTGAGTGTTTCTGTTTTGTTTTCCATAGAGTCATTTTGCTTGGTTCTGTGTAGCTTAATTATGATCTGATGGGGGAACTGCTTGGGTCTTGACACTAACTGACTCATTTGTCAATCCTGAATAAGCTCTACATGTATCCCCCTTCTCTTCCTCTACTTCCCTCTCTTTTACTTCACTTTTAGACCTATCATTTTTTTCTGATTGAGTTCTTTACTTTCATTCTTTTCTAAGCTTCCCCTCTCCCCTTCCATGTTTTATATCCTGCAAACAGCTGCAATGGAATTCGTAATTTAAATAGGTTTGTTGAGGTTAATTTTATAGTCAAGATATGGGGGTTACAAGCACCACTGATTTCCCTGTGAAGGAGAAGAGAAGCATGAGCTTTGGGAATTGACAGATCCCTTCTCATCTCTGTTTCTTTTTCAGCTTAGAAAGCTGTGGTCTCACAGAGGCTGGCTGCGAGGATCTTTCTTTGGCTCTCATCAGCAATAAAAGACTGACACATTTGTGCTTGGCAGACAATGTCTTAGGAGATGGTGGAGTAAAGTTTATGAGTGATGCCCTGCAACATGCACAGTGTACTCTGCAGAGCCTTGTGTAAGTGTCTTCAAGTTTTATCCTCAATACATATTGTACATTTTGAAATATGTTTAAAATAGTAAAATGTTATGAACACAGTCTGTTCCTTGCTTTTTCCCAGTTATCCTTAATGAAGAAGAAGGTGAAAATGACATTAATAATTGACATTTATTGTGTCCTAACTCTACCCTGGATCATGTGTTAAACATGCTTATTCTGCAAAATAGTATCTGATGCTGTCAAATTGGCCACCCTATTTTGAGGGGCCTCCTTCTACAGATGAGGAATGTGAGCCTTAGGAAGATAATGCACCTTACTTAATATCTCACAAGAAAATGATGAATTCAGAACTAAAGCCTACCACCTATCCTACTCTATAATCTGAGCTCAGAACAGAAATACAGCACTCTGTTGTATGTCTGAATCACATTGTGATTATTCTATTCATTTTTGTTAGATAATTTTCTAAACATTGAATTAATAAGCCAAGGTTTTAATTTGATTAAATATGGTTAAGTTGCCTTCCAGATAGATTGTTTATATTTCCAGCAGCAGTCTAGGGACCTGCACTTTAACACCCTCATTGGACATCTATAATCTTTTGACCTGTATTAATTAAATAGTTGAAAAGTAACTTTTAAAGTAATTTAAATGTTGAGCATCTTTTCAAGTGTTTTTGATCCTTTATATTTAGGAATTTCCTCTTCATAGGCTGTTTTTTCCTGATGTTTTCTATTATATATGTTATATATTATAGTTATTAATATCACATATACATTATTATTTTATATATATTGCAAACAATTTTCTTAGCATGTTGCTTTATTTCTAACTTTATGGTCATTTTTAGAATAGATAAATTTAAAAATTTTTGTGATGTCAAATTCTGCCTCATGACTTCAAGAAGTTTTGTCGTAATTGGAAATACCTTTCTTTTTTAAAAAAAATACACATATATCATCTCATACTCTTTATGGTTTACTTTTAACATTTACATGTTAAATTATTCCAAATTTATTTTGTTATAAGGCTTAAACTTATTTTTCCCCATATATCAGATCTATTGTACCAAAGCAATAATGGCATAATATGGATTTTCCTTACTGTTTGAAAATGCCGCTTCTATTACGTACAAAGAGTACTTACTTTATTGTGACTACTCTTATTCTACTCCATCTACCTGTTCTTCTAGTCCATGGAGCTACTTCTGCAGTAGAGAACTATGTATATGTGTAATGTAATGAGGTTAGCATTTGATTTATTGTAAGAAAAATGCTGAAGAATATGAGTCTAGTTTGTAGCCCAATTTGATGTAAATCTGTTTCCCAAGTGAGACAGGCTGGCAGTGAGGGTGTTTCATCTGAAATGGAATGTTGACAAATAGATAAGGGATCAAATCATGAAATCTTTTCAAAGAGAGAAATCTCTGGACAGTACAGCAGTAATTCCATCTTTCTTCACATTGTCCTTCCTGTAGGCTGAGGCACTGCCATTTCACTTCACTTAGCAGTGAATATCTGTCAACTTCCCTTCTACACAACAAGAGCCTGACACATCTGGATCTAGGATCAAACTGGCTACAAGACAATGGAGTGAAGCTTCTGTGTGATGTCTTTCGGCATCCAAGCTGTAATCTTCAGGACTTGGAGTAGGTTTTCTGTTGCTTTCCTTTTGTGTAGTTTCAAAAACAGTGTCTGGGGAGATACTGAAAGAAAGGCTGAGAACTGAGTATCTATCAGAGAAAAGAATATACAGCTGATTTTCCCTCTGCCTGGGACAAGCTGGGGAAGTCTGCTCATCAGATTTTTGAAAATAATTACCATAGTAATTCTAATAAACTTTCCTCAGGTAATAAGGACCAGAGGCATCAGGCTGAACAGTGGCCATTTTATTCTTTCCTTGGTTGTGCCCCAGTGAATCTACTGTGTGTCTTCTACTTTTAATCCAGAAGCTGAAACTGTTTTCTACTAGTTTTTCTCTTACATTTATGTTTAAACTCAGTTTTATAATTAGGTCGACTTCCAAATAAATTGGGAAGGGGATTTTTACAACATCCTACATTCCACTGCTGAACAGCAGCCATTTTATTCTTTCCTTGGTTGTGCCCCAGTGAATCTACTGTGTGTCCTCTACTTTTAATCCAGAAGCTGAAATTGTTCTCTACTAGTTTTTCTCTTAGATTTGTATTTAAACTCAAGTTTATAATTAGGTCAACTTCCAAAGAAATTGGGAAGGGGATTTTTACAACATCCTACAATCCATTGCTGAACAGTAGCCATTTTATTCTTTCCTTGGTTGTGCCCTAGTGAATCTACTGTATGTCTTCTACTTTTATCCATGAAGCTGAAATTGTAATCTACTAGTTTTCCTTTTAGATTTATATTTAAACTCAGGTTATAATTAAGCAAACTTTCAAATAAATGGAAAGGGGATTTTTAACAATGTCCTACACATTTTTAAACTCCAACCATTTTCATTAATATTATGTTTTCTCAGTCTGTGAGCAAGTATACATATATATGCATTGCATGTGTATACATAATTTTGATTGCTGTATGGATATGATTTGGGGTTTCCTTTTCACTTGATAGTATTTCAGAAATACATTTATCAAGGTGTGCATGCTGAGAATAAAGAAGAAATACATTTAAATACTTATTTCAAATTATCTTCTTGATTATTTTAATGACTGTATGGTATTTTGTATTTCATTGCATAAATACTTTGGCCAGCGTGAATCAAGACAGAGGCATCACTTAGCAATCTCAGCTCCCTTTCCTACCAGGGCCTTCCAAGTGACCAGTAACTTTTGTGAGCGATTAAGGGTCTAACCCCAGCATAGTTTTTCAGATCTGTAAAGTCAAGCTCTTTGGTAGACCCAGAAGTATTTGTCGTGACCAGACTGACTCATGATAACTAAACTTCCAAATGAGTTTAATAGTTTAATGTGACAACTATAAACACGAAGGCAATTACACTGTAGAGTCCAATCAATACCTTTACTTACTTTAGGAAAGTGTAGATAATATGGGTTATTTTGTGATTCTCTGGAATTTTGTTCATCATTATTCAACTGGAAGACAAAGATTTACTTAATGGATGTTGTTAAATCCAATGTCTTCATTTAACTACAGAGATACAATTTCTAAGTGACCTATATACTCAAGGTCTTTGCTAGCCAACTTTCTCTCCTTAGCAATGCTGTGAACAAAGCTGTACTTTCTTAGTTACCTTCCAAAGCCTCTGTGCAGACCATGTCAATTCTCTTAACCAATATTTTCAACCAGTATGAACTAGATGCTAAGGAAACTAAAAGTCAGTAAGGTGATGCTTTTGTCCCCAAATAACGTAAAATGCTGATTACAGGGAAATAAATATAAAGCAAATTACAATGTATTCCATACAGTGTTATAAGGATATGACAACAGTCTCAGGGATTAAGGTTGGGACTTCTCAGTGGAGACAGAGTTACTTTAGGCTAGAAAAATGATGAAGATTCTGTTATGTGGGGATATGCTAAACAGAAGGAAAGGAGAGAGAATAGAAGAGAAACAACAACAAATATGGTTTAGTTGGAGAAAAATTCATGTGTGTGGTTAGAAAATAATGTGGGGACAAAGTATGGAAAGAGAAAGCTTGAGGTCAGATTGTGAGTGCGCTTGAATACCACGCAAAGGACCTGGAATAAATATCTTTTTATATGTAGCTTTCTTCTCTGAAGATAATACTTTGAGATGGATTCCAGGAAACTTTTTTCACTTAAAGATATATTAAAAACTGAAAGCACAGAGATCTATTGATTCCTTGGGAAAGCTTATATTCATTTTTTTTAAGTATTGGTAAAAATAAATGTTTATACCCTTGATTTTTAAAGCTCTGTAGATAACAACCTGTTTGTGGAAGACAACAGTTTTACCTGCTGGTTTCTTCTGCTCATTAAGAAATCCCATCTGTTTTTACTGATAAATTAGACCCTCCCATGTATGTCCTGGATTGTAGATAGAAAAGAGGTTCAAATACCTGGGTGTATCTCCTAGGAGGAAACTTATTAAGCCTCACAATGGAAGGATTCACTTTTCCTATTGTAATTCTTACAGATTGATGGGCTGTGTTCTCACTAATGCATGTTGTCTGGATCTGGCTTCTGTTATTGTATACAACCCAAACCTGAGGAGCCTGGACCTTGGGAACAACAATTTGCAGGATGATGGAGTGAAAATTCTATGTGACGCTTTGAGATATTCAAACTGTAGCATTCAGAGACTCGGGTGAGTTCATAGTTTTCCATTAAGAAAATGATGCCTATTTGGTAGCTAGTATAGCTAGAAGATAATTAGTGTATGGAGAGAGGATACAAACTAAATGGGGCTAGAAGGTAAGTTACTCTCAGAAAAAAGAATCTAAATTTCAAATAAATGGATCAATGTACTGCATGTTCTTTACTATAGAAGCCATATTTCACATTTCTTTGTGTCCCCTTTAGTACCTTGGACAGATGCTTAGTATTCAGGTGGTACCTGGTTTGGGTCTTCCATGTTCTATCATTCTTCAGATAGTCCACTTGTCTTTGAATTAATTTTTTATTAAATTGAAGATTTTTACTAATTATCTTCTATCTGTAAAAGACTGTGTTCTTAAGGAGCTTGTAATCTAATAAAATCACATTCTGTGTTGTGGACATTTCTTATGTTCAATTCTGTATTTAGATTTTTGTTTAATTTTGAACTGATACTGGCTAGTACATTTTCACTTATACAACATGAATTATTGACCTCAGGGTCAAGAATTGTGCTCTGGTGTGGGAAGCTCAGACATAATGACATGTATCATCCTTTAGAAATTTAACAGTCTTCCAGAGAAATCTCCCCGGCTCTTCCAAGAAAATGAAGCTTTTATATTTCCATTGACTATATATTTTTATAATAGCAATGACAATGATGTAACTGTTAGGTCTGAGATTTAATTTTATCCTACTTACAACCTAATAAATTCACCTGTTATTGTTTCATGGATGCTAGCCAAAAAACAAAACCAAACTCACAAGACTTATCAGAGACAAAGGACTTTATTGCTTGTAGCAGAGCAAAGCATGAGTATTAGCATGTCTGTGTCAGTTCCTTTTGTCCCCCAAGTCTCACAGGGCTGATGAAGAGGGTCCAGATGGAAGAGGGTCCAGATAGAGATTGAGAGACCCGGGATTTTACGGGAGGCAGTAATAAGCCTGCTCTTTGTCCCTCAAGGTTGCTCATTACAAACGCAACCCTGGAAAATGGCCCAGGTAAAGAGTTGTCAGGGCCTTCTATTTTTGTTAACAAACATGTAGGGGAGAGAAAGACCTATGGAAGAATATCTCCCCAAAATGTCTACCCCTTGTTTCTACACAGTAAAATCTTGGCTTCTGGTGAATTTTCACATAAATATGCTACTCCACTGGCCACTCTGATTAACAGAGATTGGGACCAAATCTGTTCAATTAATCTCATCTACCATTTAATTAAGGCCGCTAATAACAAAACTCCAAGCATGGGATGAGGCCAATGTGTAGTATTGATTTCAAACATTCCCACAGGGGTCTGACTTAGTCAACTGAGTAAGTTCCAGGAAGGACTAGGTCTTTTATGCATTAGAACCCATACAAGGGAGTCTAAAATGACCTGCCATTCTTTGATGTCACTGGCAATAAATAAATAAAGATGGGCCAAAAGCAGTCCTCCTCCCCAGTAAAGAGACAGTTAGCAGTCCACTCTTCCCCACAAGCAAACATGTAACTGAAAGGAGTAGAGGTCACTCTAATTTTGGATTTACTGTTATATTTTATTTGGTTAGCCATTGCATTAGTTTGATTAAGCTAGGTGAGCAGTCTCACTGGTAGTTGTAGCTGCCTTATTCTCATACATGGTATATTCCAAGGCTGTTCTGGCATCAAGAGAAGCTTGCAGATTTGTATCAAATTGAAACAAGGTTGTGCTCGTGATTGTATTTGTATACATATGATAAGGCTCCATATTAGGAGGCTGCTATTGATGGCATCAGGCAGAGCAAAGCAATTCAGGACCTGCTATGTCTACATTAGATTTTCTGTTTCCATAGTGTGTAGACAGGCATAACAAACCAGGCTGTGGGTCAGTCTGCCAGCTGCAGTTGCTGCGTAGACTCCATGGACCACATAATTATTTTGCCAGGCCGAAGTTTTGGATCTAGGAGAAAAAATAGAGCATGAATTGTTCTCCTCACTCACCACACCTCCAGGTTCTAAGGTGTTCCATTCCAAATATTGTTGCTGCTCTTCCCCTACACCAATGAAATCAGTTTGTCCCATCCTAGTGGCTAGAACTTCATCTATTCTCCAATTATCCTTTACTTGCATGGAGACCTTCGGTCTGGAGGAATCATACAAATGGGAGAGAGAGAAAAACATCTTTACAATATTTACAGAAACCCATTATATCTTATACATTATATTCCAATTCTATTATTATCTCTGAAATATCAAAGGCAAATTATGAAGCTTTGCAGCCTCTAATCTACCTTTTAAAAATATAGGTAGATGTAACATTCTATTTTATAATTTTCCTATATACTCATTTTTTTCCCCAGCAAAAAGTATTGAAATTTTTCTCCCCTCTGCTTGGTAGGGACATCTTTGTTATAAACCACATTTTCATTGGTGCATGGATCTGTTCCTGGGTTCTGTTTTCTCTTCCACTGACCTGTTTGTAATTCCCAGTTCTAACAATGCTGTCTTAATTAATATAGCTCCATAATAAGCCCTGATACCCACTACAGCAAGTCTTCCCATCTTCTTAAAGAGAATTTTGGCTCTCCTTCCCCTTTACATTGGCAAATAAATTGGAAATATCAACTTATCAAGTTACATACATATGTACTGCCCCCCAACCTACCTATATGTTGGTGTCTTGAATCGAATTGCATTTATTCTATCAGTGAGTCTCCTGATACACCAAAAAGACATATCTCATTTATTTAGGTCTGTCAATAAAGCTTAGTAATTTTTTCTTGAGTGGTCTTGTATTCTGTTACTGATTAACTTTATTCCAAAGTGCTTGCTCTATTTCATGCTGTTGTAAATGATTGTTTTAGTTATTTTTTTCATTGTGTTTATACATAGAAACATAGGATTTTTTTTAAAGTTGGTTTCTTATCCAAAGCCTGCCACATTCTCTTGCTTATTCTAGTTGTAATTTGTAGATACTTTTGTATTTTTTAGGTATACAATCACATAATTTAGGAATAATACAATGTAGTTATTTTTTCCTTTTCTGTTCTTATATTCTTTTTTTCCTTTTTTACATGCCTTAGTAGCTGTTAATATATGTGATATAATGTTAACATGTCTGGGGATAATGAACTTTCATATGTTGTTCCCAATGTTTAAAGCACAATTTCAGTGGTTCACCAATTTATCAATTTAAGGAAATTGTCTTCTACACCTAGTTTGCTAGGAGTATTCTTTTTCTTTTTTTAAATTATACTTTCAGTTCTGGGATACATGTGCAGAATTTGTGCAGGTTTGTTACATAGGTATACACGTGTCATGGTGGTTTGCTGCACCCATCATCTATATTAGGTATTTCTCCTAATGCTATCCCTCCCCTAGCCTCTCATCCCCCAACAGGCCCTGTTGTGTGATGTTCCCCTCCATGTATCCATGTGGTCTCATTGTTGAACTCCCACTTACAAGTGAGAAGATGGGATGTTGGATTTTCTGTTCCTGTGTTAGTTTGCTGAGAATGATGGTTTCCAGCTTCATCCACGTCCCTGCAAAGGACATTAACTCATCCTTTTCTATGGCTGCATAGTATTCCATGGTGTATATGTGCCACATTTCCTTTATCCAGTCTATCATTGGTGGACATTTGAGTTGGTTCCAAGTTTTGGATATTGTGAATAGTGCTGCAATAAACGTATGTGTGCATGTGTCTTTACAGTAGAATGATTTCTAATCCTTTGGGTGTATACCCAGTAATGGGATTGCTGGATCAAATGTTATTTCTGGTTCTAGATGATTGAGGAATCGCTACACTGTCTTCCACAGTGGTTGAACAAATTTACACTCTGACCAACAGTGTAAAAGTGTTCCTGTTTCTCCACATCCTCTCCAATGTCTTTTGTTTCCTGACTTTTTAATGATCACCATTCTAACTGGCATGAGATGGTATCTCACTGTGGTTTTGATTTGCATTTCTCTAATGGCCAGTGAAAATGAGCTTTTTTTCATATGTTTGTTGGTCACATAAATGTCTTCTTTTAAGAAATATCTGTTCATATCCTTTGCCCACTTTTTTATGGGATTTTTTTTTTCTTGTCAATTTGTTTAAATTCCTTGTAGATTCTGAATATTAGCCCTTTGTCAGATGGATAGATTGCATAAACTTTCTCCCATTATGCAGGTTGCCTGTTCACTCTGATGACAGTTTCTTTTGCTGTACAGAAGCTCTTTAGTTTAATTAGATCCCATTTGTCAATTTTGGCTTTTGTTGCCATTGCTTTTCGTGTTTTAGTCCTGAAGTCTTTGTCCATGCCTATGTTCTGAATGGATTGCCTAGATTTTCTTGTAGGATTTTGATGTTTTTAGGTTTTACGTTTAAGTCTTTAATCCATCTTGAGTTAATTTTTGTATAATGTGTAAGGAAGGGGTCCAGAGCCAGTTTTCCCAACACCATTTATTTAATAGGGAATCCTTTCCCCATTGCTTGTTGTTGTCAGATTTGTCAAAGATCAGATTGTTGTACGTGTGTGGTGATATTTCTGAGGCCTCTGTTCTGTTCCATTGGTCTATATATCTGTTTTGGTACCAGTACCTTGCTGTTTTGGTTACTGTAGCCTTGTAGTATAGTTTGAAGTCAGGTAGCATGATGGCTCCAGCTTTGTTCTTTTTGCTTAAGATCATCTTGACTATACGGGCTCTTTTTTGGTTCCACATGAAATGTAAAGTAGTTTTTTCTAATTCTGTGAAGAAAGTTGATGGTAACTTGATGGGGATAGCACTGAATCCATTAATTACTTTGAGCAGTATGGCCATTTTCATGATATTCTTTCTTCCTATCCATAAGCATGGAATGTTTTTCCATTGGTTTGTGTCATCTATTATTTCCTTGAGCAGTGGTTTGTAGTTCTCCTTGAAGAGGTCCTTCATATCCCTTGTAAGTTGTATTCCTAGGTATTTTATTCTCTTTGTAGCAATTGTGAATGGGAGTTCACTCATGATTTGGCTCTCTGTTATTGGTGTATAGGAATGCTTGTGATTTTTGCACATTGATTTTGTATCCTGAGACTTTGCTGAAGTTGCTTAGCCCTGAAAAATTTTGTCAAATGTGATAAATCACATTGATGTATGCATTATATGAACTTTGCATTTTTGGAATCAAACCAACTTGGACATACCTCCTATGTACATTGTGTAATTTATTAATGTTAATATTACTGACAGCACTTAACCATTTTGTTCATAATGGACATAGGTTATAATTTCTTTTGCAGTCTTCATCAAGTTTTTGCATCAAAATTACCGTATTTTCATGAGTTCAGGAGTGTTCCTTATTTTTTAGTTTCCTGAGAGGATTTTTGTAAGATTGGAATTACTTCTTCCTTGAATTTTGTAAAAATTTCTGGTAAAGCTGTCTAACCTGGAGTTTCTTTGTGTGTAGGATTTTTGACTTCTGATTCAATTTTTTAAATAATTAGGTTTTCTCTTTCTCATGGAGTACTTTTGTTAAGTATATATTGTTGATTTTATCTATTTCATCTAAATTTTAAAACTTATTGGCAAGCATCTAATATTTTATTATTTGCTTAACTTCTTAATCATCTATAGTGATATGTTTTTTCTCATTTCTGATATTGAATTTGACCCTTTCTTTATTTTTGTATTCAAAGAACACATTGATCCACTCTGTTGTACATCTACATTCTGTTTCATTAATTTCTGTTTTTATCTTATTTTTTCTTGTACTTTTGTTGGGTTTATTTTACCATTTGCTAAATTCTTGAGTTGGATGCTTAGACATACATAATCCCTTTCTTCTTCTCCAACAAAGATATTTAAGGTTACAACTTCCCTTCAAATGACTGCATTAACTTAATCATAAAATTTTGATATTTTATGCAGTATTTTTGTTATTTTTGAGTCCACAATATTTGTAAACTTCCCTAGAACTTTTTTCTTCAACTAACAGGTTATTTTTAGACATACTCCTTAATTTTCAAACATGAGGGTTTTCTTTTTTTTTTTTTTTTTGAGACGGAGTCTCGCTCTGTCGCCCAGGCTGGAGTGCAGTGGCCGGATCTCAGCTCACTGCAAGCTCCGCCTCCCCAGTTTACGCCATTCTCCTGCCTCAGCCTCCCGAGTAGCTGGGACTACAGGCATCCGCCACCTCGCCCGGCTAGTTTTCTGTATTTTTTTTTTAGTAGAGATGGGGTTTCACCGTGTTAGCCAGGATGGTCTCGATCTCCTGACCTCCTGATCCGCCCGTCTCGGCCTCCCAAAGTGCTGGGATTACAGGCTTGAGCCACCGTGCCCGGCCGAGGCTTTTCTTTTTATATTCAGTCTGTAAAATTGTTGTCTGAGAACATAATGTGCATGAGTACAGTTCTTTGAAGTTTGTTGTCATTTGCTATACGACTTTTTAAACATACTTAAGAACATGAAAAATTGTTATTTCTAATTTAGTTTTTAGTTTTTCTAAGTACAGGGGGTTTTTCTGTCATGTCTGGCTATTTTTTTTTTCTTTTTTTGGCCGGTGTGGGGGGCGGGGGCGGAGTGATGAGGTCTTACTCTGTCACCCAAGCTGGTCTTGAATTTCTGGCCTCAAGCTACTCTGTTTCCTTGGCCTCCCAAAGTGCTGGGATTACAGGTGCCAGCTACTGTGCCCGGGCAGTTGCAGTATTCTGTATCAGTTGATTAAGATTATTAATTCTGTTTAAACTATCTAAATTTTAATGACCTTTTTCCCAGATAACTCAGTTACTGTGAAAAATGTTAAAATTTTCATTAAAATTCTAGATTTGAGTCTTTCACTTTGCAGTTCTGTTCGTTTCTGTCTTCTATATTTTGAGACTGTAATTTGTGACTGAAAATATAAAATGATTATATTTCCTGATGAATTCATGATAACACTTTATGTTTTATGATGCTTTTTCCACTAAGGAAGATTTTGTGTGATATTTACATATCCTGTCTCGTAATTAGTGGGACCATCTCTTCATCACATAAATGTTATCACTTAACAAAAAAAAGTTTTGTATGCTCAGCATCTACATAGGCACTCAGTTGTTCAATGGCCAGGTAAGCATAAGGTAAAAATTAGATTCAAATTGTTTAGGAGAATGTTAGGTGCAGAAGGCTGAGTTTGACATGCTTCCTCAGTTCATGTATATACTATTATCAGCTTGTGCAGAGGCCCTTGACTGATGGATAGGTGGGTTGGTTAATTTATCTCAATTAGCCATTTCCTTTCCCACCTATAGGCAGCTGACCTAATGTATTCAAAATATGCCATAGAATTGCATTTTTATTTGCATCAATGGCATGATGCTAGAGACCTTATTATATTTCTTGCTTATTTTATTTTATTTTATTTTTTTGATACTGAGTCTCACTCTAGCTCAGGCTGGAGTGCAGTGGTGCGATCTTAGCTCACTGCAACCTCCACCTCCTGGGTTCAAGCAACTCTCCTCCCTCAGCTTCCCAAGCAGCTGGGATTACAAGTTCATACCACCACACCCAGCTACTTTTTGTATCTTTAGTAGAGACGAGGCTTCACCATGTTGGCCTTGTCGAACTCCTGACCCCAGGTGATCTGCCTGCCTCAGCCTCCCAAAATGCTGGGATTACAAGCATGAGCCATCATGCCTGGCCTATTCCTTGCTTTTTAAACACTCACTACCAAAATTCCTATATCTAGTTGCAGTGATGTATTTTTAGTGATGTTCAAGGATTCAACTTCTTCATAGTATTTTTGTAACGTGAGTGCATGTTTTATTTATTCCTTAATAATTATGAATTTGTAATTCATGATTTTGGAAGGGATAAGTTCAGCCTGGAAACATCTGGTAATAATGAATATTGTAGGTATTTATAGTCCTTGAATTTATACTGTGCTAATTTTTTAAAGTTTCTGGAATTATCCTCCATTCTGAGTTCACAGATCTCTTGTGGGCTTTGTTGTGTCATCGAATAAATTCATTTTTGTCTTTTGTCTCTCTTCTCTACAGGTTGGAATACTGTGGTTTGACATCTCTCTGCTGTCAAGATCTCTCCTCTGCTCTTATCTGCAACCAAAGCCTGATAAAAATGAATCTGACACAGAATACCTTAGGGTATGAAGGAATTACGAAGTTATATAAAGTCTTGAAGTCTCCTAAGTGTAAACTACAAGTTCTAGGGTAAGTCTCCATTGGTTTCTCAGGGGGAGCATTTCCTGTAATGAGAGATTTGGGGAGCCACTCATTTACTACAGGTCTCAGAATCAACCTAATTATGTATCCTTGTGTATTTTCTAGACACTTATTTGTTTTTCTCTCATAGAACACTGAATTTTGAGAGACACAATATAGCACAGTAGTTGAATATTGAGCACCCTGGAACCAGCCTAGATGAGTTTGAATTCTGTCCCTACCACTTACTAAATGTTTAATTAAGGCTAGTCCTCCATTGCTCTTTGTTTTGATTTGCTTATCAGTAAAATGGGTGAAATGATAAAATCAACCTGTAAGGTTATTATGAGCATCTGAGTCAATATAGACCAAGTACTTAGAATGGTGCCTAGCATAACAATAAACAATAAATGTGTTAGTTGTTTTCATTATTATTATCAGTAGTAGTATTAATTTTGCTTGGATAGGAAAAGGCTCTTGGAGGATCCTTTTTAATTTTAATTGGTTTCTCTTTCTCTTCTGTTAATTTCTCCTATCTTCCTTCAACTGCTGTATCTCCCTCACTATATCTCTCTCAGTTCTCTTCCCCACTCCTCACCCATGTTATAATGTTCTCTCTCTATTTTAACAGAACAGTTTTTTTTTTTCTCCTGAAATGAATCCTTTACAGAGAAAGTGGAGGGCTGTAGGGAAATTGAATGCAGGAAAAGAGATGTTCCCTTGTTTTCTCAGGTTGTGCAAAGAGGCATTTGATGAGGAAGCCCAGAAGCTGCTGGAAGCTGTGGGAGTTAGCAATCCACACTTAATCATTAAGCCGGATTGTAACTATCATAATGAAGAAGATGGGTCTTGGTGGCGGTGTTTCTGATTTGAAGAAACTGACATTCCTTTAAAAATATAAATATAAATACATACATACATAGATACATACCCAGACTTGGGTGCTTAACTTCAGATACTCTATGCCCAGAAATTGTGTACTTGGCAGCTGTCAGATACCCACTTCTCTGTAAAATGTCTGTTATACTTCACACAGTGGTTGAGAGACTAAAATAAAAAGCATAAAACTCTCTGAAAAGTATAATATGTTTTTAATTGGATACAGAGCTTAAGAATGCAGATAAGGGAAGCCTGGATATGAGGTTGGAGGACGCGGACAGGGAAGATCAGTTAAAATGCCTCATTTTTTCCTTACTTTCACTGACATGGCTTAGTTCACAGCCCCACTGTCTCTGTCTCTGGCACCTTTTATTAAAATGTGTCTCCATGTGTGTTCTTAGGATCACCAGTGTCAAGATCACTTGGGTATCTGTCTTAAAATGGAGATTCCTGAACCCCACACTAGACTTACCAAATCAGAATGTCTGGGTAAGGGTCCTTGGAAACCAGCATTTTGATAATTTCCCAGGCAAATTATTAAGTATACTAATAGTTGAGAATAACTAATTTCAGTAGAAATGGGAGTCTACTTCTACAATGAACACTTTCTATAGCTTATTGTAAAGATAAGGAGGATTAATTTCCTTTAAGGGATTATAAGGTTATTTGGGCTAGAGCTAGAAACAGATTCTTTCATTTGGCAAAAACATGACACAATAAAAATTTTTTGTGTGTGAAAGACTGTTCTGGCTATTTATTGGTTGTGTAACAAACTATCCCAAAACTTGGTGGCTTAAAACAATAATGATTTTATTAAATCTCATAACTTGGATTGGAATTCAGAAAGGGCCCAGCTGAGCATTTCTTATACTCCATAAGGTATCACTTGGGGTCCCTTGGTGGTATTCACCTGGCAATCAGATTGCTCTGGAGGTCCTAGATAACTTTTATACGTCTGCTGCCTTGGCAGGGAGGGCTGAAAGGCTGGGTTGAGCCAGACCCCTCTTCCTGTTATCAGCCAGAAGTCTAGTGGTTCTTAGCAGTTTTGGTCCTTGCCCCCTCAGAGGAAAGAATTCAACTGAGAGGCAGAAGTAGGTTTAAAGCAGAAGCAAAGTTTATTAAAGAAGGCAAAGTACACTTTAAAGAAATCAAGCAGGCCACTTGAGAGATTCAAGTGTCTCTCTTGATCCTTGGTTTGAGACTTTATACATTGACTCATCTTCCAGGCTCTTCTCCCCTGCTGATCCCTCCCTTGGGCAGGTTGTTGCTTGATTACCCGTGTGCAGTGGCCTGCCAGCACTTGTGAGGGGTCCCGTGCACAGTGTGTTTACTGAAGTTGTATGCATGCTCCTTTGGGATGACTTTTCCTTACTGGTCATATACAGGGAGGTCATATACAGGTCAAAGTCCACCATCTTGCTCCCCTTTGCACACACTTGAAACTTTATCAGGGATTGTGGTTCGCTGGCTCCAGATGTTTTCTATCTGTTGCAGGACTCCTTTCCCTCCTGGTGGCAGTTGTGGCCACTTACTGTCTCAGAGGGATAGTTTTATGCTCATCTGTCCTTCACCTGATGAAAGCCAGACATTTCTGGGGACCCTCCCTTGTCCTGTTCATTATCTCAGAGGAAAAGGTTTATGATTGCTTGACTATGGCTCAAAAATTGCTTGGCATTCCTGGGGGGCCTCTCTCCTGCCCTGCTCTCATATCTGTCTAACTACCTACTCTAACATTGCCTCTAGTCTTAGGACCTCTCCATGTGGTTTCTGCAGGGTAGGGATTCAGGATTTGAAAGGGCCAAGAGGAAGCTGTCAGTTATTTTAAAAGCTAGGCCCAGAACTGGCATAAAGTCACTTCCATAATCCTCTATTGGTGAAAGTAGTACAGGCCAGCTCAGATTCTAGGGCAATCAATTGTTGATGGGAGTAGTGTCAAAGAATTTGTGGCCTTCCTTAGTTCACCACAAACTTAATGTTTTTCTCCTTGTCTGTGGGAGAAAATAAAGCCTCTTAGCTTATTGTAAGGCAAAAACCAACACTTTTTCTTTGATAACACTGTCAATTCCTGCACAGTTCTGATCACCAAAATATGTGGGTTTTTACCACACCAAGCAATTTTCCAACACCAGCTGGGTATCCTATAATTCAATTCCATTCTGACATTATCATCCTGGAGGTAGCATCATGTCCCACAGGTGAGGATCTCAGTCCCACAAGACTCTGCCCTATTTGAAGTACCAATTGCAAGTTCCAGGTTGTGACCTGTACTTCTGACAAACTGGTCATAAGTCAGGGTTCCCACAACTCTCTTTTCCCTGGGTTCCATAATTTGCTAGGATGGCTCACAAACCTCAGGGAGATACTTTACTTATGTTTACCCATTTATTATAAGAGAATATTTCAAATGATACAAATGAACAGCCATATGAAAGAGACACATAGGGCGAGGTTCGGAAGGTTCTATCCCTGTGCATTTGGCTTGTGCCACCTTCTCAGCACATGGATGTGTTTAGCAACCAGGGAGCTCTCTGAATCCCATCTTTTTGTGGAAGCTTCATTAGGTAGGCATGATTGATTAAGTCACTGGCCATTGTCATAAACTCAACCTTCAGCACCCCCTTGCTTCTTTGGAGGTCGGGATGGGGAGTGCTGAAGGTTCCAACCCTTTAATCACATGGTTGGTTCTCCTAGCAACCAGCCCCCATCCTGAGACTATCCAGGAGCCTCCAGCCATCTCATTAGCATACAAAAACACTTATTGCTTCAAATATTCCCAACGTTTTGGAACCTGTGTGCCTTGAAAGGGGCCAGGAAATCACACTGTATAATATCCCATGGGTCAATGTGGAGGACTGGAGAATAGACCTTGGCAGTCAGAGGGGGCAAATGGTTTTCATAAAAATTTGCAAGTAATGTTACTGGTGCTGATATCCACACAGAACAGTAATACTGCTGCTGACATTTGGCATAGGTGATACATAGAGAGGTGGCTTTACTGAGATTGATTCCCAGTGAGGACAGTCTTGCTAGTTAGAGAAAGCTAACCGGCGCTATTATACCAAACACAGAAAAGAAAGTATACACCAAAGTGGTGACTTCTTTCACATGATAGCCTTGGGCTGTAGTCACCATCTCATCCTTCACAGACAACAGGATTTCCAAGCTGCCCAAAGAAAATTCCAACAAAGGTAAATGTTTCTTAAGATAATTTCTACCAGACTGTCAGAAAAAGGAAAATTCTTATATTTCTGAAACCATTTCAGGGCATTATAGAGGAAGACAGCTTTTCTAATTGATTTTTTAAAGATGAAAACTATTGATAATAGAGCCTGACAACCAAAATGAGTGATTGAGGCATAAGTCTCAAATCTTCAGGATTTATTGAGCCAGCTTGAGAATGAATCTGGGAAAAATAGGGGTCACAGGTGCATCTGTGGCTGTTTTTTCTTTAGAAGGTCTCAAAAGGTTTAGTATTTATATATTTTCCTTTAAAAGGGGGATGTGGCAGTGAGATTAATGATTATATAGTTTTCAGACTTTAGTGCCCAGTAAATCTACATTTCATATAAGGTAAACATTTGAAGAAAAAAGGAATACAGGAAGCAGATGTCTCAGGAGTGAAGGAATAATTAATCTATGTCTTTTTGTTGTACCTGGGAAGATAAACTAGTCATTGACATTATCAGTGTGGAGTCTTTTGAAAGGGCTGGTTTCTGTTTAAACTGTAGGGAAGAAAGCCTAATGTTAGCTAAGGGAAGGGAATAATGTGGTGTGTCTGACCTCCCATCTCTCCTGACATGAATGGGAACTCAGCTTCTGAGGTTTTTCCAGGGTTCCTTTGGCCAACTGGGAGTTCATTCAGTCAGTTGGGGGCTTTGGATTTTATTATTTCTCAAGCCTAATGACACTATCAAGAAATGTAAAGATGAATGTCACTTATGACTATGCAAAGACCCAGTATTAAAATTTTTAAACATTTCAACATTTAATTAAAATATACTATGATTCATGTGACTTAGAAGTGCAAGAGTGGGCTGATGTTAGGAATATTATAATTTATCACATTAATTGGATGGTGCAGAAAAACCAGTTACCTCAATTTATGTTGAAAAGGTGTGTAATAAAATTCAATCTCTTTGTGGGGTAGTTTCATAACATGAGGAATGTTTATCTTAAATTAATAGCAATACACTTAGAAGCCTTAGCACTTAAATGTTAAAAACATGCCTGGTGGTATAACTGAGCCTATGTTATAAAAGTCATTGTGTGTTCATTTTACTATGTCTTTGTTCTTTTCTTCCTCCATGCAAGCAAGCATGGAGTATAGAGTCATTTTGAGAGAATATAGTCACTAGTAATTGTTTAACTTCATATCCTAAATTCTGGGGGCAACCAGCAGGATTAATGAACTCATTTTTCTTTTAAAGAACAACGATCCTTAGGTCATGCAGACCTCCTTGATGGCATCCAGAAGTTTGATCACCCTAGAGATGCAGATAGCTTTGATCATCGGGGATCTCCCCTCCTGCACATCTACCTTACTCATAAAAGCCCACAGTTATGTTCAAAGGCAGGTCAGATTTGAGAACTCATCTCTCCTGCCCTCTCACTTTAGCCAAATTGAATAAACTTTTCTCTGCTCCTAAGTGCTGATGTGTCAGTGTTTTACTTACTGCACATCAGATATATGAACTTAAATTTTGGGGTTCTACAACAGTGTCACTGCTGTAGAACAGTGGTGATGGTTAGAATAAGTCAAATGAAAATTTTGATATTTTGATCATTATGGATATTTTTGCATTAACTTTTATCTCCAAAAACAGTATTTCTTTTGATTACTAAGTTTTTTTTGTATCTCCTTAAATTTGTGCATCAGGCAAGTCATTCCCCTCATGCTAAAATCAGCTCTGGGGAAGAAAGGGTTTGCAATTGTAAACAGAGTCGAATTGGATTGTCAAAAAAGCAAATATTCAAAACTAACTTTAGTTTTTTTATTCTTTATGTTTTATCTTTGTTTTCTTTTTAATATTTTGTGAATTGTTATTGCATTATTTCTGCTGTCTTTAAATTTATTCTGTTAATATACTAACTTCTTAAGTTGGATTCTTCTGATTTCCAGCCTTCTCTCTTTTATTATAAGCATTAAGGCTATTAATTTCCCTTTGCATAGCTGATCCTCTCTGGCCACTCAGCTCCTCTTCCTGCTCCTTACAGAGCTGGCTCTGGATGATCCCTTAAACAGCAGTTGAAATGTCACCTCCTCAGAGAGGTTGAACACTCCATCTTATATATCATCATCTCCCCCTCCCCTTTCCTACCAAAGCACCGTGTTTCTTTTTTTTTCTACCACTATCACAGATATGTAATTATTTTATTTCCCATCGCTTATCTCCCTCATCACAATGTAAGTTCTATGAGAACAGAAACTATGGGCCTTTTCTTCACTGTTTTATTCCAGCCTACAGCACAGTGTCTTCTTGCACATGTGGGCTATGATTCAAGAATGAATGAATGAAGAATGAATAGAAGCAAAACCATCCTACTCTTCCAGGGAACACTTGTATTATTTTCCAGCTTCCCAGCAACTCGGTGAAGTAGGTGATCTGGTTATCATGGGAAGCCCCGCAGACTCCAGCAGCCTGGGAAGTCACTGCCTGAGACACCTAGCTCTCTGGAGACTCCCTAGAATCGCATCCGGTGGAAGTCCTGGGATTCTGTCCCAGGGTGCCCCACGTTTCTGGTTGTCTTTTTACATTTCTTTAATTGTGTGTGATGAATCGGCTCTCAGGCCCAGACCTTCCACTCCTCCTTCTGTGTCCCTGAGCCAGACTCCCTCAAAACTCAGTGCGGGGCACCTGGTAGGGGCATGGATGCAGCTGGAAAGGAGGTGACCCCAATTCTGCTCTCCATCACCAGAGAAAGCAGGACGCTGGACAGCGCCAAGAGCCCACAACCACTAGCATTCCTCCTTTTAGTTCTCAGTTCCTTGCCCACAGGGAGCAATTTCGCCAATCTGAGCCGAGGTCCCAGTCTCTGAAGCCACTCTCCTAAAGACAGAAATGAATTCCCGAAAAGTGGATGCTTACCATTCATTGAAGTAACATAAATATATGTGAATTAAAAGTCAACCACTCTTTTGGTTCATACTGTTTGAATAAATGAGGGTGTATTAGTCGGTTTTCACGCTGCTGATAAAGATGTGCCTGAAACTGAGCAATTTACAAAAGAAAGAAGTTTAATGGACTTACAGTTCCATGTGGCTGGGGAAGCCTCACAATCATGGCAGAAGGTGAAAGGCATGTCTCACATGGCTACAGAAAAGAAAAGAGAGCTTGTGCAGGAAAGCTCCTCTTTCTAAAACCATTGGATCTTGTGAGACTTATTCACTATCATGAGAATAGCATGGGAGAGACCTGACTACGTGATTCAGTTACCTCCCACTGGGTCCCTCCCACAACATGTGAGAATTCAAGATGAGATTTGGGTGGGGACACAGCTAAACCATATCAGAGGGGGTGCCCAGTAGTCACATTCATAGAGACAAAAGAATGGTGGTTGCCAGGGTCTGGAGGTGGGGTGGGGGGACACGGGTTGTTTAATGGGTATAGAGTTTCAGTTTTGCAAGACAAAGAGTTCTAGAGTGTTTGCACAACAACGTGAATGTACTTTACTGGACTATACATCTAAAAATGAGATGGAAAATTTTATGTGCGTTTTTACCACAATTTAAAAAATAGATTAAATTAAGTTTAAAAATTGAATTAGGCTAGGCGTGGTGTCTCACGCCTGTAATCCCAGCACTTTGGGAGGCTGAGGCAGGCAGATCACGAGGTCAGGAGATCGAGACCATCCTGGCTAACACAGTGAAACCCTGTCTCTACTAAAAATACAAAAAATTAGCCGGGCATGGTGTTGGGCATCTGTAGTCCCAGCTACTCAGGAGGCTGAGGCAGGAGAATGGTGTGAACCCAGGAGGTGGAGCTTGCAGTGAGCCGAGATCATGCCACTGCACTCCAGCCTGGGCAAAAGAGTGAGACTGTCAAAAAAAAAAAAAAAAAAAAAAAAAAAAAAAAGGAAAGAGTGATTAAATTACATTTTAAAGAAATTAGAGGGCTGGGCATGGTGGGTCACACCTGTAATCCCAGAACTTTGGGAGGCCGAGGCAAGTGGATCACCTGAAGTCAGGTATTTGAGACCACCCTGGCTAGCATGGTGAAACCCTGTCTCTACTAAAAATACAAAAGTTAGCCAGGCATGGTGGTGGGTGCTTGTAATCCCAGCTACTTGGGAGGCTGAAGCAGGAGAATTGCTTGAACCCGGGAAGCAGAGGCTGCAGTGAGCCAAGATCGCATCATTGCACTCCAGCCTGGGTGATGAGTGAAACTCCATCTCAAAAAAAAAAATAGATTAAAACTTTTAAAAACTAGTAGGTATCCAAATTGGGAGTCCCCCTCCCTACTACTGAAGAATTGTGGGGTGGTATAGAGCCATGGGGTTGCTCCACATGTCTGGACCATTGAACCAGAACTCAATCCCTGAAGACAGTGGAAACAAAGTAAGGGTCCCAGGCCATAGGCACTTGGTTCTGCTGCAGGGAAATTTCCCTGACCTTTCTAGTTGGAAAGAGTCTCCTTTAATTGTCTTAGGGACTTATACCCTGAGGAGATAGGGATTTGCAAGACAATTCTTTGCATTCTCCAACTTTTCCTTGTCAGGACATACCCCTATGCAGATTTTCTGGGGGGAGGCCAGGGGAAGGTGATTCCTCTTTCTCTATGGTGGATACATTTATCTTCCTCATCTTGGAGCTTCTCTGCCCCCTAAATTCCCATCTAGAGTTACCTGTTCCAGTTACTCTCTTGGAGGATACTGAGGCCAATGTAGCCACTAAGATACTCGGTAGAGAATGCCCCCTCTTTGCCTGGTTCTCGTTCCTTTGGTGTACTCTTCTTTGTTCACCGATATTCACACCTTCACTCATCATTCATATCTACCACAATTCTCTGCCATTAGTTGTAAAAGGAATAAAAAATAGTCATTCTTTGTCATGGTCACACAGAGAACAGTGTGTAAACACATAAAATATTCATCAATTATATTTTTGCAATTTCAAGTATTTATAAGTATACATTAAATTATTATTCAATTTTTCAAAATAAGCGGTCTAGACCATGGGTGTTAGAATTTATGAAGCCCATATATGTTAGAACCTCTTCATTGCAGCTGACTTGTGTTGGAAGCAAATGCTCAGTGCCACAAAGAACTAGCACTGAGACAAAGGACAAAGGGTCTCTCAGCAAGGCAAATTTACTTCTGCAGAAGGGTGTATCTCATGTATAGAGCAAGGGTGAGAGCACATAGAACAAAGGAAAGCAGGGGTTTTTATTATCTCTAATGCAACTTCTGTTTCTGTGTCTTTCCCCTATTGGCTAGGGTTGGACCCCACAATCTAAGCTGAACCCAGTTGGCTAATTTGAAAAGTGCAGGAATGCAGTTACACTGGTGGGAAGGCAGGAAGATCAGTGTCAGTGTGAGAAGCCATTGCGATGGGAGGGGTAATTCATAGCATGGGTAGCAGATGTGGAACGTGGGCTCTATAGAATAGGACTGGCAGGAAGGTTGTTTACCAGGGAAGGGGGAACACAGAGAGTAAGGAAGTCTGGCTTTGAAAGCAGGGAACAAAGGACAAGGAAACTTCAGCAAGCTAAACCTTTGAAGAAGAATTTCTTACTGTATCTAACAACTTGGCAACTGTTTAGGTATCCTGGGGGCCCCATTTGCAGCTGGCATCTGAAGTGAGGGCAGCCTTATTGGGACTAAACCCTTAAAGTGTAGGTCTGCACTAATTCCTGGTACTTAGTGTCAGAATAGAATTGTAGGACATATGGTTGGTGTTGGAAAATTAAGAATTGCTGTTGGAAAATGATATACTATCTACCCTTGATTACTACAGTAGTCTCCCAGCCAACTTGGGGGCTCCTACAATCCCCTCAGATTCAATAATTCACTAGAACCATTCACAGAACTCAAGAAAGTACTATACATTTTGTCATGAGCAATGCAAGGTTAGAAATGACCAGGTCCATGCATGTGTGTGTCTTTCCACAATGTCAGACTTTTATTGATGCTATTTCAATCACAAATGCCACCTGGAGTTCCACGGAGACAATTCTCCATAGCACTTCCTGTTTACTCCCTAGCCAGAGCTATGGTCACACAGGTTCAAGTCACTCCACAAGTCAGTCAATATGGCAAACCATACATAGTAGTGTGCTTAACCAATATTTAAATGTTATATGTTAAACATTTCACAAAAGCAAAATAATATTTATCACCAAGAGGAAAAAGAGAAATGTAAGAGTTAAAGAGGAAAGAAACATGAAATATGGCTTGGCAGTCAAAGACAGATTTTCTTTAGTTAAAACATGAAAGGTGCTCCTGGCCGATTGTGGTCAGGAGCACTTTCTCTTACAGACTAAGAGTATATATTGGTTTTAGGATGAGGGGGCTTATCACAAGCTTGGAATGTTTATGTGTGTGGAGAAGTTTATGGCGGTGTTGGAATCTCTCAGGGAGGAGGGGAGGTTGTCTTGGGGCAGAAATCTTTCTGGCCCGGAGGGGGGTTATCTCAAGGCTGGAATCTTCCTAGTCAGAGGGATCTTCTAGGGGCTAGCATGTCTTTGGTTGGGGAGGAGTTTGAAATGTTTCTGGTTGGAGATGTTATTTGTGGTTTATGGTCATGCTGACCTTAGCCATTAGGCTGATGCCCTTTGGATTTAGGCTTTTTTTTTTTTTTTTTTTTTTTTTTTTTTTTAAGGTGAACTTTAGAATTAGGGCCTTGTCCAAGATGGTGATGCTCCTGCTCTGTCAGATAGGAGATATGGTTAATGAATCAGTCCAGGGAAAGTGAAGAAGACAGAGTCCTGGTCTGAGCCAAGTGGTCTGGGTGGTCTGTTGGTCTTGCAAGGCAGAGTCTTTTTTTTTTTTTTTTGACACGGAATTTCACTCTTGTTGCCCAGGCTGGAGTACAATGGCATGATCTTGGATCACCACAACCTCTGCCTCCCAGGTTCAAGTGATTCTCCTGCCTCAGCCTCCCTGGTAGCTGGGATTATAGGCATGTGCCACCACGCCCAGCTAATTTTGTATTTTTAGTAGAGACGGGGTTTCTCCATGTTGGTCAGGCTGGTCTCGAACTCCCAGCCTCAGGTGATCCACCCGCCTCAGCCTCCCAAAGTGCTGGGATTACAGGCGTGAGCCACCATGCCCAACCCAAGGCAGAGTCTTTGACTGCAAGATAGTATCACCCAAGATGGCCATTTTGAGCTGCTGAAGGGCTAATCTTTTATAGTCACATTGTCCTTTGATGAGAACTGATAGTGGAAGAGTTCTTGTTTGTGTCTTTATGTGATTGGATGCCATCTTTATTTTTTTAATTTGCTTATTAAACAAAACATCCTTGTTGGCAAAGTGTCCTATGAAATATAAAGTGGAGTCTTTTTCTAAGATGGAGTTAGTTATGTCAAGGGTGCTCTATACACTTGTGATTACAGTTTATTATAAAGCATAGGAGGGAACATCCAGATGAGGAGGTACATAAGGCAGGGAAGGGGGAAAAGTGTACAGTTTCCATGTTCTCTGTGTCATGCCACCCTCCCAGCACATCCATGCGTTTATCAACCTAAAAATTCCCTAAATCCCACTGCTTGGAGTTTTTGTATGAGATCTCATTATATAGATATAACTGATTAAATGATTAGCCATCAGTGATTAAACACAACCTCTAGCGCCTCTCCTCTCTCTAGAAGTCAGGGTGGGAGGTAGGGCTAAAGTTCTGACCCTCCATTCACAGAGTTCGTTTCTCTGGTGAACAGCCCCCATCCTACAGTAATCCAGGGCCCCGACTGTAAATCACCTCATTAGCATAAACTCAGTTATGGTCAAAGGGGCTCTTTATGGATAACAAAAGACAGTCCTACCACTCAGGAGTCTCCAAGGGTTTTAGAAGCTCTGTACCACGAACCGGGACAAAGACCAAATATATATATTTTTATTATATCACAGGATACCCCTTGGTCTTTGACCATGGATTCTTTATAGCAAAAGGATCGCCTGTCTGAGCAACATTTTGAGGAAGGAGTGTGGTATAGGAATAGGAGGCTTTTAACTCATTTTTTCCAATTCATTTGACTATCGATATTGGTATTATCATTTTTACCAACAATGCAAGTGTAAAACAATATTACATTATGGTAGATGTAACTAAAAAATAAAAAGTCAAAAAATGCTGGCATACTAGTAGAGTCCCATTCAGTCCTTAATAATTAGTTCAGTCTATTATCATATTTCATGAAAATGTCTCCTGGGATGAGGTCACTCCAGTTTGCAGGGTTTCATTTGATCCTGCCTAGTTCTAATAGCAGGAGTGGTGTCAGCAATAGATGGTTTCACCCTTCGAGGCATCAGATATAACTGAGTAAAAGATAATAACATCTTTTGCTCTGAGCCTCTTTCAAGGTGTTAAAGTATACTGAGTTTCCCTCATTACAGAACCCATTTATTTGTTGCATTATCCTCATCTACTATTTCTCCTTCTCTCCATTTATACAAAATTTTCCACCTTTGGAAGGGACATTAGGTTCAACCACTGTGCTGGTCTAATTGCAGGCAGCAATACTAATCTAGTAAGTACCTCTCCATCAGCCCACTACCATTCATATAGGTAGTGTTAAATAATTATATAAATGGGCTATTTTTACCATTAGACAATATAATTGCGTTCACAGTCAATCCCATTATTTCTAGATGAGGTGAAGGCACAATCTGCCCTATCAGGCCCATAGGAATTCTGACATAAAGTTTAGAATGCAGCTATACTTTATTGTTTAGGAATCATCACTGCCTTCAGCACTTGCAGTTGCAGCCTTGAGCCTGTGGCCATGAAGTAGGAAAAAGAAAGTTAAGGTGACATGGGGAAGAAAGTATAGTCATCAGTCACCTTTCCTGTGGGAAAAATTGCATAGTCACACCAGCATCTTCTCCCACTCCCTATCCTGCTGATCTACCAGAAAACCAGGAATCTAGGAGACTCTTGTCTCCTTGTTGAGTGTGAGCACACATTTGCAAAGGCGTGTAAGCCAGCTCTTCATGCTTTTATATTCTCCCATTTTAGGCAACCAATGTTTCAAATGCCCATTCCAATTCTCTATTGAATTATTATATTACTCTGAGGAAAATATCTCTCTGCCCATTCTTGAAATTATAGATTGTGAAAGGTGCTTCTCAGTCTGAAGAAATGTTACTTGGTAGTACAAATTGATGCAATATCTTATATTCTGATTCTTTGACTGTTCTCTGAACATTTGCATCTATCACTGGGTAAGGAAAGCCAAGTCCAGTGTCTATTCCTGTCAAGACCCACTCATAGCCAGCATCAATCCCACCTACCAGCTTGTTCAAGGTCTTCTCCCAGGAACTGTTGACACACAGCCATCTGCAGTGTCTGTCTCCTATTTTTGGAAGACAAAACAGTTTTTAGTGGTATTTTGTGCTTCAGAGGCGCAAGAGGAATATGTCTAGAGTTAATCCATCTCTACATTGCTGCAGGCCCCCAGTGTCCCCTCATTTCATGGACCCAGGTGGCCACTTCAAGCAAGCATACTGGGATATCTACTGGTCGATTGAAGTCACCTGCTGAACCTACAAATGTATTCTTCTGTTGGGTATCAATGTGTTCTACCTTAATGCACTCCTCCCCAAATTCCCTTGCTGGTTTTCCTATGGGTATGCCTTTAATAGGCAGTTTTCCATTGCTTTCTGTGTGGCCATATGGTCAGGCCACTGGCCACCATCCACAAAGCAGTAAAAACTCAAGCAGGGGATTTTTATCTTTGTTCAATTCTTCCATCACTATAAGGAAAGTAACACATAATGTTTCCCATCAAACTGGTTTGTTTTTATGTTCTTCAAACATAGAGGTGGTCTTCCAAATAGGGTGCTGTCCATTTACCTTGAAACTGCTATTTATAAACCAAACAACCTTCTGCTGGTCATTTGAGAACTATTCACAGGGTACTATCCATAGTACAGAATCTGACACCTCCTCACAATATTCCAAAGTCAGTCCTGGGGAAAAGAATCTACCTGCTCCCCTAGTGGTGTATTCCTATTGTGACATAAGAAATATGTTTTGTTTCTGCTCACAGTTACTGACACAGAGGTCTTAAAACCTTTGGAACTTCCTGGGAGATATGAGTACCCTTTGTTTTATTGAGGTGACTCTTGGCGGGCTCCTGGATAGCTTTGGGATGGCCACTGGTCACCAGAAATACCAAGCCATGATTAGAGATGGATAATTTTCAGCCTCACACCCCATCCTCCAGGCAGGGGAAATGAGCTATAGATTGACTTAATCAGTTGTGTCTGTGTCATGAAGCCTCCATAAAAATCCCGAAAAGGCTGGCTTTGGAGAGCTTCCAGGGCATAATGTCCTTAAGGTTCATCCATGTTGTAGTATATGTCAGAATTTCCTTCCTTAAGGCTAAATAATATTTCATTATGTGTATATAGAATAGTTTCTTGGTATGTATGGGGAATTGGTTCCAGGACCACCAAGGAAACCAAAATCCAGGGGTGCTAAGTCCCTGATATAAAATGATGTAGTATTTGCATATAACCTGGACATATTCTCCCATATACTTTAAATCATCTTTGGATTACTGATAATACCTAATACAATGTAAATGCTATAGAAATGTTTTTACAAGGTATCGTTTATGAAACAGTGACAAGAAAATGAAGTCTGTATATGTTCAGTACATACACAGTGTTTTGTGAAATATTTTTGATCCTCAGGTGGTTGAATCCATAAATGCGGAACCCACAGATATGGAGGGCTGACTATGCTACATTTTTAAATTAATTAATCTGTCAATGGACACTTTCATTGCTCACACTTGGCTATTGTGAATACTGTTGCTACACGTGTGGGTGTACAAATATCTAAGAACCTGCTTTCAAATCTTTTGGTTATATATCCACAAATAGGGTTGTTGAATCCTATGGTAATTCTATTCCTAATTTCTTGAAGAACTGTCATACTATTTTTAATAGTGGCTGTACCATTTTATATTCCCACCAGCACTACACAGGGTTTCTAATTTCTCCACATCCTTACCAACACTTATTCTTTTTGTGCTTTTGACAATAACTATCCTAATTTATATAAGATAATAAGATTATTACATTTTCTTCAGTCATGAGGCAGTTTCAATTAATGTCTGAAATTGAGCTAGTAATCGACTCAGATGTAAATTCTCCACTTCAAAGTCCCTGTAGTTGTTGGTTGGAGGCCCTCCAGGCTTTTGCCACAAGCCCTAATCTACCCTCCACACGGGTCCATTGTACACAGAATTTGTGCATCCTAGCACTTCAGGTTTTATTCTGCACTGTGTGGGCTTGAACAATCTTGTTCCTTCCTATTTAGCAAATATAATCAATATTGCTTAAAGGTGGAATTTATATGCCTTGTGTTTTATAACACTAGGTAGGGAAGCATTCCCCAGTCAGACACAATATCCATTCCCAAAATACATTCAGGTAAAAGAGACACAATCATCTCACATAAAGCCCATGTAAGCATTCCAATTTTTGCCCCAACTTTGATCTTGATCCTATCATTTTTTTGCAGAGCAGAGACCCTGTTTTAGGGGCCTGTGCAACCCCTCCCCCACAAATATGGAAATAAAGGAAAATCTGGAGTTCCTTTAAGGGAAATTCCATGCACCTAGCTAGCCCTGAGGAATGAAGTGAAGGAACTTCATCACATTTCTTAAATGAATAAGGAAATTAATAAGCAAGAAAGTAATAGGAACCTAAAACAATAACCATAGAAGTTAGAGTCAGGAGATTTTTTGTTCCCCTATAGACACTAAATATAATGTCTTAACATATGTCCTTGAGTTGTCTTTCAGAAACCCAGATCCCACCAAACAATTCCACAGGCAGTTAGACCTCAGATAAGAGGGAACTGAGGACTAAACTCTGACAATCATTCTTTGTTCTAAATATCTTCCTGAGGGGCCTGGATGGAGTCACACTTAGGAGCCAAAGCTCATTCTCTTCTGCTGATTGCAAATTGTCTTCCTTCACCAACTGCAAATCAGAAAATCTTTGAATCTACCTATGACCTGTAAGCCCCCCCACTTCAAGAGATATCTCTCTTTTGAGCCAATACCAATGTGTAACCTCCATGTATTGACTTATGATTTTGCCTGTAACTTCTGTTTTCCTGAAATTTACATTTTCCTTTAAAAATCTTTACCTGTAAGCCATCAGGGAGGTCAGAATTTAAGAGTAGCTGCCTGGTCTTCCTTGCTTGGAGCCCTGCAAATAAATGCCCTCCTTTTTCCTGCTGCACACCTTGGTGTGGATATCTGGTCTTATTGTTCCAGGAGAGCATATCTCAGGTTTGATTAATAAGTGGCGCAAGTGAACCATCTGGAGTGATGGAAATGTTATAGATTTTAATGTGGGTCATGGTTACATGGATATACACATATGTAAAAGTTAATCAAGCAGTAACTTATAAAGTATTTACTTATAAAGTAAATTGATTTTATAAGCAAATTTATAGACAGCATTTTTAAATTAGCAGTCAATAAAAACATTAAGGGGAGTCATTCAAAAAAGTAGAAATAGAAGGCATAACTTCTTCCATAGTAGAGGAAAAAGAAACAAAGACAAATCACTTACTACAAGAAAAGGCGTGAAAGATGGAAAAAAGGAAGAGGGAAAGGCATGGCTGATAGCAAAGATTTAGGAAGAAATCGCAAAGGTACTGAAAGATATAAGCGTCACACAAAATGGACTAAGGAAAAAAGATTTTTACGAATAATGAGGATCATTACATAAAAAAGGTATTCACCAGAATACGTAGCAATTCTCATTTTTTATATATCTCAAAATATAACCTTAAATTACATGAAGGAAAAACCAGACATAAAAACAAAGAGAAATTTACAAATCCACAATTATGGTAAATTTTAAGACAGTGCTAGTGTTTGCCAATTCTATCAAATAAAAAATAAGTTAGAAAAGGAAAGATTTAAATATCACAAAATAAGAAAGAACTTTGTCAAACATTTAGAGAATACACTTTCTGCTCAGTATATATGGAACATTAATTACACTATATTAGGTCACAAAGCAAGTCTCAAAAACAATGGATATCGTACTGAACATATTAAAAAATAACCAACAGGTACATATGTTTGAAAATTTACAAACATACTTCTTTAATACATGGTCCAAAAAGGAAATAATAAAAATGAGAAAATATTAGGAACTGAACAACAGTGAAAACAACATATATAACTGCTCAAGGTATAATATTAACCAGTGCATAGAGAATAAGTTTTAACCTTAAATATAACAATTAGAAGAAATATTTTTTAAACTCTTAATGTGCTAAGTGCCTTATTTAAAAAATTAGAAGAGAATAATATAAACAATAAATCCAGTAAATGTAGAAAGAATAAAGACAATAGCACCAAATAAAATCAAAACAGGATCGAAAACGGCTAAAAGCTGATTATTTTTAAAAGATCAGTGAGATAAAATTTAAACTTGTAAACTGTTATTACTCTATTTTTCAATAACTGAAAAATGATTTTTAACTTAATAATTTTAGTAATAATTAAAATTCATACTTTTTTTTCTGTTTGAAAATGGTTTGAGTAGCTTAGGTTTGGGATCATTATAATTGTTCTCATTAAAAGTAAAAGAAAAAAATTTTTTCCACCTAACGGCTTTTCCCTGAGCTTTCAGGAGGCTTTAATGAAAGCCGTTAAGCCCGGGTCAGGTGAATAGGAAGTTAAAGACTAAAAAGGAGACACAAAACTGCCGACTTTCCCGACGGCGAATCTGCCCTCCGGAGACAGCCGACCAATCACAGGCAGTAGGGGCGCGCCCTGCAGCGGGCTAAGGCAGCGGTTCCAGGGACTCAGCCACTACGCGCCGCCAGACCGGTAGGAGCCGCCCTCGACGAGCGAGCTCGAAGGCCTCTACTGGCGCCGCCTCATCGCCTTCCACCGCCACTGACCGACCGTTCCACCGGCAGACATGGTTGAAGCGGATCGCCCGGGGAAGCTGTTCATTGGAGGCCTCAACCTCGAAACCGACGAGAAAGCCCTCGAAGCCGAGTTTGGCAAGTATGGCCGCATCGTCGAGGTGCTTCTGATGAAAGACCGAGAAACCAACAAGTCGAGGGGCTTCGCGTTCGTCACCTTCGAAAGCCCCGCAGACGCCAAGGCCGCCGCCAGAGACATGAACGGCAAGTCCCTGGATGGTAAGGCCATCAAGGTGGCCCAGGCCACCAAACCGGCGTTCGAGAGCAGCCGGCGGGGCCCGCCGCCTCCCCGCAGCCGCGGTCGCCCGAGGTTCCTGCGCGGAACCCGCGGGGGTGGCGGCGGCCCGCGGCGTTCCCCCTCCCGGGGCGGGCCCGATGACGACGGCGGCTACGCGGGAGATTTCGACCTGCGGCCCTCCAGGGCCCCGATGCCCATGAAGCGCGGGCCGCCGCCGCCGCGCAGGGCCGGCCCACCCCCGAAGAGGGCCGCGCCGTCGGGTCCGGCCCGCAGCAGCGGCGGTGGAATGCGCGGGAGGGCCCTGGCCCTGCGGGGGAGAGACGGCTACTCAGGCCCACCTCGCCGAGAGCCGCCGCCCCCGCGCCGCGACCCGTACCTGGGCCCGCGGGATGAGGGCTACTCGTCTAGAGACAGCTACTCGAGCCGAGACTACCGCGAACCCCGGGGTTTTGCCTCCTCGCCCAGAGAGTACACCCACCGCGAATACAGCCACTCCAGTGTCCGGGACGACTGTCCCTTGAGAGGCTACGGCGACCGAGACGGCTACGGGTGTCGCGACCGTGACTACGGGGATCATCCCAGCAGAGGTTCCTACCGAGAGCCCTTTGAGAGCTACGGAGACCTGCGCGGCGGCGCCCCAGGACGGGGGACACCGCCATCTTACGGAGGAGGAGGCCGCTACGAGGAGTACCGGGGCTGCTCACCAGATGCCTACAGCGGCGGCCGCGACAGTTACAGCAGCAGTTATGGTCGGAGCGACCGCTACTCGAGGGGCCGAGACCGGGTGGGCAGACCAGATCGTGGGCTGTCTCTGTCCATGGAAAGGGGCTGCCCTCCCCGGCGTGATTCTTACAGCCGGTCGGGCTGCAGGGTGCCTAGGGGCGGAGGCCGTCTAGGAGGCCGCATGGAGAGAGGAGGAGGCCAGAGCAGATACTAAGCAGGAACAGACTTGGGACCAAAAATCCCTTTTCAAAGAAACTAACAAAAAGAAGAACCTGTTGTATGGTAACTACCCAAGGACTAGTACAAGGAAGAGTTGTTTTTACCTTTTAAGAATTCCCTGTTAAGATCGTCTCCATTTTTATGCTTTTGGGAGAAAAAAAACTTAAAATTCGTTTAATTTAGTTTTGGAATTGTTAACGTTTCTTTCAACAAGGTCATGTTAAAAGTATATGAACCTGAGTACTAGTCTTCTTATATTTACAAGTAGAAATTCGATTCATGGCTTCTTCCCTTGTAAATTTTCCTGATAAATGAGGCAAACAGTCCTAAGATCTTTCATAAACATCTGCTCACCTAAAATGGAAAAATGGATCATTCTGCTCATTTCAACCAACTAGATTTTGGGTGGAGAGTGGGAGGGATTGGTGTATGCTACTCTTAAGATTTCAGGGTATCTTTCAAACTGAATCTCTGTTTCCAGTATTAAAAACCAAACAACCAGCAACAACAACAACAAAAGTGATTTAGATCAAATGTTTATGTAAAGAAAATTATATTCACTCAGTAAATCTGAAAAGTAAATGGATAATGTTGGCCATGTTTTGCCTTTTTGCCTTTTCTTTGGGAATCTACAGGATCACCTGTCCCCTCACTCCCAAAAGTACTATTTATGTTTTGAACAATAGTGGAATACTATATGAAAGGTTTGGCCAACCAACCACAAAGCTACAAAACAAGCAAACCCAAAATCCTTCAATTGATAGCGTTCATTTTCACCACCAACAAATTAAGAAACGTAGAAAATAAACCAGTGGTGGATTTGGGGACCATAATGGCTTCCATTCCTAACTCCAAGCTACTTGCCTTTGGCTCTAGAGCCAGCCCCTGAGTCCTGTGGAGAGGATTGAGCTTCTTCCCTTAGGGGTGGAGGAATCAAAAGTGAGCAGCTTCAGAGCTCGGGAGCAAAGGTCAGAGAATCCCTGAAAGTGCTTGGCGTTTCAACCTCAGAGGATCTCAAACTGGCATGAAGGGGCTGGTTTTCCTGTCCACAAAAGGCGAGGGGTTGGATGGGTTGTCTCCTAGTTCTAAGGTACGGAGAAGGGCTTCAACCGAAAAAGATTAGGGTCTTTCTCCAAGGTATGTCAGGAGGAACGTAAGTTTCCTCTTAAACATATTTTCCATTCAGCACCTGTGGATTCCCCAATTTATCTGTGAGAAAGGTAATTGTACAGTCAAGGGACTGTAGCAACAAGAGAAAGAAGAATCGGGTTAAGGAGTATGACCCATGTTCAGTGTAATAGTTGCTGGAGGAAACAGATAAGGGAACAATAACAAAAAGTACTTAAAGGGATCTGAATGCAACACACACACAACTTTTAAAAACATGATTTTTTTGACAAAATAATAAAGTAGGTGCATAAAAGGAGAGGACACACTAGTGGCTCAGAAGATCAAATGCAAGAAATAGCTAAAATATGATCCAGGAATTAATCTAGCAAAAAGATCTTTATGAAAAAATCGTTATTAAAGGACATAAAAGAAGAACTATAAGAGATTGATATGCTCATGGTTGGGAAGACTTTATTATGACTATTCTCAACCTCATCAAATTAATTTGGAAAACAATACAACTTTAAATGAAGTCACTTCATGATTTCTTTCACACAGCTCACCTCCCCTCTTGCCTAATAACACCGTTTATTTGTGTTGATCGATGATGGAATAATAAAAGATTTGGTAAACCAACCACAAAAAATATCAATAGCTTCATTTCACCACCAACAAATTATTAAGAAACAAGTATTTAGAAAAGAGACACTACTGGGAGAGATAGCTAATCCTCAAATTTGCATGGTGGAATAAACAACAAGAAAAGCCAAATCAATTCAGATGAACAGTTGTTAGGAAGGACTCATCCTACAGATACCAAGACTTATTACAAAGCTCTAGCAATTTAATGGTATGGTATCAGCAAACAAGGATAGACCAATAGACCAAAACTGTGATCTTAGAAATGAGTCCACTTCTGTCACATTATACAACAGAGGTAATTTTTAAAAAGTCATTGGTGGCAAAATGAACTTCTAAAAAAAAAAAAAACCAAAAAAAAAGACTATCTGTTAAAAGATAAACTGAGATTCCATAACAGCATACACAAAAATACATTTCAGATGGTTTGAAGATTTAAATGTGAAGAGGAAATTTTTAAACACCTAGAAGAAGATGAAGAAATGTGTTCACCACATTGGGGTCGAGAATTCCATTTTAAGACAAAAAGCACAAACTTAGAAGGAAAGTATTGATAACATTTTCCACATTATTGTTAAGGTATTTTAATGATAAAAGTGACGATTAACAAAGTGAAATTTCAAGCCATAAATTGGAAGAATGTATTTACATTGTAATGACTTCCAAAAGAATGCTTAAAAATCAGTAAGAAGAAAAAAATACCAAGAAAAAAATGGACAAAGGACTTATATTTTTGATAGATGTAAATTGATACAATCATTTTGGAAATACTTTTAGTAATGCCTAGTAAAGTTGGAGGGTGCATACTTTACGACCCAGAAATTCCATTTCAAGGAATGGACTTAGAGAAATTTGCGCATGTTCACAAGGAGATATGCACAAGATTGGTCAGTAAGGCACTCTTTGAATGTTTACAACAAAAATAGTCTACCTGGAGTGGATCAACTGAGATTTACTCTTATGATGAAGCTCAGGGTAGAAGCCAATATTAATCAGCCAGGTCTACATGTATCATTGTGGGTAAATATCAAATTATTAATATTTGGTGGAAAAGGCAAATTGCATAAATACGGGTATAGGAAAAAACAAAATAGAATTTGAATGATAGCATGAAAAGTCAGGATATTTAGAGTTAAGAGGAAAGGAAAAAGATGGGATGAGGAGTGGACTTTAGCTCAATGTTTTATGTCTTTAAAAGTGATGGCTCTTAAGCAAAACTGACAAGTTTAACATCTTAAATTTCTGTCATCTGTACATTGACATCTCTTATTCTGTAAGTTCAAAATATTTTATAATACAAATTTTAATATTAAAAAATAGAGTTTAGCATACCACCAAGCATGTAACTACTGAAAAACATTTGTTATTAATATGCTGAAACTCAGCTGCAACACTCTTGGCAATCATTATTTCTCCTGGCTTTGTTCTTTCATCAATATGGGTGATGCCTTATTCTATTCTAATGAGTTTTTAAAACCTTTCTATTCTGGACTGTGCCCACAGCTCGTTTACCATAATCTCAAGGGTAGAACCTGCAATACCTGAGAACCAGATCTTAGAGGAAGGTGCAATTTTTCCCTCTGTCGTCTGTTTTGAAGTGTAATAGCGATGAAAAACATTTTCCAATCAACAAATAAGCTGTTTCTGAAGAGTAATCTCCTGAATATTGAAACTATTAATAAAAACAAAGTATTAACATTAGGAAAATAAAGGCTCACTGGAGTTCAATGAGTTAATTTAAGAGATTATAGCATACAAAGGTTGTAGAGCTTTCATAATACAACAGTCTCAGTATTTACTGGAAATTAATTTATTAGAGCTGTCTTTGTAGGAAAATATGCCAGAGGTCTTGTCAATTGAGAACTCTTTATAATCACTTTCATAGTGATGAGAGAGAGAGAGAGCTTATCACATGTTTTCCAGAACTCACCCACTGAGTAAAATGTAAGGAATTTGTATCTCAGTGAAAAACCTTTATATTTTCTATCATGTACTTTTCTCCGATTACTCCTGAAAACCCATCTCCTCCATATTCCCTGGTCCGTGGAAAAGTTGTCTTCCACAAAACTGCCAAAAAGGTTGGGGACCACTATAGTGTAGGACACCCAGAGAATGCATCCTTAAGTGATAATTGAACTAAGGTGTGAAGGACATATAAGAGCTAAATTTCTATGAAAATTAAATGAGATAATATATAAAAAGCATGAAGCACATAGTAACCCTCAATGAATGGAAACTGATTTTCTTATAGCTATTCTCTTTTCACATCAAAGTAGTTTTTTGCTGGGAGTTTGTGCTATATAAATAAAGGTGAAGGAATGCAGATGAATTAGTAACAGACACAAATTTAAGAGAGCGTATCTTGAGGTTGATTTGCAGGAGAGGAAAAATGAGAAACATAAAATGTGAATTAACAAATAAGAGAGGCAAATAATATGAGATCAGTTCAAGGTCAAACTAGTAAGAAAAAAAAAACAGATAAAATGAAGAAGTTGGCAAAAAGACAAGGATTGGCTGGATTAATGCCCCGGGAATAACTACTGATACCCCCTTTAAAGTCTCAGAGCCAAGTTCACAGAGAAAGTCGCTTTTAAAGGCATCAGGGTTGTTTGAATCTGAAATGAATCAGACACTCTTTATCCGTCAGGCACTCAGAGTTTAGTGTGGGTAACATTTTTCTGCATAAACTACCTAAAATGCAAAACAGAGCAAGGAATGTTATCAAATAGGCGTGAGCAATGTACTAAGCAAACCAATTAATTCTGATTAGGAGAAGGCTTTCCAGAGGTTGTGAAATTTCAAGATTTTCCATGAAACAGGGAAACTCCTCTTTAGTATGTGTATGTTATCTGCTTTAAATGCAGCTAGGTTCATGTGTTTCTATTTGTAATTAATTTTAGGAGTGTCCTCATCTTGTTGATTTTATATCCCATCTCTGCTAATCTACATGGAAACTATTGAAACTTCTGAAGATGGGAGTAATTATCTGAGCTGCAGTTTGGCACCTGAGAGATGGACGGAAGAAAAGCCTGGAGGGAGAGAGCCATCCTAAACATACTAAGGCTTGCATTTTTTTTTTGTTTGTTTGTTTGTTTTGTATTTAAAATTGCCCTAGTTGATTAAGTGGCTGAGTGGAGGAAAACGTGCTTCCTGACACTGAACAGAAGTTACCGTATGATAACAGTCCACTAGATGTCACCAAAAGCTCAAGGATTGGCGCTTTATGTTTCCTTCCTTGAACCTGCTCCCTGGAACTTGGACTCCAGGGTCTGTGGATTTAGGCGAGGTGCTGCTTATGCTTTTAACTGGAAATCCCCATATAATCAGATACTGCACATTATGTACAGTTGAAAAGGGCAGAAGTATATCCAAGTATATATAAGCATTCAAATTGGTGGGAAAAGTAATTCAATAACTGATGCTGATTTAATTGGCTAACCACTTTGGAAAAAAGTCCTAATGATTTTGGTCATCATACACCAAAATGAGTTCCAGGTGGATTAACTTTTTTTAGACAGAATTTAAACTTTTTTTAAAATGTGGTAAAATACAACAAAATTTACTATCTTAGCCATTTTTAAGTGCACAAGTTTAGTGGCATTAAGCACATTCACATGGTTGTGCTGCCATCACTACCATCCTTCCATAGAACTCTTCATCTTGCAAAATTGTGGATTAATGTGCTTTTTTGGGGGGGGGGATGGAGTTTTGCTCTGTCACCCAGGCTGGAGTGTGGTGGTGTGATCTCGGTTGTCTGCAACCTTCGCCTCCCGGGTTCAAGCAGTTCTCCTGCCTGTCTCCTGAATAGCTTGAATTACAGACGTGTGCCACCACACCTGGCTAATTTTTGTATTTTTAGTAGAGACGGGGTATCATCATGTTGGTCAGGCTCGTGATCTGCCTGCTTCAGCCTCCCAAAGTGCTGAGATTACAGGTGTGAGCCACTGCACCCAGCCAGATTAACTTTTTAAATGTAAAAAATAGAAACAATAAAAAGTTTAGAAGAAGATCTATTTGTGTTTTGATATAATTGAGTTTTGGAAAATTTTTCTAAACTCAACAGTAAAGGAGGTATCACAAGTTATATATTGATAAATTTTATTACCTAAAGATTAAAATTGTGTTTACATCTAAATAAGCCTCAAAGTTTATTCATTTATTATATATATGAATAATTTATCATATATTCATTATCATGTGGTTATAGGACTTGCTGGTTTTCAGCAATGGAGCTGCTGTCAGTTCCTAGGGACCTCCCACAATTCCTTGCCACCAGCTCCTAGGGACCTCCCACAATTCCTTGCCATGTGCTCCTCTCACAGATCCTTTCACAATATGGCAGTTTATTTCTTCAAAGGCAGCAAGAGAGTCTCTCTGTCCAATCTGCTAATGCAGTTCTTATATACCATACCAACACAATCTTTTTTGTCATATGGCATAATCTAACTAAGGGAGTGCCATCCCATGCTTGTTTATAACATGGAGGAAATGTGCAATACAAGTTTTAAGAAGATACTAGAACATTGGAGGCTACGGTGGAAGGAGGATGCCTTGAGCCCAGGAGTTCAAGGCTGCAGCGAGTCATGATTGTGCCGCTGTACTCTCTGGGCAACAGAGCAAGACCCTGTCTGTTTAAAATAAAAAGAAAAAAAAAAAGATACTAAAATATTGAATAAAATAGAGGTTTTGTGGGGCTTTGTTATATAATATAGAGATTATATCAGAGATCTGGAAAAAGAAACCGTTTTTATATTTTCAATTAGGAGGAAATGTTCTTGGGAAAATAATCACTCTGGGCATTTAGATAGCCTGGAAATGCAGTTCCACTTTTCAGATGCTTACTGGTATTCACGAAAATGTTCACCTATTGAGGAGGAATGAAGAGGCTCATGACAGGGAACCACTTTGTACTTGGCGTTGTCCTCAGCCTTCTGTTCACTCATTTAGTACAGATCAATTCAATCTATAGATTACAATGTTAATGTATTTTATTTCTTAACACATTTAAAGTCTAAATTCACATTGAAGCATTGCTATAAAGAGGCTGTACAGTGAAAAAAGTAGTTGGTATAATTAGAATAAAGAATAGACTATTAGTGAAAATTATGCAGTCATTTAGTCTGTTAGCCTAGTATTCTTCAAATTTAAAAATTAGAGGTTGAGAGAAGTTAAAATAATTTTTACATATCTGTTCTCTAAGTTACCTTTCTGGTTCTAATAATAGTCATAGAAATAACTAATATCTTTGAGTGATTCCTCTCAGCAGGTATCACTGCTGTTACCTGCAAGATAATTTACGTCATTTGGTCTTCTTAACAACTCTATGAAGTAGATATCATTCTTATAGCCACATTACAGGTGAGGAAACTGAAGCCTAAAGAAATTAAGTAACATGACCAAGATTACAGAAATAGAAATTTGGTAGAATAATAACTATAATCTGATTAACTGACCTCTAGAGCCTAAGGTTTTACACACTAGGTTATACTGCCTCGAAGTTACCTGTGCCAGGTGAGCCATAGCATGAAAGCTCAGATCTCTCTTTTTTGATATCAATCGAAGTAGCTCAGTTCTCAGCCTAAAGTCTTAGGAAAAATTTATAAATGAGGAGTATTCACTCTCTATTTAATAAGCATGCATATTACAGAAAAATATGTAATGAGAAGCAGAAATACATTAAAAATTAGCATATAGATTACTTAAAGATAAAGCCCACACAAGATCTAGTTTCATCCAATATGTTAATATCTTTTTATAACTCCCACTTCATACTTCCTCCATGGAAAAGATACATGGGTAGGACATGAGGACATCCTGGGTATTTGCTGTGTTGTTCTTTGCTGGGTACTGACGATTCTTAATTATTTTGACCATTAGCTTCCTTACAGTTAGCATATGATCGTTTAACTTGACAGTTGTTTTGAATTAAGAATTCAAGATTCACAATGAATCTTGAATGGAACAGATATGTATGCTTTTTAAAAAAAAAAAAAAAGTCTATAGTGTTGTTTGGTATCAAATCCAGAGTTAAGCTCAGCTTTGTCAGAATATTGGGGCATACTTCCTTCATAATGGCTGCTTTCTAGTGACAGTTGTCAGGATATAACTTGAGGTGAAAACATTCTCAGTGTTCCATTCCCCAGTTTAATCATGCCCTCACCTGAATCCTTCAACTACCTCACAGGCAGCAACTCATTGACTCCTATCTGGTATGAGATTGTAAACTGAAAGATGTCCTGATTTCCCCATTACAAGATGATACTGTTTTCTGTTTTATCCATCAGCTATCTTTATCAGTAACACCAGAAAATTATACATAATAGGACTTTACCTCTAGTCTCAAATTTATGCTGAGGAACTTAATCATCATAACGTTCTTATTATCATTTGTGTTTTATCTTATTATGTGGCCACAAATACATAGACAGTGTATATGGTTTTAGCCTTCCATTATATCTGGAAATTTAATTGTTATAAGCCTTTTCTTGTAGACCTTATTCTGTATTTGAATGAGATTCTAAACCTTCTACAGTTGCTACAATTATGTTTGTCCCTATGAAAATCAGGGATCTGGGAAAACAAACCATAATGTTTATATTTTCAATTAGGGGAAATGTTCTTGGGAAAGTAATCACTCTGGGTATTTAGACAGCCTGGAAATGCAGTTCCACTTTTCAGATGCTTACTGGTTTCCACGAAAATGTTCACCCATTGAGGCGGAATGAAGAGGCTCATGACAGGGAACTGCTAAGTGCTTGACACTGTCCTCAGCCTTCTGTTCACTCATTTAGTACAGATCAGTATATACTGCTGGCTGAGTATGGTTCTGGAGGGTAGAAATGCAAATATGAGACACTAATTATGATCTCTGTCTTTGAGGATTTATTTCCCAGACTCGTGAGGAAGAAAAACACTAACTAGAAATTGCAGTCCAACTCACATATGAGTACAAATGAGAACACTTCATCCTGGAAGCAGAAATTACACTTCTGCTTTGGAATAGGAGCAAAATTGAAGACTACAAGTGAACCTGAAAAGAAGGCAGAAGTGAAGTAGGATCTGGATAAACTGTTACATGTTTTCTCTTTTATGTCCAGTGAAATATATTTGACAGTAGAACTGCAAAAATACTTAACGTTGAATTGAAAAATTTCTTTTTAGAAGTGTTGAAGAAACACCATTTCTCTGATTTAAGGAAGTCATAAATATATTTGAATGTTTGATATACTAAAATTGCTCAGTAATATTAGTTTTCACTGAATGGATTTTATGGCCTCAGTAATAACACTGCTTTATTTACTTTTATTATTTCCAATGGAGTAAGCAGTCCACATATAACTAATATATTTGGATTAACTCCTCTGTGCTTCATTTGTTTTAGGAAGGATTAGCAACAAAGCTAGATTTGGGATCCTTGTGGGAGGGGTGTGCTTTTGTGAAACACTCATTTGATTTTATAAATGTTTCTAGATGTCCAGAAGAGATGCAATTAACCAGTCCTCAGCTCCTAAGGATATAAGTACTGGCTAACCAGAACAATAACTATCAAATTAAAAATAGCAGTGGAGCAGTACTCAATCAAGGGCTAATCCAGTACTATGGCAACAAGCACTATTCTTGGCCCTATGTGAGGGTCAGGTACTGTGCCTCCTAATCATTTTGGATTGCTCTTTCCCCAGCCTCAGATAGCCTCCTCACACATTTGCATGAATCAATACTTGGCTAAATATTCTAGGTGGACCCTCTGGAGATGTCTGGAGTTTTTTCTTAGTGAAGCCTCTTTTCTCTGTTACTCTGGCCTGCGAATGGTAGCACCTTTCTTCCCTTCTGAACTGTTATCTCTGTATCCTCAGCTACAGTTATCAGCCAAGCTCTGCCTGAGTTCCTCCTCCCTGATTTCCATAAAAATAGAAATTTTGATAGAAAAATATAATTCATAGAAATTGACTCAAGGATAAGTAGGATATATAAATAGGGTAATAACCATGTAAGCAATTTTAAATCTGTGAAAGAATTCTCTGAAAGCATGCTTATTTTGGTTAGATTGCAAATAAGTAAAATAAAATAATTTTCCTGCTATATAACTCACTGAAGTATATTTTAAAATATAGACAAAATTTAAGTTCATTTTATAAGCCAGTATAAACTTGCCATCAAAACCTGGCAGATATGAAAACATGAAAATTATAAATACTTTTTACCCATGAATATAGGTAAGAAAATATTCTAAATAATAGTAAGAGTTGAATCACACAACATATTAAATAATATCATGAACAAATAGGAATGTAGTTTTCTAAAACTTATTAATAATTTATATTGGTAGACCAAAAAACTCACATGAGCATCTCCATAGATGCCCATGAAATATTAATAAAAATTCAATATCCACTTTTGATACAGACTCTTGGTAAACCAAATATAGAATATGACAAAATGTATCAATCTCAAGGTATCAGCTGACAGAAATTTTAATAGTAAGAAGGAATCTGAAGTAGGAAATGAGAAATTTACAATTGATCTAGAATGTCAGAAAATGGATAAAAGCAAGTTACAAAGAGAAGTAAAGGAAGAAATAATATTAAAATATATCTGCTGACAACATGATTATTTACATTTAACTTTTTAAAATGAGGAAGGACCTATGCTTTCAATGTCAAGAATGAAAGTATTTTTGCCCCCCACCCCATATTTTAAAAGGAAAACTATAATGTATCAGTTTCCTAGTTTTTTCCCATCTCCCTTTGGCAGTTTTGAATGAAGTCGTTGGGATTTGAAACTTTTACAATTTATGTTGTAGATGCTCTGCCAAAAATAGTGATAAATTACATTCAATTCCATTTGGATATTTTAAAATTACATAGATTAAATTTTGTTTTCAATACTTACTACCAATTGTTTTAATACCATCTTCCCTTTTATAAAGTTAAAATGTTAACAGTTGATTTTGTAGTTGGCTGAAGTAGTAACTTTTAAGTAACCAGTAATAACTTTTAAGAATGGAAATGTGATTGGTAGATTTCTGAGTTGATAATATCTTTCAGCGGATTTCCTAATGAATGTGTGCTTGATCAAATAGAAAATGTTCATACTGTATGTCTGTTGTTTTTAAGATTCTTTAGCCAATTCTAAACTGGCATTGTTTTTTTTTTTTGTTTTGTTTTGTTTTGTTTTTTTGTTATGGAACAGAAATCTGAGGCCAGGAGGACACTATTTTTTCTTTCACCTTTTCTTTTTACTGAGAACTTATTTTTTTAATCCTTAACATGCACAACTTTTATGAAAATATGCCCTCTTAAAAAGTATATTTGCTTTCAAGTAAAGTTAGACATTTCACCCCCAAAATTCAAGCAGTCTTTTAGTTTCAGGTGTGTTTGTCTTTTATTTCATCGATTTTGCTTTTCTTCTGTTGGTTTCTCTTTTGGGGATGCTCTTTGCATGCATATTCCATGTTCTTGATTTGTCCTCCATGTTGCTAACATTTTCTATTCTCAGTTAAGTCTATATTGGGTGATATCGAGTTATTTCTCTTGAGGTTTAGTTTTTCATTAAAATGTATCTATATCTAGTTCATTATCTCATTTTTTTCTCCTGACAAATCTTGTTTGCTGACTCCATTAAAATAATTCAGCTACTATGCTTTTCAAATCTTGAAAAAAATATTTCCTGATCTCATATTGTGCTTTTTTCATAATTTTCTATTTTAGTTTCATAAATCATAATGTCCCCCCAAATCTTTTTGAGTGTGTGAATTGTAGATTTTTCAATGATTTTTTCTTTCAAGGAAACAAGTCAGTTTACTTGGGGTGGCCAGAGGGTGAAACATTGCTGGGATTTCTCAGCTTGATCGCTCTTTTTCAGTGCTGAGCATTTTTATAGTTCAATTATCTTTTTTTATTTTCCATTATATCTACTGAGGGATGTCTCTGTTTTATCAGTGGGAAATCAAGGTGGCTTTTTCAGAGACTGTGTTGGTTCCTTTCAAATACTTGAAACACTGACAGAAGGAGACATTTTAGATTTCCTCAAAGTTTACATTGCCATTTTAGAAATTCTAGAAGCCTTTAAGGAAAATTAAAACTGTAGCACTAAAAGCAGCGAACACAGAGAACATTCTCTTGGTGCTCAAAAGCTAGGATTCCACAATTACTGTGACAATTCAAGTTAGAGAGCTATGTGTCCTCATCTTTCCTCCTTTTCTTCCTCCTTCTCCACTGTCGTCTTCATCCTAGTAGTAGTATTTATTTTGTCTTAGTTTTCTATTTAATGTTTATTGAAAGATGTATCATACCTGCATACAAGAGCATAAAATTATTTGTACACTTTACAGTAAAGCTGTAAAGTGAACACATGTGTAATCACTAACTAGATCAAGCCAGCACACAAGAAGTTCTTCATTGCCTCTCCCCAAATGTAACTCCTCTCCCTCCTGGAAGTAACCACTTTCCTGACTTTTGTAAAATCATGTTCTTACTTTTCTTTATTTTTTAATAACCTAGTTATATTCTTAAATAATATGATATAGTTTTGCTGAATTTTATAATTTTATGTGAAAGGAATTATGTATGCTTTTATGCCTTTTCTTTACATCAGTACTTTATTTGGGATATTTATTTTTTGAATGATTTTTTAAAAATTTAAAATTTTTTTTTAAATTTTTGTTGCTATCTGGTATTCCATTGCATGACTATAACACAATTTATTTTTCCATTTTATGGTTGTACATGTCAGCATCATTTCTAGTTTGGGACAGTTATAAACAATGCCACTCTCAACAATGCCTAGGTACATCATTTCTGTACCTAGAGTGATTGCTAAGTAATGCTAAACTGCTTTCCAAATGTGATAATTTCAATATACCATTCACCTAGCTGTAACTATCTATTGTTTCACCCCCTTTCCAGCCCTTGATATCATCACATGTTCGCTTACCAATCCGTTTAGTGAATGTTCAGCTCAGTGCCAAAGCAATCCCCAGGCTGTGTGAGTAGGTGAAGCAGTTTATGTCTGTCTTGCTCTTACACTGAGGGCACAGCTCTTTGGATTCCCAGCTCTATGAGAGGAAGGTCTCCTTTCAGAATCCTCACCAATGTGTACCTTGGATTTGGTCTTCTGTCTTCCAAGCTACAACAAGCCTTGGAAACTACTGTTAAAGTTCAGAGGACTTGGCACATGCTCTCCTATCAAAAGTTCCTTCACTTACATATTGACCTGATAATTTCTTACTATTTTGGCATATCTTTGATACATTTAACATTTTTTGTTATGTCTTTTGTTCAGTCTTTTGAGTTTTTATGAAATGTCTCCAGAGCAGATTGGGTGGGTCCAAATATTCTTAAGCCCACACTTTTTGGATAATGTAATTTCCCCTAAGTTAATTGATTGGTGTATAAGCATCCCCCTTTCTCTGCAATCTCACCAACATCTGTTATTTTTTGACTTTTAAAAAAATTTAGTTCAATAGTTTTTGGGGGAGTAGGTGGTTTCTGGTTACATAGATGAGTTCTTTAGTGGTCATTTTCGAGATTTTGGTGTACCTGTCACACGAGCAGGGTACACTGTACCCAATGTGTAGTCTTTTATCACTCACCCCCATCCGCCCTTCCCCCGGAGGCCCCAAAGTTCATTATATTTTTTTGCGAAGATTTTCTCCCACTCTGTGGATTGTCTGTTCTCTCTACTGATTATCTGTTTTCCTGTGCAGAAGCTTTTTAGCTTAATTAGGTCCCATGTATTTATTTTTGTTTTTGTTGCATTTACTTTTGCGTTCTTGGTCATATTCTAATGCTTTTGTGTCCTCATAGCTTAGTCCCACTGATAAGTAAGAACGTACCATATTTTGTTTTCCATTTTTGAGTTATTTAAGTTGGTGTAAAGGTAATTGTGGTTTTTGCCTCATTTTCAATGGAAAACCATAATTACTTTTGCACCAACCTAATACTTCGCTTAGAATAATGGTCTCCAACTCCATCCAGGTTACTGCAAATGCAGTTATACACACACACACACACACACAGACAGACATAGATATACCACATTTTCTTCATTTATTTGGTTGATGGACATTTAGGCTGGTTGCATATTTTTGCAATTACAAATTTTGCTGCTATAAACATGCATGTGCATGTGTATATAAAGTGTCTTTTTCATATAATGATTTGTTTTCCTCTGGGTAGATACCCAGTAGTGGGATTGCTGGATTGAATGGTAGTTCTACTTTTAGTTCTTTAAGGAATCTCCATACTATTTTCCGTAGTGGTTGGTTGTACTACTTTACATTACCACCAGTAGTGTAAAAGTGTTCCCTTTTCACCACATCCATGCCAACATCTTTTTTTTTTTTTTTAAATTATGGCCGTTTTTGCAGGTGTAAGGTTGTATCTCACTGTGATTTTAATTTGCATTTCTCTGCTAATTAGTAATGTTGAGCATTTTTTCATGTTTGTTGGCCATTTGCATATCTTCTTTTGAGAATTGTCTATTCATATTCTTTGACCACTTTTTGATGAGATTGTTGTTTTTCTTGCTGATTTGTTTGAGCTCCTTGTGGATTCTGGATATTAATCCTTTGTCAGATGCATAGTTTGCGAATATTTTCTCCCACTCTGGGTTGTCTGTTCTCTCTACTGATTATCTGTTTTTCTGTGTAGAAGCTTTTTAGTTTAATTAGGTTCCATGTATTTATTTTTGTTTTTGTTATATTTACTTTTGGGTTCTTGGTCATTTCTCTTTGCCTAAGCCAATGTCCAGAGAGTTTTTCCCCTGTTATCTTCTAGAATTTGTATGGTTTCAGGTCTTAGATTTAAGTACTTCATCCATCTTGAGTTGATTTTTATATAAGGTGAGAGATGAGGATCCAGTTTCATTATTCTACATGTGGCTTGCTAATTATTCCAGTATCATTTGTTGAATTAGGTATCCTTTCCCCACTTAATGTTTTTGTTTGTTTTGTTGAAGGTTAGTTAGCTATAAGTGTTTGACTTTATTTCTGGGTTCTCTATTCTGTTCCATTGGTCTACATGCCTGTTTTTTTTTTTTAATTTGTTTTATTATACTTTAAGTTCTAGGGTGCATGTGCACAATGTGCAGGTTTGTTACATATGTGTACATGTGCCATGTTGGTGTGCTGCATCCATTAACTTGTAATTTACATTAGGTATATCTCCTAATGCTACCCCCGACAGGTCCCAGTGTGTGATGTTCCCCATCCTGTGTCCAAGTGTTCTCATTGTTCACTTTTACACTGTTGGTGGGACTGTAAACTCGTTCAACCATTGTGGAAGACTGTGTGGCGATTCCTCAAGGATCTAGAACAAGAAATACCATTTGACCCAGCCATCCCATTACTGGGCATATACCCAAAGGATTATAAATCATGCTACTATAAACACACATGTACACGTATGATTTTGCAGCACTATTCACAATAACAAAACCTTGGAACCAACCCAAATGTCCATCAGGGATACATGTCTGTTTTTATACCAGTACCATGATGTTTGGTTAATTATAGCCTTGTAGTTTCAAGTTGAGTAATGTGATGCCTCCAGAATTGTTCTTTTTGCTTAGTCTTGATTGACTAAGTGGGCTCTTTTTAGGTTCCATATGAATTTCAGGATTGTTTATTTCTAGTTCTGTGAAGAATGATGATGGTATTTGGATGGGAGTTTCATTGAATTGGTAGATTGCTTTTGGCGATATGATCATTTTCACAATATTGATTCTGCCCATCTATGAGCATGGAATGTATGTGTTTCCATTTGTTTGTGTCATCAGTGATTTCTTTCAGCAGTGTTTTGTAGTTTTTCTTACAGAGATCTGTTACCTTCTTTGTTAGGTATATTCCTAAGTATTTTATTTTATTTTTTTTGCAGCTGTTGTAAAAGGGATTGAGTTCTTGATTTGATTCTCAGCTTGGTCATTGTTGGTGGATAGCAGTACTACCAATTTGTGTACATTGATTTTTTATTTTGAAATTTTACTGAATTCATTTATCAGGTCTAGGAGCTTTTTGCATGAGTCTTTAGGGTTTTCTAGGTATGTTATTATATCATCAGCGGACAGCAACAGTTTGACTTCCTCTTTACCAATTTGGATGGCCTTTATTTCTTTCTCTTGTCTAATTGTTCTAGCTAGGGTGGTGAAAGTGAGCATCCTTGTCTTGTTCCAGTTCTCAGAAGCAATGCTTTCAACTTTTCCTCATTCAGTATAATGTTGGCTGTGGGTTTGTCATAGATGGCTTTGATTACATTAAGGTATGTCTCTTCTATGTTGATTTTTGAAGGTTTTAGTCACAAAGGGATACAGGATTTTGTAAAATGCTTTTTCTGTGTCTATTAAGATGATCATGTAATTTTTGTTTTTAATTCTGTTTATGTTGTGTATGACATTCATTGACTTGAGGATGTTAAACCATCCCTGCATCCCTTGTGTGAAACCCACTTGATCATGGTGGATTATCTTTTTGACATGCTGTTGGATTCGGTTAGCTAGTATTTTGTTGAGAATTTTTGCATATATGTTCACTGGGGATATTACTCTGTAGTTTTCTTTCTTTCTTTTTTTTTTACTATGTCCTTTCCTGGTTTTGGTATTAGGGTGGTACTGGCTACATAAAATGATTTAGTGAGGATTCCCCATTTCTGTATCTTTTGGAGTAGTTTCAGTAAGATTGGTACCAATTCTTCTTTGAATGTCTGAAAGAATTCAGCTATGAATCCATATGATCCTTGACTTTTTTTGTTGGCAATTTTTTTTATTACTGTTTCAATCTCACTACTTGTTATCAGTCTGTTCAGAGTTTCTGTTTCTTCCTGATTTAATCTAGGAGGGATGTATATTTCCAGGAATTTATCCATCTCCTCTAGATTTTCTGGTTTAATGATCTTTTGTATTTCTGTGGTATTGGTTGTAATATCTTCCATTTTGTTTCTAATTGAGCTTATTTGTATCTTCTCTTCCTTTTTGGTTAATCTCACTAATAGTCTAAATAGTCTATCAATTTTATCTTTTCAAAGAAACAACATTTTGTTTCATTCATATATATATGTATTGCTGCTTTTGTTTCAGTTTCATTTAGTTCTGGTCTCATCTTTGTTATTTCTTTTTTATTTATATACTTTAAGTTCTAGGGTACATGTGCACAACGTGCAGGTTTGTTACATATGTATACATGTGCCATGTTGGTGTGCTGCACCCACTAACTCATTATTTACATTAGGTATATCTCCTAATGCTATCCCTCCCCCCTACCCCTTCCCCACAATAGGCCCCAGTGTGTGATGTTCCCCTTCCTGTGTCCAAGTGATCTCATTGTTCAATTCCCACCTATGAATGAGAACATGCGGTATTTGGTCTTCTGTTCTTGCGATAGTTTGCTGAGAATGATGGTTTCCAGCTGCATCCATGTCCCTACAAAGGACATGAACTCATCCTTCTCTATGGCTGCATAGTATTCCATGGTGTATATGTGCCACATTTTCTTCATCCAGTCTGTCACTGATGGACATTTGGGTTGATTCCAAGTCTTTGCTATTGTGAATTGTGCCGCAGTAAACATGCATGTACATGTGTCTTTATAGCAGCATGACTTAGAATCCTTTGGGTATATCCCCAGTAATGGGATGGCTGGGTCAAATGGTATCTCTAGCTCTAGATCCTTGAGGAATAGCCACAGTGTTTTCCACAATGGTTGAACTAGTTTACAATCCCACCAACAGTGTAGAAGTGATCCTATTTCTCCACATCCTCTCCAGCACCTGTTGTTTCCTGATTTTTTAATGATTGCCATTCTAACTGGTGTGAGATGGTATCTCATTGTGGTTTTGATTTGCATTTCTCTGATGGCCAGTGATGATGAGCATTTTTTCATGTGTCTGTTGGCTGTGTGAATGTCTTCTTTTGAGAAATGTCTGTTCATATCCTTTCCCCACTTTTTGATGGGGTTGTTTTTTTTTTCTTGTAAATTTGATTGAGTTCTTTATAGGTTCTGGATATTAGCCCTTTGTCAGATGAGTAGATTGCAAAAATTTTCTCTCATTCTGTAGGTTGCCTGTTCACTCTGATGGTAGTTTCTTTTGCTGTGCAGAAGCTCTTTAGTTTAATTAGATCACATCTGTCAATTATGGCTTTTGTTGCCATTGTTTTTGGTGTTTTAGACATGAAGTCCTTGCCCATGCCTATGTCCTGAATGGTATTACCTAGGTTTTCTTCTAGGGTTTTTATGGTTTTAGGTCTAACATTTAAGTTTCTAATCCATCTTGAATTAATTTTCATATAAGGAGTAAGGAAAAGATCCAGTTTCAGCTTTCTACTTATGGCTAGCCAATTTTGCCAGCAGGATTTATCTGTTAAGTCCTTTTGTTTTAGGGTACAGTTTAAGTCCATTGTTTTTGTGTTGACTTTCTGCCTTGATGACTTGTCTAGTGCTGTCAGTGGAGGATCAAACTCCGCCACTATTATTATGTTGCTTTCAATCTCATTTTATAGGTCTAATAGTAATTGTTTTATAAATCTGGGAGTTCCAGTGTTAGGTGCACATATATTTAGGATTGTGATATTTTTCTATTGGACTAATTCTGTTAGTTTTACTGGATACACAGTTCTTGGCTGACAATTATTTCGTTTCAGGAGGCAAAAGATAGGACCCCAATCCCTCTGGCTTGTAAGGTTTCTGCTGAGAAATAGACTGTTAATCTGATAGGTTTACCTGATGCTTTTGTCTCACAGCTCTTAAGATTCTTTCCTTTGTCTTGACTTTACTTGATGACTTTGTGTCTAGGTGATGATCTTTTTGTCATAATTTTCTCAGATATTCTTTGAGCTTCTTGTATTTGGATGTCTAGATCTCTAGCAAGTTCAGGGAAGTTTATCTCAGTTATTCCCTCAAATACGTTTTCTAAAGTTTTAGATTTCTCTTCTTCCTCAGGAGCACCAATTATTCTTAGATCTGGCCATTAAACATAATCTCAGATTTCTTGGAGGGTTTGTTCATTTTTAAAATTATTTTTTTCTTTGTCTTTTTCTGATTGGGTTAATTTGAAAGCCTTGTCTTCCAGCTCTGAACTTCTTTCTTCTACTTGTTCTAGCCTATTGTGGAAACTCTCCAGTGCATTTTGTATTTCTCTAAGTGTATATTTTATTACTAGGAGTTGTGATTGTTTTTTCTTTATGATATCTATTTCTCTGAAGAATTTCTCATTCATATCTTAATTTTTTAAATTTCTTTATGTAAGTTTTACCTTTCTTTGGTATCTCCTTAAGTAGCTTACTAATCAGCCTTCTGAATTCTTTGACAATTCAGAGATTTCTTCTCGATTTGGATCCATTGCTGGGGAGGTAGTGTGATCTTTTGGGGGTGTTATAGAACTCTGTTTTGTCATATTACCAGAATTACTTTTCTGGTTCCTTCTCATTTGGGCAGACTATTTCAGTGAAAGGGTCTGCAATTCAAGGCTTGCCGTTCAGATTCTTTTGTCCCATGGGGTGATCCCTTGATTTGGTGCTCTCCCCTTTTCCCTAGGGATGGGGTTTCCTAAGGGCCAGACTGCAGTGATTGTTATTGCTCTTCTGGGTCTTGCCACCCAGCAGAGCTACCAGGCTCTGGGCTGCTACTAGGGGAGTGTCTGCAAAGAGTCCTATGATGTGATCTGTCGTCAGGTCTCTCAGCTGTGGATACCAGCACCTGCTCTTGTGGAGGTGGCAGGGGAATGAAGCAGACTCTGTGAGAGTCCTTGGTTGTAGATATGTTTAGTGTGCTGGCTTTCTCAAATGCTGATTATAATAGCAGTGAAATGGTCACATGGACAGACTCAAGACCTCTGATTAGCTAGGATGTTGCAGGCAGTGGAATTAGCTGTTGTTTTCTCCTTCCTGGGAGCCAGGTTATTCTCTCCAGTAGTATTTCAGTGGGCCTCTTTTCCTGAAAATGTCCTAGCCCTCCCTTCAGCATCAGATAAAGGCACAGCAAAGATGACTATGGAGCCAGCTTTGATTAATTAGGAGTTATCTTGGCATTGATTTCCACTTATTCCCAGACAGGCTTTCCTGCTTCATGAACGGTATTATAGTTTGGTGTTCCTTTTTACTTCCGTGTATTCATTATATTTTTTGATATATGCTCAATGTAGCTGACATGTAAAATACAACTTTCCATAGTCTGCTCACTGATTGATTTCCCGCCCCATTCATTATAATCCTTTGGCCCTTTCAATGGCAATTTGGAAAGGATTGAATGTAGGTGTTAAACTATTATGTTGGTGATGCCATCCTAAGCAAAAATTTTGTATACCCTGAAACTGTCTTTCAATAAATGTTCATTTTGTTATAATTTTATTCTGGGATTTACTATGCCCCTCAGGTATTTAGCAGATATTTAGGAATTTTTTTTTTTTTTATTTCAGCTTCTCCCCTTTGACTAACTTTTCCCCATAAACATTTAAACTTGCTCAGATCTCTTAAATTTAAAACTCTCATGACCCTCCACATCCTCTCTAGCTATCACCTATGACCCTCCCTCTTCACAGCCAAATTTGTCTCCATTTTTTTATGTCTCAAGTCTTGTCAAGTTTTCCCTGTATTATAAAATCAGAAATCAGCTTGTAAAGTTTCTTAAAAATTATTTTAGCTTTTGATTGGGAATATACCAAAATTATAGATAAATGTATGAACTGGTATTTCTAAAATATTGGATTTTCACATCTAAGAATGCAGTTTGTCTCCCCATTTAATCAAGTTTCTTTTATGTCCTTAGGTAAAATTGAGTCACTTTCTTCATAGAGATTTTGCACATTTCTTGTAAGGTTTATTCCAAGGTATTGAATAATTTACCTTCTGCAGTTAATGATTTTGGCTCTCAGTCTTTTCTAATTATCATTACTGGTTGATAAAGGAGGCTATTGATCTTCGTAGAAATGTCTCATAATACCTACTTACTCAATACTTTTAATTTCAAATAGTTTTCAGTTGATTGTATTGTATATTCTAGGGAGACAATCATATTGTTTGTAAGCCAGGAACAGTGGCTTACACGTGTAATTTCAGCACTTTGGGAGGCCAAGGTGGGCGGATCACTTGAGGCCAGGAGTTTGAGACCAGTCTGGCCAACATGGCGAAACCCTGTCTACTAAAAATACAAAAATTAGTGGGTTGTGGTGGTATGTGCCTGTAATCCTAGCTACTTGGAAGGCTGAGGCAGGAGAATTGCTGAACCTGGTAGGTGGAGGTTGCAGTGAGGCTAGATCCTGCCACTGCCCTCCAGCCTGGGTGGCAGAGTGAGGCTCTGTCTCAAAATAAATAAATAAATAAATAAATAAATACCCATTTTTATTAGTAGCAGTAATAATGAGAATCCTTATTAACTTTACAGTTGATTAGTGGGGTTGTTGTTTAATGGGATTGCTTTTGCTATTTAACATGAGGCATGTTATTTACTATGGGGTTTGTTAAGGGAATTTTACTTTATTCCTAGTTTACTAAAAATACTGGAGCTTTTGTTTGTTTTTACCAGGAATGTTAACAATGTTCAATTGTTGAACATTAACAACTGCTTATGGGACGTCTCTCAATCAGGTTATACGTTTTCCTTTAAACCAACAATGTAGAAATGTCTTCAGATAAACCCTACGGAGTCATGATGCATTATTTTTTAATGTAGCACTAGATTCAGTTTTCTAAGATTGATTTATATTTTTTTCATCTGTGGTCATAACTGAGATTAGTCTGTAGTTTGTGTTTATGTTTTTTCTTTTACTTTTCTAGTTTAGCTATTAGGGTTAGATTAGCCTGGTATAATGTCACTATTTTGCTGTAAGTCTGTGCATTACTTGAAGATAATATGATTTCCATTATAATACCTCAGATAACCAACAGAAAAACTATAGTATTTGAATTAATGAGAGAATTAGGCAAAATTGCTAGATATTAACTTATAAAAATAAATGTCATTCCTCTAAATGGGCAATTACTATTTCTAGAAAATAGAAAATGAGATAATATAACAGTAATGGCAAAAAGTGTAAATTACATGGAAACTAACTTAATGAGGTTTTTCTAAGACCTTTAAATAGAAAAATACTAAAGCTACATGAAGATCTAAAGAAAACTTTGTATGCTAAAATACTAAATACTAAAAGCTATATGAGGATCTAAAGAAAACTTCATATGCTATGTTTAAAGACAGACTGACTTAAGATTGTAGAGGTTCAAATTTCTTCAAGTAAACATATACATAAAATAAAATTTGAACAAAAATCTAGCAGATTTTTTGAGAAAAAACATATTTCTCAACATATAGAGTCTCTATATATGAATGTCGTCTCAGTTTTAGATTTTGCAGGTATTTTCTTCCAATTGATAATTCATCTGTGTCCTTTTTCTGTGATAACTTTCACTAAAAAGTAATCCTTATTTTTTATGAAAGACATCAGTGCTTTATTGTCTGATTTAAAAAGTATTTTTCCACTTCAAAGATACAAGGATATTAACCTATATTTTCTTCTATTAGAAAATATATATGAGATAATAGGAAAAGAACAAAAGGAAAGCTCATTCTACCACACTTTAAGACCAATTACATAGCCAAGTAAGGTGAGAATGACAAAAGAACAATGGAACAGAGTACAAAGCCCAGAAATAGGTATAGATTTGTGTGTATGTAACTTCACATATAATACAAGTAGCAGTGAGGGAAATCATTGTTCAATAGATTTTGTTGGGGAAACTGGCTTGTTCTATTGAGAAAAATAGAATTAGCTCACTGTCTTATATCATAATTAAAGGTAAATTTAAGACCGTGTAAGTTGAAGACCAATAGGTAAACAGCTAAATTATGAAATTAGTTGACAAGGGATTAATATCTATAATATATGTAGAATTCTGTATAAATCAAAGTAAATAGAAAGAAATGGGCAAAGGAGAGCTATTTACAAAAAGGAAACACTGAATGGATAACAAGTATATGATGAGATGCTTAGTTTCACTTGTAAACAGAAAAATACAAATGAAAACCATGAAATGCCAACCCATACTTATACTAACAAAAATTGGGGGGTCGAATGTGGTAAACAAGAACCTTTATGCTCCGCTGGTGGGAATATAAACTAGTACGTTATTCTGGAGAGAAATCTGGCAGCATATGAGGAAATTAAAAGGCCGTATAGGCTGGGCGTGGTGGCTCATATCTGAAATCCCAACACTTCTGGAGGCTGAGGCGGGCAGATCAACTGAGCCCAGGAGTTTGAGTCCAGCCTTGGTAACATGGCGAAACCCTGTCTCTACCAGAAAAAAAAAAAAAAAAGGAATAGCCAGGTGTAGTGTTGTATACCTGTAGGCTCAGCTACCAGGGAGGCTGAGGTAGGAGAATTGCTTGAGCCTCAGAGGTTGAGCCTGCAGTGAGCTGTGATCACACCACTGCACTCCACCCTGAGTGCCAGAGTAAGGCCCTCTCTCTCTCTAAAAAAGGTGTATATTCTATAATCCAACAATCCTGACCTTGGAACTTAACTGAAGAGACTCTCCCATGGGTTTAATGAAGAGAAATGTAAAAGAATACATGTCACTGCATTTTGGGTGGGGGACATTAAATTGTAAGCCCATTGTCATACTTTGAAACTAGTCATTGCATTTTAATGCAATCCCTCCATTACCTCTGTTCCTACTTTTTTCTCTCAAACAAGAAGCTACCACCTTATGCTTCATCTTTTAGGTGCCATCTCTATTGCAACCAGGAATTCATTTAAACCTACCATTTTTCATAAAACCTTCCTTTTCTCATGTCTTCACTTCCTTCCTACCTAGGTTACATTTTATGGTTCAACTTAATCACTTCAGTAACTCCTTTGTCTCTCTGTTGCTCTGACATTTTTCACCTGGCAAAACCCCAACCCTGTTAGATCTAACTCCCCACACTTCACAACTGTACCAAGGGAGCTAAATATGGTTAGGGAAATTTTCAAAACACTGCTGGCTGGTATCACTTTAAATTTGTGGTCATATATATTAAGTAGATTCTTAGTGCTACCAGCAAACAATGTGTTGCCAAATCGGTTCATCCTCCTACTTTTCAGAATCAAAGCATGTGTTATACACAGAGCAATATGGGAAGATAATTAAAACAATATTGATTGAAAAATAAGAGAGTGAAATCTACAATAAAATATCCTTTAAGTAAGTTTAAAATGCATATTGCAAAACAACACTAAAGTATATATAAGATGTTCCCATTTTTCATGAATATATACATGTTTAAGACCTTATGGAATGCATTTAACTGGGTGCCCATGAAGGGAAATGGAATAGGAGGGTGGATGGGAAATTAAGAGAAAAAAAAATGGACTAAGCTATAACAAGAGAAGTGCCTTGCACAGACTGACAGTGACCTGTGGAGTATGATTGATTCCCTGCACCTGGAGTTTAGTTTTTATATTGAATAAAAGAAAACAGACAAGCAAATGATCTGTCCAGAGAGAGCAAGGGCAATTAGTCGGGTGTGGCACTTCAGAATAAAGTTGTCTTCATCCTACTGTGTAAGAATTCTCCAGCATAAAGTTTAGTCTCCTGCCTGCTTACTCTCAAGCAGATATTTTCAGTTCTGATGTCAATAAGAAGCAGATAGGTCACACATATACACATGTGTAAAATGGGCTTCAAGCAGAATAGGTACCAACTTGTCTGCTGACATTTGTCAATATGGGCCTACTGTTGCTAGAACATTTACAGTTATTTTTTAAAAGAAATCAGAAATATAAATTTTATGTGAGATTTCCCAGTTTTAGTTTATTTGCAATCTAATTTATAGAGTTCAAATCACTACATGAGTGTAATTAGGCTCATGGGTCAATAATTTGATATATATGAACAGATGTGAAGCCTGCCAGTTGCTAAATTCCACCCATTTACACAGAGCTTCTAGTCAATATCACTCCCTTATTCTTAAATATGAATGGGCAACTGTGAGTCATTAGATATTTAAGGAATGCCTGTAGCATGACTAAGGTATACATATTGAAAAAAGCAATCTCTTGGGAAACAGAGATAATTCTGGAAACAGAAAAGAAGTTTAACGATGTCACACATCATAGTAATCTCTTTTCCAAGTCTAATAACTATTTCTGAGTTCCTACACTGACTTTTAGGAGGTCAAAAATTAGTTTCCTTATTGCCCAACTGGGCTTATTGGACATTATATATTTATTCTAGAATGTAACTCACGTTGTAAAATACTACCGTGTTCATGGATTGGTTACTTTTGACTTTTTTTCTACATATTGTCTTCAGAATAAGATAAATGTCACCACACCACCAGAGTTCTCAGGTGGCTGGCAGAATGATGACAAATTTAATTATTGCAAGAAACACCACTGTGTATTGGTGCTGTGCATTGTTCTTGAGAAGGCGTATCAGTCTCTCCAGACCCAAATCCAGATTTGATGACAGGAAATCATCAAATGCATTATGTTACCCTATTAACTCTAAATAAAATATTTATAAAGTATTTTATTTAGAGTTAATAGTTTTATTAACTATTTAGTTAATATAAGTAAAATATTTATTTTATAATAATAAATAAAATATATTTATATTAAAATAAAACTAAATAAAAATATATTTTTAGAGTTACATGAAAAGAAAGTGTCAATTCCTTCATATCTTTTATCTTTTTAGAGTAATAAGACAGAAGAAGCCCAAGAGCAAGTATTTTATTATAATGGGCTATATGCTTTTAAGGGATAAAAAGAGTGAATTATAGATATGCTTCGTTTGAACTCCAGTCTTACCAGGGATTTTAAGATTGATGAATTCTGATCTTTTAATAGAAAAGTAAAATAAAAAATTGCTTGGAAATCTTGGGCATTTATTAACGTTTTGTGCCTTTAATGATTTTTTTGGTGACTAAAGTTTACATTTCTCCATTCAGAACTATTTGCCACTTACCATAGAGTTTTTTTTTTTTTAACTGAAATGTACTGAGCAACTGCCAAGGCACAAGGCCTGGGATGGGGTGGAGGAGGGATACAAAAATCAATCAGATGTAGGCTGTGCCGTCAAAATGCTCATGCTCACCATGCTGAAAACTGTTGGTAATTTGCATTAGGTCCCAAAAGAATGCTGTATTATACTTTGCCCAAAATAGAATAATTGCAGGATCTGGAGTCAGACTGCCAAAGTTCATATCAGCTGTGCAACTTAATAGCGGTGTGACCTTGGATAAATTGCTTACATTTTCTGTTTCTCTGTTCTCTTTTCTGTACAGTTGCAGTAAAAAGTGCAGACATAGATCATTGTGAAGATTTAATGCAATACTACTTGTGAAAGGGAGGTGAATTGCCTCTGGATTCTCACATTATATAGAAATTTGGGGATTTAATTCTTGTAATTATCTTTGAAATAGATTTTATTATGCCTGTTTGGTAATTTAAAAAAACAAGGTTTTTAAAAATTGAATAACTTTTTAAAAATTCATAGGTAATACCAGAGCAAAAATTGAAATCTTACTCAATTTTTACATTGCAAACAGGGTTATCGAATTTTCTGATGGAGTCACATTTTCAGATGTTCTGTGTCATTATACCACAGTGTCCCAATTTTGGGTCTGTAAACTATAATCTCTATAATCCTCACTGCCTCTTATGAATGCCTGGCATTTTCAAGACTCAAGTCCCAAAAAGCGATTAGAGAAGGAGAAAAGGAGCAACTCCTGTTATGGGGAAAATTAAGAGATTTTGGAAGACCATGCTCTGCTTGTATTTTCCCTTCAACCCACAAGCCTGGTCTTGCACAGTGATGCCACTTGGTATGATTTAAGGAAAATCTTCCTGCATCAACCTACTTTCCTGAGAGGTTCAATGAACAAACACCCAGAAAGGCATAAAATGACTATCAGGAACTAACACACTAGTGTGGCTTCATTTAATCAGCTTGCTTTCCTAATGCAAAGTCAAGTCCAACTGAAGGAGCAGTAGGAATTGTGTCAAGTTAAGGCACAGGATAAGAATAAAGTGAGGAAGATAACGACACTATTGAATGCCCAGAATAAAAGCTACAGATGCATAGTGGATCAGGAAAAAGAAGGAGAGGGCATAGTAAGGTTGAAAGAGGCATCAATGGGGAAATAAAAGGGCAGAGATTGAGAGACCATATATAAGAATGTATGTTATAAACAGGTGGAGATGTGAGAAAAACCCTTGCTATTCAAAGTGTGGTCCTCAGATCAGCAGCAATGTATCAATTGGAGCTTTTTAGAAATGCAGGACCTCAGACTCCACCTATAATTAAAATCTGCATTTAACAAGATCACCACATGATTTCAGTACAATTAAACTTTTGAGAAGGGAGCATCAAAGGTACACACATGAATGATGAGAAAACCATGCAGATGGGTGGTGGAGGGGAGCAGCTTGATGGATGAGATGGAGATGTATATACATATCCAAAAATGCCAGGAGGAAGGTGGTCATGGAGTAGTTTGTGAGTAGTTGAGCTTATTATGAATTATTATAGTTTCCACTCATGTTTTCAGAGCCTCAGTGGTATGAGACAAAGCATGAGAGTGTTAAGGAATGAAGTGGGAGATTCCTAAAAGATGCTGATGTCATTAGGAATTGGTTTTAATTTTAGGCTTTTGTTACTGAATGTACATTTTTCTTCTCTTTTGTTTGGTTATTTTTAACTGAGAAAGCTGTATTGTGGGGAGCTGTTCAAAAGTAACTTAAAGCAAGAAGTCACTCCCATAAGCTTGGCTTCTGAACATTCTTGCTTCTTCCCCTCATTCTTCAATCATTTCCTCATAGGCTCTTTTGCAAGTCTTCAAGTCTTCTAGGCATCCCTTGGATGTTTTTGTTTTCAGGATTTGTTCTTGGCTGTCTCTTCTCTTTTCACATAAAAAACTTCTCTAGGTTGTATAATCGATTATTGCAGTTTCCACTACCACCAATACACTAGTGACTTTCAGAGTTTTATCTTCAGTCTTGTACAATCGGGAGCACCAGACCTACTGCTCAGTTCACATATCTTACTAGATATACAACAGGCAACGCAGATGGTTATGGACTAAATGACTGTGTCATTCCAAAATTCATACATTGAAAAATCCCAACCCCCAGTGCAATGGTATGGGGGAGGGCCTTTGGGATGTAATTAGGTCATGAGGGTGGGGCCCTCATGAATGGGATTAGTGCCCTCATTAGAAGATACATAAGGGAATAGGAACAGCTCCAGTCTCCAATTCCCAGCGCGAGCGACACAGAAGACCGGTGATTTCTGCATTTTCTTTTTTTTTTTTTTTTTTTTTTTTTTTTTTTTTTTGAGACGGAGTCTCGCTCTGTCGCCCAGGCTGGAGTGCAGTGGCCGGATCTCAGCTCACTGCAAGCTCCGCCTCCTGGGTTCACGCCATTCTCCTGCCTCAGCCTCCTGAGTAGCTGGGACTACAGGCGCCTGCCAGGTCGCCCAGCTAGATTTTTGTATTTTTAGTAGAGACGGGGTTTCACCATGTTATCCAGGATGGTCTTGATCTCCTGACCTCGTGATCCGCCCGTCTCGGCCTCCCAAAGTGCTGGGATTACAGGCTTGAGCCACCGCGCCCGGCCGATTTCTGCATTTTCAACTGAGGTACTGGGGTCATCTCACTGGGGAGTGTCAGACAATTGGTGCTGGTCAGCTGCTGCAGCCCGACCAGCGAGAGCTGAAGCAGGGCGAGGCATTGCCTCACCTGGGAAGCACAAGGGGGAAGGGAATCCCTTTTCCTAGCCAGGGGAACTGAGACACACAACACCGGGAAAATCGGGTAATTCCCACCCCAATACTGTGCTTTAAGCAAACGGGCACACCAGGAGATTATACCCACACCTGGCCGGGAGGGTCCCATGGCCACAGAGCCTCCCTCATTGCTAGCAGAGCAGTCTGCAATCTAACCACAAGGCAGCAGCGAGGCTGGGGGAGGGGCGCCTGCCATTGCTGAGGCTTAAGTAGGTAAACAAAGCTGCTGGGAAGCTCGAACTGGGTGGAGCTCACAGCAGCTCAAGGAAACCTGCCTGTCTCTGTAGACTCCACCTCTGGGGACAGGGCACAGCTAAACAACAAAAGGGGAAGCAGCAGAGGCCTGTGCAGACGCGAACGACTCTGTCTGACAGCTTTGAAGAGAGCAGTGGATCTCCCAACACGGAGGTGGAGATCTGAGAACAGACAGACTGCCTGCTCAAGTGGGTCCCTGACCCCTGAGTAGCCTAACTGGGAGACATCCCCCACTAGGGGCAGTCTGACACCCCACACCTCACAGGGTGGAGTACACCCCTGAGAGGAAGCTTCCAAAGTAAGAATCAGACAGGTACACTCGCTGTTCAGCAATATTCTATCTTCTGCAACCTCTGCTGCTGATACCCAGGCAAACAGGGTCTGGAGTGGACCTCAAGTAATCTCCAACAGACCTACAGCTGAGGCTCCTGACTATTAGAAGGAAAACTATCAAACAAGAAGAACACCTATACCAAAACCCCATCAGTACGTCACCATCATCAACGACCAGAGGCAGATAAAACCACAAAGATGGGGAAGAAGCAGGGCAGAAAAGCTGGAAATTCAAAAAATAAGAGCACATCTCCCCCTGCAAAGGAGCACAGCTCATCGCCAGCAATGGATCAAAGCTGGTCAGAGAATGACTTTGACAAGATGAGAGAAGAAGGCTTTAGTCCATCAAACTTCTCAGAGCTAAAGGAGGAATTACGTACACAGTGCAAAGAAACTAAAAATCTTGAAAAAAGAGTGGAAGAATTGATAGCTAGAATAATTAATGCAGAGAAGGTCATAAATGAAATGACAGAGATGAAAACCATGACACGAGAAATACGTGACAAATCCACAAGCTTCAGTAACCGACTCGATCAACTGGAAGAAAGAGTATCAGTGATTGAGGATCAAATGAATGAAATGAAGTGAGAAGAGAAAGCAACAGAAAAAAGAAGAAAAAGAAATGAACAAAGCCTGCAAGAAGTATGGGATTACGTAAAAAGACCAAATCTACGTCTGATTGGGGTGCCTGAAAGTGAGGGGGAAAATGGAACCAAGTTGGAAAACACTCTTCAGGATATCATCCAGGAGAACTTCCCCAACCTAGTAGGGCAGGCCAACATTCAAATTCGGGAAATACAGAGAACACCACAAAGATACTCCTCGAGAAGAGCAACTCCAAGACACATAATTGCCATATTCACCAAAGTAGAAATGAAGGAAAAAAATGCTAAGGGCAGCCAGAGAGAAAGGTCAGGTTACCCACAAAGGGAAGCCCATCAGACTAACAGCAGACCTCTCGGCAGAAACTCTACAAGCCAGAAGAGAGTGGGGGCCAATACTCAACATTCTTAAAGAGAAGAATTTTAAACCCAGAATTTCATATCCAGCCAAACTAAGTTTCATCAGTGAAGGAGAAATAAAATCCTTTACAGATAAGCAAATGCTTAGAGATTTTGTCACCACCAGGCCTGCCTTACAAGACACCCTGAAGGAAGCCCTAAACATGGAAAGGAAAAACCGGTACCAGCCATTGCAAAAAGAGGCCAAAATGTAAAGACCATTGAGGTTAGGAAGAAACTGCATCAACTAACGAGCAAAATAACCAGTTAATATCATAATGGCAGGATCAAGTTCACACATAACAATATTAACCTTAAATGTTAATGGACTAAATGGTCCAATTAAAAGACACAGACTGGCAAACTGGATAAAGAGTCAAGACCCATCAGTCTGCTGTATTCAGGAGACCCATCTCACATGCAGAGACATACATAGGCTCAAAATAAAGGGATGGAGGAAGATCTACCAAGCAAATGGAGAACAAAGCAGGGGTTGCAATCCTAGTCTCTGATAAAATAGACTTTAAACCATCAAAGATCAAAAGAGACAAAGAAGGCCATTACATAATGGTAAAGGGATCAGTTCAACAGGAAGAGCTAACTATCCTAAATATATATGCACCCAATACAGGAGCACCCAAATTCATAAAGCAAGTCCTCAGAGACTTACAAAGAGACTTAGACTCCCATACAATAATAATGGGAGACTTCAACACTCCACTGTCAACATTAGACAGATCAACGAGACAGAAAGTTAACAAGGATATTCAGGAATTGAACTCATCTCTGCACCAAAAGAACCTAATAGACATCTATAGAACTCTCCACCCCAAATCAACAGAATATACATTCTTCTCAGCACCACATCACACTTATTCCAAAATTGACCACATAATTGGAAGTAAAGCACTCCTCAGCAAATGTAAAAGAACAGAAATTATAACAGACTGACTCTCAGACCACAGTGCAATCAAACTAGAACTCAGGACTAAGAAACTCAATCAAAACCACTCAACTACATGGAAACTGAACAACCTGCTCCTGAATGACTACTGGGTACATAACGAAATGAAGGCAGAGGGGGCGGAGCAAGATGGCTGAATAGGAACAGCTCCAGTCTCCAACTCCCAGCGCGAGTGACACAGAAGACCGGTGATTTCTGCATTTTCAACTGAGGTACTGGGGTCATCTCACTAGGGAGTGCCGTACAATCGGTGCTGGTCAGCTGCTGCAGCCTGACCAGCGAGAGCTGAAGCAGGGCGAGGCATCGCCTCACCTGGAAGTGCAAGGGGGAAGGGAATCCGTTTTCCTAGCCAGGGGAACTGAGACACACAACACCTGGAAAATCGGGTAACTCCCACCCCAATACGGCGCTTTAAGCAAAGAGGCACACCAGGAGAATATATCCCACGCCTGGCCAGGAGGGTCCCACACCCACGGAGCCTCCCTCACTGCTAACACAGCAGTCTGCCGCGATCTATCGGCAAGGCAGCAGCGAGGCTGGGGGAGGGGCGCCCGCCATTGCTGAGGCTTAAGTAGGTAAACAAAGCCCCTGGGAAGCTCGAATTGGGTGGAGCTCACAGCAGCTCAAGGAAGCCTGCCTGTCTCTGTAGACTCCACCTCTGGGGACAGTGCACAGCTGAAGACCAACAGGGGAAACAGCGGGGGCCGGTGCAGACGCGAATGACTCTGTCTGACAGCTTTGGGGAGAGCTGTGGATCTCCCAACTTGGAGGTTGAGATCTGAGAACGGACAGACTGCCTGCTCAGGTGTGTCCCTGACCCCTGAGTAGCCTAGCTGGGAGAAATCCCCCACTAGGGGCAGTCTGACATCCCACACCTCACAGGGTGGAGTACACCCCTGAGAGGAAACTTCCAAAGGAAGAATCAGACAGGTACACTCGCTGTTCAGCAATATTCTATCTTCGGCAACCTCTGCTGCTGATACCCAGGCAAACAGGGTCTGGAGTGGACCTCAAGCAATCTCCAACAGACCAACAGACAGTCCTTCTGACTGTCAGAAGGAAAACTATCAAACAGGAAGGACACCTATACCAACACCCCATCAGTACGTCACCACCATCAAAGACCAGAGACAGATAAAACCACAAAGATGGGGAAGAAGCAGGACAGAAAAGCGGGAAATTCAAAAAATAAGAGCACATCTCCCCCTGCAAAGGAGCGCAGCCCATCGCCAGCAACGGATCAAAGCTGGTCAGAGAATGACTTTGACGAAATGAGAGAAGAAGGCTTCAGTCCATCAAACTTCTCAGAGCTAAAGGAGGAATTACGTACCCAGCGCAAAGAAACTAAAAATCTTGAAAAAAGAGTGGAAGAATTGACAGCTAGACTAATTAATGCAGAGAAGATCATAAACAAAATGACAGAGATGAAAACCATGACACGAGAAATACGGGAAAAATGCGCAAGCTTCAGTAACCGACTCAATCAACTGGAAGAAAGAGTATCAGCGATTGAAGATCAAATGAATGAAATGAAGTGAGAAGAGAAACCAAAAGAAAAAAGAAGAAAAAGAAATGAGCAAAGCCTGCAAGAAGTATGGGATTACGTAAAAAGACCAAATCTACGTCTGATTGGGGTGCCTGAAAGTGAGGGGGAAAATGGAACCAAGTTGGAAAACACTCTTCAGGATATCATCCAGGAGAACTTCCCCAACCTAGTAGGGCAGGCCAACATTCAAATTCGGGAAATACAGAGAACGCCACAAAGATACTTCTCCAGAAGAGCAACTCCAAGACACATAATTGCCAGATTCACCAAAGTTGAAATGAAGGAAAAAATCTTAAGGGCAGCCAGAGACAAAGGTCGGGTTACCCACAAAGGGAAGCCCATCAGACTAACAGCAGATCTCTCGGCAGAAACTCTACAAGCCAGAAGAGAGTGGGGTCCAATATTCAACATTCTTAAAGAAAATAATTTTAAACCCAGAATTTCATATCCAGCCAAACTAAGTTTCATCAGTGAAGGAGAAATAAAATCCTTTACAGATAAGCAAATGCTTAGAGATTTTGTCACCACCAGGCCTGCCTTACAAGAGACCCTGAAGGAAGCCCTAAACATGGAAAGGAACAACCGGTACCAGCCATCGCAAAAACATGCCAAAATGTAAAGACCATCGAGGCTAGGAAGAAACTGCATCAACTAACGAGCAAAATAACCAGTTAATATCATAATGGCAGGATCAAGTTCACACATAACAATATTAACCTTAAATGTTAATGGACTAAATGCTCCAATTAAAAGACACAGACTGGCAAACTGGATAAAGAGTCAAGACCCATCAGTCTGCTGTATTCAGGAGACCCATCTCACATGCAGAGACATACATAGGTTCAAAATAAAGGGATGGAGGAAGATCTACCAAGCAATTGGAGAACAAAATAAAGCAGGGGTTGCAATCCTTGTCTCTGATAAAACAGACTTTAAACTATCAAAGATCAAAAGAGACAAAGAAGGCCATTACATAATGGTAAAGGGATCAATTCAACAGGAAGAGCTAACTCTCCTAAATATATATGCACCCAATACAGGAGCACCCAGATTCATAAAGCAAGTCCTTAGAGACTTACAAAGAGACTTAGACTCCCATACAATACTAATGGGAGACTTCAACACTCCGCTGTCAACATTAGACAGATCAACGAGACAGAAAGTTAACAAGGATATCCAGGAATTGAACTCATCTCTGCACCAAGCGGACCAAATAGACATCTATAGAACTCTCCACCCCAAATCAACAGAATATGTATTCTTCTCAGCACCACATCGCACTTATTCCAAAATTGACCACATAATTGGAAGTAAAGCACTCCTCAGCAAATGTACAAGAACAGAAATTATAACAAACTGTCTCTCAGACCACAGTGCAATCAAACTAGAACTCAGGACTAAGAAACTCAATCAAAACCACTCAAATACATGGAAACTGAACAACCTGCTCCTGAATGACTACTGGGTACATAACGAAATGAAAGCGGAAATAAAGATGTTCTTTGAAACCAATGAGAACAAAGATACAACATACCAGAATCTCTGGGACACATTTAAAGCAGTGTGTAGAGGGAAATTTATAGCACTAAATGCCCACAAGAGAAAGCTGGAAAGATCTAAAATTGACACTCTAACATCACAATTAAAAGAACTAGAGAGTCAAGAGCAAACACATTCAAAAGCTAGCAGAAGGCAAGAAATAACTAAGATCAGAGCAGAACTGAAGGAGATAGAGACACAAAAAACCCTCCAAAAAAATCAATGAATCCAGGAGTTGGTTTTTTGAAAAGATCAACAAAATTGACAGACCGCTAGCAAGGCTAATAAAGAAGAAAAGAGAGAGGAATCAAATAGATGCAATAAAAAATGATAAAGGGGATATCACCACTGACCCCACAGAAATACAAACTACCATCAGAGAATACTATAAACGCCTCTACGCAAATCAACTAGAAATTCCAGAAGAAATGGATAATTTCCTGGACACTTACACTCTCCCAAGGCTAAACCAGGAAGAAGTTGAATCCCTGAATAGACCAATAGCAGGCTCTGAAATTGAGGCAACAATTAATAGCCTACCCACCAAAAAAAGTCCAGGACCAGATGGATTCACAGCTGAATTCTACCAGAGGTACAAGGAGGAGCTGGTACCATTCCTTCTGAAACTATTCCAATCAATAGAAAAAGAGGGAATCCTCCCTAACTCATTTTATGAGGCCAACATCATCCTGATACCAAAGCCTGGCAGAGACACAACAAAAAAAGAGAATTTTAGACCAATATCCCTGATGAACATTGATGCAAAAATTCTCAATAAAATACTGGCAAACCGGATTCAGCAGCACATCAAAAAGCTTATCCACCATGATCAAGTGGCCTTCATCCCTGGGATGTAAGGCTGGTTCAACATTCTCAAATCAATAAACGTAATCCAGCATATAAACAGAACCAAAGACAAGAACCACATGATTGTCTCAATAGATGCAGAAAAGGCTTTTGACAAAATTCAACAGCCCTTCATGCTAAAAACGCTCAATAAATTCGGTATTGATGGAACGTACCTCAAAATAATAAGAGCTATTTATGACAAACCCACAGCCAATATCCTACTGATTGGGCAAAAACTGGAAAAATTCCCTTTGAAAACTGGCACAAGACAGGGATGCCCTCTCTCACCACTCCTATTCAACATAGTGTTGGAAGTTCTGGCTAGGGCAATCAGGCAAGAGAAAGAAATCAAGGGTATCCAGTTAGGAAAAGAAGAAGTCAAATTGTCCCTGTTTGCAGATGACATGATTGTATATTTAGAAAACCCCATCGTCTCAGCCCAAAATCTCCTTAAGCTGATAAGCAACTTCAGCAAAGTCTCAGGATACAAAATTAATGTGCAAAAATCACAAGCATTCTTATACACCAGTAACAGACAAGCAGAGAGCCAAATCAGGAATGAACTTCCATTCACAATTGCTTCAAAGAGAATAAAATACCTAGGAATCCAACTTACAAGGGATGTAAAGGACCTCTTCAAGGAGAACTACAAACCACTGCTCAGTGAAATAAAAGAGGACACAAACAAATGGAAGAACATACCATGCTCATGGATAGGAAGAATCAATATCGTGAACATGGCCACACTCCCCAAGGTTATTTATAGATTCAATGCCATCCCCATCAAGCTACCAATGAGTTTCTTCACAGAATTGGAAAAAACTGCTTTAAAGTTCATATGGAACCAAAAAAGAGCCCGCAATGCCAAGACAATCCTAAGTCAAAAGGACAAAGCTGGAGGCGTCACGCTACCTGACTTCAAACTATACTACAAGGCTACAGTAACCAAACCAGCATGGTACTGGTACCAAAACAGAGATATAGACCAATGGAACAGAACAGAGTCCTCAGAAATAATACCGCACATCTACAGCCATCTGATCTTTGACAAACCTGAGAGAAACAAGAAATGGGGAAAGGATTCCCTATTTAATAAATGGTGCTGGGAAAATTGGCTAGCCATAAGTAGAAAGCTGAAACTGGATCCTTTCCTTACCCCTTATACGAAGATTAATTCAAGATGGATTAGAGACTTAAATGTTAGACCTAGTACCATAAAAACCCTAGAAGAAAATCTAGGTAGTACCATTCAGGACATAGGCATGGACAAGGACTTCATGTCTAAAACACCAAAAGCAACGGCAGCAAAAGCCAAAATTGACAAATGGGATCTAATTAAACTAAAGAGCTTTTGCACAGCAAAAGAAACTACCATCAGAGTGAACAGGCAACCTACAGAATGGGAGAAAATTTTTGCAACCTACTCATCTGACAAAGGGCTAATATCCAGAATCTACAAAGAACTCAAACAAATATACGAGAAAAAAACAAACAACCCCATCAAAAAATGGGGAAAGGATATGAACAGACATTTCTCAAAAGAAGATATTCATACAGTCAACAGACACATGAAAAAATGCTCATCATCACTCGCCATCAGAGAAATGCAAATCAAAACCACAATGAGATACCATCTCACACCAGTTAGAATGGCAATCATTAAGAAGTCAGGAAACAACAGGTGTTGGAGAGGATGTGGAGAAATAGGAACCCTTTTACACTGTTGGTGGGATTGTAAACTAGTTCAACCATTATGGAAAACAGTATGGCAATTCCTCAAGGATCTAGAACTAGATGTACCATATGACCCAGCCATCCCACTACTGGGTATATACACAAAGGATTATAAATTATTCTACTACAAAGACACATGTACACGTATGTTTATTGCGGCACTATTCACAATAGCAAAGACTTGGAATCAACCCAAATGTCCATCTGTGACAGACTGGATTAAGAAAATGTGGCACATATACACCATGGAATACTATGTAGCCATAAAAAAGGATGAGTTTGTGTCCTTTGTAGGGACATGGATGCAGCTGGAAACCATCATTCTTAGCAAACTATCACAAGAACAGAAAACCAAACACTGCATATTCTCACTCATAGGTGGGAACTGAACAATGAGATCACTTGGACTCGGGAAGGGGAACATCACACATCGGGGCCTATCATGGGGAGGGGGGAGGGCGGAGGGATTGCATTGGGAGTTATACCTGATATAAATGATGAATTGATGGGTGCTGAGGAGTTGATGGGTGCAGCACACCAACATGGCACAAGTATATACATGTAACAAACCTGCACGTTACGCACATGTACCCTAGAACTTAAAGTAAAATAAAAAAATAAAATAAATAAAAATAAATTAAAAAAATAAAAAAAAAGATGATACATAAGGGAAGTTATATCTATTTCTGCTCTTTGAGGATATAATGAGAAGATGGGCATTTGTAAACCTGGAACAGGGACTTCACCAGAACCCAAACATACTGGCATCCTGATCTTAGACTTCTAGTTTCCAGAACTGTGAGAAATGAACGTTTATTCTTCAAGCCATCTAGTCTATGGTAATTTGTTATAGCAGCCTGAGCTGACTAATAGAGAGACTCAAGAAGTCACAAGCTGAATTCATCATCTTCTTCCTAAAACACCCTCTCTGTTCTCTACTAGTGAATGTTACTACCATGATCTCAGTCTCCTATGCAAGGATCATAGATGTCCCTGTATGTTTCAACTTTTTCCACATTCTCCATCTCTAATTACCATTAAAACATATTGATTCTATCTCCTTAACACTTCTACATCCACCTTCTTATTTCCATTCACATGGCTATTGCCTTGGTTCAGTGCCTTCTAGGTCCCTTCTCTGAGATACCACACCAGTCTTTTAACTATTTCCCACCTTCAGTGTAGTCCCATTTCAATTTTAATCTCAATGCTTCAGAAAGAGTGGCATTTTAAAAACTAACATTTAGAACTAAAATACCTCCCATGTTAAAACCAGACAATAGCTCCCCATTAACTATTGAATAATTTTTAAACATATTTGTAAATCATATATAAAACTTGTATCCTGCATATTGTACAGCTTTATCTCTCATTGCAGTTATCTTTGCAGGTTTTGTCTTCTGCCTAAAATTTTCTGAATAGAAAAATCTGTTTCTATTCATATCTTTGCTCATATCTTTGAGATAAAGATACCTCCACATCTTTGCTCATGCTGTGCACTCTACCTGTCCCTTCTCTATCTCTTCTCTCTGCCAGATATAATTTTACGGGCTGAACAGTGGTAAGCTTATACATAAAGTATTTCCTAACCCCCTCCTCCATCTTTTGTATGTACACTGAACCTTATGCAGCCTTGTATTATCACTCACATATTCCACCACCCTGGCAGTTCTAAGGCCCTGGTCTGTTTACATTATTGTTCTTACTCTTCCAAAGCTTAATTGCAAAAATGTCTGTTCCTGCAGGACTGCAAGGCCTGGGTGGAGGAGGCATTCAGGGCCTAGGAGGCAGCATTGGCTAATGGATCCTGTGGGCCTAGAGCTAAAGAAGCATTGTTTATAAATAAAGGAAATGACCAAAGGTAATGGGAGCCAAGTTTCTCACGGTAAGAGAACAGATATTCAATAATTTAAAGGGTGAAAATTAGAACAGAATGATGTTCCATCACAACTGGAGATACCAGTATGATGAACTCTTGAAAGAGAGATATATTTATATTATACACACACACACACACACACACACACACACACGAGAGAGAGAGTGAAAGAAAGAAAAAGGACATAGCCCTGTATGTGCATGTGTACACTGATACATGTGTGTACATTTTACATATTTTCTAGCTTTTCTGCTGAGACAGCCTAAAAACAATGGAGGCCCAGCAGCAGAGAACACACTTAATGTCCAGATCTTGACACATACACACACACACACACACACACATATATATATATATATATATATATATATATACACACACACATATACACACGTTTCTCCAATAAGAGAAACAAAGACGTTTTAGAGAAATGTTTAATTTCAGGGCTGGGGCAGGGAAAGTACAAGATGAGCCCAAAATGTCTTGATTTGTCATAAAACAAGACAGTGATTAAAAATAATGTGGCCGGGCGCGGTGGCTCAAGCCTGTAATCCCAGCACTTTGGGAGGCCGAGGCGGGCGGATCACAAGGTCAGGAGATCGAGACCATCCTGGCTAACACGGTGAAACCCCATCTCTACTAAAAAATACAAAAAACTAGCCGGGCGAGGTGGCGGGCGCCTGTAGTCCCAGCTACTCGGGAGGCTGAGGCAGGAGAATGGCGTGAACCCGGGAGGCGGAGCTTGCAGTGAGCTGAGATCTGGCCAGTGCACTCCAGCCTGGGTGACAGAGCGAGACTCCATCTCAAAAAAAAAAAAAAAAAAAAAAAAAAAAAAAAAAAAAAAAAATACAAAAAACTTAGCCGGGCGTGGTGGTGGGCGCCTGTAGTCCCAGCTTCTTGGGAGGCTGAGGCAGGAGAATGGCGGGAACCCAGGAGGCGGAGCTTGCAGTGAGCCGAGATGGCGGCACTGCGCTCCAGTCTGGGCGACAGAGCGAGACTCCGTCTCAAAAAATAAATAAATAAATAATGTGGACTTATCAAAATGACACAGTAAGCGGCCTGAAGGACCACTGGGACAGTTTCAGCATCAAAATAAATAAAGATAGACATGGATTATAACCTATTGATTAAAATAAAGATCAATGAGTCCATAGTGAGATAAATGATTAAAGAAATATGGGAGAAGCAAAAGCTCTTTCTTACAGTTCAGAATCAGCTAGTAAAAGTGGAAGGAATGATAGAAAGTTGGAAAGTCATTATTAGCAAACATCATAGTAATTATTTAGGTATGAATCATCAATAGAGTATAAAACTAGTGGGTAAGAGTTTGATGAGGAATAAGATATTAATGTAATATCAAAGGATCTCTCCACAAAATACTTAATTGTAAAGGGAAGACTACAAACTTATAGTGAAGAAATTTGGCAAGCACCACCTTTACCCAGTGGTAAAAATTAACATCACTTAGAATGGTACAAATCAACATTGTGTTCTTGTTGTGATCCGCTGAGAAGAACACAGCATCATTTCTGTGATGTTCCTGCTATAAATGCATAACCTGAATCTACTATTGAAGCAGCATTATTAAACTCAAGATGAGGGGAATTCTACAAAACAGCTAGCTTGTACTCTTCAAAAACGTCAACATGATGAACAAGAAAAGAAGCTATTTCAGACGGAGGAAAATAAAAAGTGATGATGAACGGTAACATTTAACCCAGGCAGACCTTGAACCAGAATATTCTTGTACTTTCTTTTGCTATAATGTACAATATTGGGACTATTTGTGAAATTTGAATGGGATTTGTGAATTATATGGTCTCAATATTCATTTTCTCAATTTTATGCTTATATAGGAGAGTGTCCTTTTCTTAGAGATATAGGCATAATGGATTATCATGGCTTCCACTTATTTTCAACGGGTTTGGGGGAAAATGTGTGTGTGTAGATAAAGGCAGGGTGGAGTGGGGAGAGAGAATGGCAAGGAAATTGTGTCAAATGTTAACAATTCGGAACCCTGACAAGGCATACTGAAATTCTTTTTACAACCTTTCTGTAACTTTGAAATTATTATAAAATAAAGTGTTTCTAATCACTATTTCTTTGCCACATTTTTTATTTCTGTTTTCTTTCCCAACTTCAACTACCTTCTAATAATCTCCAAAGGCTCATGGAAATATAAACTACAGAAATGAATTCATTAAAATAAGAAGTAGTAACATGGTGTTTGAACTTCTGTGCTCTTGAATCAAACTGCCTGAGTTCAAAATCCTAACCCATATGTGGTTTTAATAAGGGGGGAGACCACCCCTCATATTGTCTTATGCCCAGTTTCTGCCTCCAAAGAAAGAAGAAGTAAAAACTAAAAGGCAGAAATGAAATCCACAAGCAGACAGCCCAGCACCACACCCTGGGCCTGGTAGTTAAAGATCTACCCCTGACCTAATCAGTTATGTTGTCTATAGATTACAGACATTGTATAGAAAAGCACTGTGAAAATCCTGTCCTCTTCTGTTCTGATCTAATTACCATTGCCTGCAGCCCCCAGTCACATATCCCCTGCTTGCTCAATCGATCACAACCCTCTCAAGAGGACCCCCTTAGAGTTGTGAGCCCTTAAAAGTGACAGGAATTGCTCAGTTGGGGAGCTCGGCTCTTGAGATGGGAGTCTTGCCAATGCTCCTGGCCGAATAAACTCCTTCGTTCTTTAACTCGGAGTCTGAGGAGTTTTGTCTGCAGTTCGTCCTGCTACATTAAGGCAAATCACTTAACTTCTTCATGTCTGTTTTCTCATCTGTACGATAGGAATGATTTTTAAAAATATTCACTTTATGACTGGGGAGAATTACATCATTTAGCATATTTAAAACACACAGCACAGTGCCCAACACATGGTAATAATTAATGTATATTCAAAAAATTTTGAAAGACTCATTGAGAAAGATTACTGCAGAAAAAAAGCTGGTTTGTGTAGCATTTTGTTTACTAGAATCTCTGTAGAACCTGAGTGGCTGACAATCCTAAAGAACCTCCCACATGCATGTAATAATAATTTAATATCTCCAAGTCATGAAAATCTGAGCAGAAGACTGAGGAATCAGTCCATGTGAGAATTTTAATTATAATAATGAGTGGGTTTTCTTATTAACATACTTAAAAACCACTGCCACCACTGCCCAGATTCATTAGACAATATGGAGGATGGGGAAGCATAAGGCAGCTGCTTTTACTGAGATTCAGAACTGAACAAACCCTGGGTACTGCAGGCAATGCTCAACAGTGTTTCCATGAGCTATGTAAAAGCTTATTTTAAGAAGTATTGGATTTTATGAGGTCAGTAAGTGAAGCAGAAAAAGCTCAGCTTGCCTGTGATGCTCCTGGAATACAAGTAACATATCTGCATTAGAGCAGAGGAGCAATGTAGGGAAGGAAATGTAAGAAAACTGGATGAAGAGAAACACAGTTAAAGTCACATGCTCCAAGCTCTCATTCCAAAATAAAATCCTTCCCAAGTTATTGTCTACGAAGGATATAATGGCAGTCAAGAGCACTGGTTTTAGAGCCAGCCAGATCTAAATGTGAATCTTGGCTTTGTCACTTGATGCTCAACTGCTAATCTTGAATAAGTTACAGAACCTAGGACTTAGATAACTGAAATAGAAAATGGGATGATACAACTTGCCTCAGAGTTTTACATGAGCATCAAATGAGGTAATATTAAAATGACTCTCACATGTGTTCAATACACATATTTATTGCTTCTATTCTGACGGAAAGCGTAAAGTAACAAGAAAGACAAATTTGGGAAGAAAAAGCTTTTATTTATTTTTCAATATTGTTAATATTCTTGTAGTTTTTTGGTTAACTTTTTATTTAGAGATAATACATTATTAATATAACACATTATTAAGAAATAATTAAGAAAATATTAAATTATTAAGAAATAATACAGAAATATTACAGTTTGGAGTACCTTTATTCAATTTACTCAGTTTAGAGTAACCCTCATTAAACTCTTCCAAGCACAAATCTCTTCTCCATTTCTATAATTTTGTATTTTTAAGAATGTTATATAAATGGAGGGATGCAGTGTGTAACCTTTAAAGATTGGCTGTTGTTTTTTTAAACTCAACAAAATTCTCTGGAGATGTGTTCAGGTTTTTGCATGTTTTAATAGTTTGTATCTTTTTATTGCTGATTAGTATTGCAAGGTATAGATGCATCACTATTTTTTTTCTTTTGTTTTTTTAGACAGTGTCTCACTCTGTTGCCCAGGCTGGAGTGTAGTGACTTGATCTTGGCTCACTATACGTTTGCCTCCAGGCAAGTGTTTCTCATGCCTCAGCCTCCCAAGTAGCTGGGACCACAGGTGCCCACAAACATGCCCAGATAATTTTTGTATTGTTAGTAGAGGCAGGGTTTCACCATGTAGGCCAGGCTGGTCTCAAACTCCTGGCCTCAAGTGATCTGCCCACCTCGGCCTCCCATAGTCCTGGGATTATAGGCGCAAGCCACTGAGCCCAGACAGATGCATTACAGTTTAATCATTCACTCCTTGTTTTTTTCCAGTTTTTGAGTATAATGAATAAATCAGCTATAAATATTTGTTCACAGGTTTTTGGGTGAACATAAGTTTTCATTTCTCTGGGATAAATGCCCAGGATCATAAATTGCTGGATTATATGGTAGTTGCATGTATAACTTTTTTAAAACACTGCCAAATTGTTTTCCACACAGGCTGTACCATTTTACATTTACACCAGCAATGTAAGAGTAAGTCATTTTCTCTAAAAACTTGCCAGCATTTGCTGTTGTCACTATTTTTAATTTTAGCCATTCTGATAGATATGTAATGAGGTCTCATTTGTGGTTTTAATTTGCATTTCCTGTGTGGCTAATGATGTTGAACAGCCTTTCATGTGCCTATTTGACATATGCGCATGCCAGAGGATAACTATGCATATTCTCTGGTGAAATGTCTCTTCATATCCTTTGCCTACTTTGTAATTAAGTTGTTTATTACTGGTTGGTTTTGAGAGTTCCTTTTATAATCTAAATATTAGTAATTTGTCAGATATGTGGTTTGCAAATATTTTCTTCCACCATGTAGCTTGCCTATTCATTCTCTTAACTGTTTTTCACAGAGACAAGTTTTTAATTTTTGATGGTCAATTTATCGGTGTTTCCTTTTATGAATCAGTGTATCAAGTCAAGGAAATCTTTGCTTAACTGTGATTCCTTAAGATGTTTTCCTAGGTTTTTTCCAAAGTTATCATAAGTATTACATTTTACATTTATGGGCATAATTTATATTCATTTTTGGTTAATTTTGTATAAGGTATAAAACAGGTTGAGGGGTGTGCGTGTGTGCACATGCTCACACGCACGTGTGGCTGCTTTTGGTCTATGGATGTCCAGTTGTTCCAGCACCATTTGTTGAAAAGGTAATCTTTCCTTTGTTAAATTACCTTTATTACCTGTGAACTTTTGTCAAAAATCTATTGAACACTTTTGGGTACATTTCTGAATTCTCCGTTGTGTCCCATTGTTCTATTGATCTATTCCTCCACTAATACCACACAGTCTTGTTTACTGTAACTATACAGTAAGTCTTGAAATCATATAGACCAATTCTTTCTGATTTTTGCTTTTAATATGTTTTTTAGCTTTTTTCATTCCTTCACCTTTCCATATAAATTTTAGGATTGTCTATCTCATCTGTATATATGAAAAATCTTACTGCGAAATTGATAGGAGTTGTGCTAAACCTACATATGAATATGGGAAGAAATGACATCTTTACTGTTTTGAGTTTTCCAATCTGTTAAACCAGTATATCTCTCCATTTCTTTTGATCTTTGATTTCTTTCACCAGCATTTAGTCGCTTTCAGCATCCAAATCTTGTACAGTTTTTTTTTAGATTTATACCTGTGTCATTTTTCAAGTGATTATACATGGTACTGTATTTTAAATTTCATTTTCCATGTGATCTTTACTAATGAATAACATTTGTATATTAATCCTGTATCTCATTACCTTGCTGAACCCACGTACTAGTTCTAGGAATTTAGAGCGTTTTTTTTTTTTTTTTTTTTTTTTTTTTTGTAGATTCCTTGATATTTTCTACCTAGACAATCATTTCATTTGCAAATGGGGGCAGTTTTATTTCTTCCTTTTCTGTTTGCCTTTAGTTTCTTTTTCTTGTCTTATTGCACTCGATGGAACTTCCACCATTATTTTGAATAAGAGTGGTGAATGCCTTATTCCCAACCTTAAGGGAAAAGCATCTTTCTCCATTAAGATAATGTTATTGTAGGTATTGTATAGATGTTCTATCAAGTTGAAGATATTTCCTTCTATTCCTATGCTTCTGAGAGTTTTTACCATGAATGGGTGATGAATTTTATTAAATATCTTTTCTGAACTTGTTGCTATGTTCATGTGGTTTTTCTTTTATAGTCTGTTAAAATAGTGGATTATACTGGTTGATTTTTAAATATTGAACCAGTCTTGCATTTTTGGAATCATTTCAACTTGGTCATGGTGTATAATTCTTTTTACATATTGCTGAATTGTATTTGCTAATATTTTAAGGACTTTTTCACTTATATTCATGAGGGATATTGTTCTTTAGCTTCTTTTTCAATATACTCTCTTGTTTTGGTATCATGGTAATATTACCTTATAAAATAAATTGGGAAACAATCCCTCATCTTCTATTTTTTGGAAGCAGTTATGTAGAATTTATGTTAATTATTCTTCTAATGTTTGGTAAAATTCTCTGGAGAAACCATCTGAGTCTGGAGATATATTTTGGGGGAGTTTTAAAAATTCAATTTTATTAATTGTTATAGAATTATTCAGATTATCTCTTTCATATTGGGTGAATTGTGGTACTTTGTGTTTTTTGAGGAACTAGCTCATTTCATCCAAGTTGGCACATTTATGGTTTCAGTGTTGTTCATACTATTTCCTTACAATCCTTTTTACGTGTGCAGGGTCTATAGTGAGATCCTCTGTTTCATTCTGTATATTGGTAATTCGTATTCTCTTTCTCTCTTTCTTAATATTAATATCAATTTTGTTAAAGGTTTGCCAATTTCATTATCTCCCCATCTTCGTCCGAATGATTTTTCCCTTTTTTTCTGTTTTCAGTTTTATTGATTTCCATTTTTATCTTCATTACTTCATCTCTTCTGCTTGCTTGGGTTTGTTTTGTTTTCCTTTTTCTAGGTTCTTGAGGTGGCAGCTTAGATGATCAATTTGAGACTTTTCTTCTTTTCTAATGTATGCATTTCTATCTTAACACTGCTTTAGCTGTGTTCTAAAAGTTTGATATGTTGTATTTTCATTTTTATTCAATGAGATATTTTTAATAGTTTCCTTTGAGACGTTCTCTTAAGACCCATAGGTTATATAGAAGTGGGTTTATATTTTCCAAATTATTTAGACATTCTTCTGTTATGTTTCTGCTTTTGATGGTTTGATTATATTAACCACACTCTCTAGAATTCCATTTATTTTAATTTTGTTGAGGTTTGCTTTATGGACCAGGATATGGCCTATCTTGGTATATGTTCTTTGGGCACTTGGAACAAAAATGTGTTCTGCTAGTTTTAGGTGTAGTGTTCTATAAGTACTGATTAAATCCTGTTGGCTGATAATGTTGTTGAGTTATTCTATATCTTTGGTGATTTTATGTCTAGTTGCTCAATACATTGTTGAGAGAGGTCTCCAAATGTAACTGTGGATTTGTCATTTTCTTGTTTCAGGTATATCAGTTTTTGCTTCATATATTTTACAGCTCTTTTCTTTAGGATATAAACATTTAGGATTACTATATGTCTTTTGGTTGCATTGACCTTTTTACCATTATATAATGTACCTCCCCGTTACTGGTAGTTTTCTTTGTTCTAAAGTACATTTTATCTGATAATATTGCCACCTCTGCTCACTGGTAGTTTTCTTTGCTCTAAAGTATATTTTATCTGATAATATTGCCATTCCTGCTTTCTTTTATTTAATGTTTGCACAATATCTATTTTTTGATCCTTTTACTGTCACTCTCTATATATGCAATATTTGAAGTGAGTTTCTTATACACAGCGTATAGTCAGGTTGTGCTTTTTAATTTCACTTTGCCCATCTCTGTTTTTCAATTAGTGAATTTAGATAACATATAATTATTGATAATGCTGTGGTTTAAGTGCACCCATTTTTCTTTGTTTTCTGTTTTTTTTCTCTTTGTTTTATTTTCTTTTTCTTGTCTTCTTGTGGTTTACTAGAAATATTTTAGAATTCCATTTTGATGTATCTGTAATGTTTTCTAATGTATCTCTTTATATAGATTTATTGCATGCTCTAGATATGAGCTGATCTCTATCTGTATTTATAACTGTCTATATCTATGTCTTTGTCTATCTGTATATCACTTATCCTAGTCTACTGGTATCATTTTACCAGTTTGCCTGAAATGCAGAAAATTTATTTTCTATTACATCCCTTTCCAATCCTCCATTTATATTATCATTGTCTTAAACATTTCTTCTACATGTATTTAGAATCGTGTCAGGCAATATTATGACTTTCTGCTTTAACCATCAAATGTAATTCAGAAAACTCAAGAGGAAAAGGAAAGCCTATTGTAGTTTATATTTTTGTTTAGCATACTTTTTTCTTCCTAATCTTCCACAATATTTTCTGCTGTCATTTCATTTTTGTTTAGCCATTGTTTTAGGTAAGTCTGTAGGTAACAAATTATTTTCTTTCACTTGACAATTTCTTGATTTCACCCTTCATTTCTGAAGAATATTTTCACAGAGAATAGGATTCTGAGTTGACAGTTCTTTTAGCACTTGAAAAATACTGTGTTACTTCCTTCTGACTTCAGTGGTTTCTGATGAGAAATCCACTGTCGTTCAAATTGGTTTTCCTCTATAGGCAAAGTGTCATTTTCCTCTGACTGTTTTCAAGACTTTTCATTTATCTTTAGTTTTCAGAAATTAAGTTAATGTAAGTGTGGTTCGATTTCTCTGGGTTTATCTTTTTAGCTTCTTCAGTATATAGTTAATGCTCCTTTCCAAATTTGGGAAGATTTTATCCATTACTTATTTGAGTACTTCTTCAGTCCCTCCCACCTTCTCCTTTCTTCCTGGGATTCTGATGATGCAAATATTAAATCTTTGTTATAGTCTCAGTCTCACAGGTCTCTGAAGCTCTGTTAGTTTAGTCTATTTTTTTCTCTGTTGTTCAAAGTAAATAATTTCTACTTTTCTTTCTACAAGTTCACTGATCCTTTTCTTGGAAAATTTATGGCAGGCCTGAATATGCACAAGTCTTTAGGCCATCAGCTTGAAAACATGATTGTCAGCATAATGAATGCCTAGATCTGAACCTCAAAGTGTACTCACATTAAACAAGCTCATGGAGACTAATGACAAAAACCTTAAATGCCAATTAGTTCACTTAATTTAAAATAAGAAGTTTAGCTATCAGATAGACTTAGAACAAATGGTTTCTCAATTATAACGAAAAGGCTGCTTAGTGAGCCTGCAACTAGTAAAAAAGGAGTTATTTGGCAATTTTAATGCCTGATGTCATAGATCCCTGGAAATTACTAAGTACATCTCCACCACAGGATCATATCAGCCATATCACCTTGGTTGGTTTTGATACTGGGCCAGGACACTCTCTCTTCTGATCATGAAATAAAATACTATCAAGGATTGACTTTCCTTTTTCTCAACATCTTTTATTGGCTAAATATCTTAAGGATAGTCATGTTTTTACTCTACATGTGTTAGTACATTTAAACAGTTTTGTTCAAGTCTTGGCTAGAACTTATTCTGTCTGCTTTGTGACTTTATATACCTCTCTAATTTAAATAATTATTTTAAAAATAGCTTAAAATTCAATGTGCAACTTTCTTCCCAACTTTCTGAAGGTGCTTTCATTGTTTTCTCTGTGAACCACATACTAAAATTACTGGACAACAAAGACCAAGTGAGAATTGGTCTTTTTCTTTTGGGCAAAAGCTTTTTTTTTTTTTTTTTAATGGAGTCACAGCTGACAAGGCCATGTCTGCTCTATAAAATCAACTTTAAGAAATAGAAAGAGAAATTAGAGATTTTAGAAGGTGAGAGAGAGTGAATTCAGTTTCATGCCTATATTTCTGATTTTAGGGGTTTGAGGGAAAGAGTGGCAGTAGAGGGCAAAAGTTAGGCTATGAGGACCATGTCCAAAAGTCCCTCAGGTTCTGTCTTTGGAGAATTGTAGACTGCCTTTAAGGGAACTGCAATGTTTCCTTTAGCATATGTTGGATTAATCGGTTCCTCTGGTTAGTTACCATGCTTAGTTTTAATACAGCAAATTGATTTCTTATCTGTCTAATAATTTAGTTCAAATTCTTTTCCATTTAAGGACAGAATTCAAATGTTCTCACATTTAAGAAGGAAATTTAGCCAGATGCAGTGGCTCACACCTATAATCCCAGCACTTTGGGAGGCCTAGGTGGGTGGATCACCTGAGGTCAGGAGTTCAGGACCAGCCTGGCCAACATGGTGAAACCCCATCTCTACTAAATACACAAAACAAAAATTAGCTGGGTGTGGAGGTACACACCTGTAATCCCAGCTACTCCGGAGGCTGAGACAGGAGAATTGCTTGAATATGGAGGCGGAGGTTGTAGTAAGTCAAGATCGCACCACGGCACTCCAGCCTGGGTGCCAGAGCTAGACTCTGTCTCAAAAAAAAAAAAAAAAAAAAAAAAGAAGGAAATTTGTATTCTCTCCTGTTTAATTGTTCAATAAAAACTTGCTGAGCTTATAACTAATCTGTTAAGCATAAATCAATTTCTATCACTGAAAGTAAGACAATAGTAAAATGTAAAAAATCTCAGATATGATATTTCATTGCCCATATGATAACTACTGACTTCAGAGTCAAAGTCAAGATCCTTAGCTTAACCTACAAGTCTTTATGGCATAGCCTTTGCTTAACTTCATCTCTCTCAATTCTCTCTGCTTTTAAAAGAAAACTTTCTGACCATAGGGAGCAAGGAGTTTAGTAGGGAAGGTGGAAGAGAGTGAGTTTGGTTTCATTCCTACACTTCTGATTTTAGAGGCTTTGGGGGAACAGTGGCAGGAGGTCAAATAATCAGACAATTAGAAGTAATATCATAGTTGTAATAAATGCCACGAAGGAGAAAACCATATTTTTATAATAACATAAATAAAATGTATTTCATTGTATCCAGGATGTAAGGGAGGTCAAAAAAGTCTTCTCTGAGGAAATGATTCTATTGAATTCTAAATGAAAATATAGAATTAACAAGGCAAAGAGGGGGAGGGAAAAAGTTGATGTAAGGAGGAAATAATATGTTCAGAAACCTTAGCATGAAAGAAGACTGTCATACACAAAAGACCATGTGTCTTGTGTAAAGTATGTGACTGAGGTACATGGCTTCAGATGTAATTAGAAAAATAGATATGAGATGAATCATATTGAGGAATTTATCTTTATTATAAGAGCAATGAGAAGCTGCTGAAATATTTTAAACAGAAAAGTAACATGATAAGATACATATTTTCAAAATAACATACTGACTGCTATGTGGAAAACAGGACAGATGTGGATTCAGGATGACCATTGATTTGTAAGACTATTGTAATAAGACTGTTGTGATAGACTAGTTAATTGATGACAGTGGCCTACTCAGGGCAACGTGATAAAAATGAAGTTTAGATGGATCCTAGAGACATTTATGAAGCAAAATCAATCTGATATTGTGCTGTGTTAGATGTGGGGTTTTGAGACGGAGGTGGGAAACCTTTTTTTTAATTTTACTGCATGCTCCCCAGGATTGGGTTAGGAGCACCTTCTATATATTCCTGTAACTCCTTGTACTGCCATATCAGGATTTCTCATTTGATATTAAAATTGCTTGCTTACCCTATATATTGTATATTGCAAGCTCCATGTCTAGTACACAGCAGTTCTCAGAATTTGTGCAAGGAAAAAGTAGAAATACAGAGACTTTAAAGTTGAAATTATTTTCATAGATGTTTAGAAAAAGGACAACTAGCTTTCAATATGAAAAACAGTAAGGTGTACTGAAAAGCAGTAAGATATCCTCAATGCTTAACTCTCAGCAGTGTTATAAATATTTTCAAGTTTAAAAATGGGCAAAGTATGCTTGCATATGCCAATAATGTCCACCTCCAATGAAAGCAAAGCAAACAGCAATTCCATTTGCAGTTATGCAGGACCTCAAGAAAGGGGCTTATAATAAACACCCTCAGATGCAGATACTAATTCTAAGACCTAATAAATACAGCATTTCTTCAACATTCTCTTCAGCAGTTATACTCAGAACTTAGCTAAGTCAATTCTTAGAGCTACTACCTGTGGCTGGATTGGAGGTGTCCCAATCTCCAGACTATCTCAAAATGGAAAACAGTACTCTGCATGCACCTTCATCTCAGGGAATGCTATTTTCTCAACCCTCTTTTTTTCTTTTGGCCCATCCTCCCATTTTGTTGTTTGTAAAATCTATGCAATGATACCAATCAATGTTTCTAATAATTTGTATTGTTTTTAAATCCTCTTCTATTCCCTCATGAACCATCTTGAGTCACATTTCACATTTGATTATCTTGGTCTTTTCCTTTTATATTTCAGGTTTTTTCCATTTATCTGGTAATTCTCTTTTGCCTACTGTGGCAGCCAGCCTCCAAGTAAGATAGTCTCCAATGATCTCACCTTCTGACATTCATGTTCTCTCTTTGAAAAAAAAAATAGAGGCAGGACCTCACTCTGTCACCCAGGCTGGAGTTCAGTGGTATGGTCATGGTTCACTGCATCCTTGACCCCCTGGGCTCAAGCAATCCTTCCACCTCAGCTTCCTGAGTAGCTAGGACTACAGGTGTGTGCTACCATGCCCAGCTAACTTTTTAAATTTTTGTAGAGATGGAGTCTAGCTGTGTTGCCCAGGCTGGTCTTAAACTCCTGGCTTCAAGCAATCCTCATGCTTCAGCCTCTGAAAGTGCTGGGATTACAGGTGTGAGCTACTGTGCCCAGCCAGATATTCATGTTCTTTTGTAGTTACCTTCCTCATTGTATTAGATTTGGTCTGTATGACCAGCAGAATATGGCTGAAATGATGGTATGCAATTTTACAGGTTAGGTCATAAAAGACACTGTAGTTTCCTGCTTCCTATTTTGGCCTATTTTGGATCACTCGCTCTAGAGAAAGCTGACTTCCATAACATGACAAGTGGCCCACATAGCAGGAAACAGACCTCTTGCTAACAGCGATGTGAATGAGCTTAGAAGCTGATCCTCCAGCCCCAATTAAGCTTTCATATAACTGCAGCCTCAGCCAACATCTGGACTGTAACCTCAGGAGAGACCTTGAGCCAAAATGGCCCAGCTAAGCAGCTTTTGAATTCCTTACCCTCAGAAAGTATGTGAGATAGACCGGGCACGGTGGCTCACACCTGTAACCCCAGCATTTTGGGAGACTGAGGTGGGTGGATCACCTGAGGTTGGGAGTTCGAGACCAGTCTGACCAACATGGAGAAACCTCATCTCTACTAAAAATACAAAATTAGCCAGGTGTGGTGGTGCATGCCTGTAATCCCAGCTACTCGGGAGGCTGAGGCAAGAGAATCACTTGAACCTGGGAGGAGAAGGTTGTGGGGAGCCAAGATTGTGCCATTACACTCCAGCCTGGGCAACAAGAGCGAAACTCCATCTCAGAAAAAAGAAAAAAACAAAGAAAGTATATAAGATAATAAGTGTTTGTTAAGTCATTGAGTTTTGCAGTAATTTGTTACATAGCAATAGATAAGTTAAACATCTATCATTTTTAAGAATAGAGGATAGGAGAGCTGACTAGGAGGTCTGTGTTTTAGGGTGGGCTTGGTAACTGGAAGTTTTTCCTTAAAATGAATTTTTAGAAAAGGAGAAAGCTTTGTGAAAGTAGGGGCTAACTTTGATATGATAAGAGCTTCATTAGACACCCTCGTTTTCCCTTAAGAGTTCATTTAATTTATTCATAATTACTTTTCCTACTGATGATTCTTTCTGTTGTGGTGAGGGTTGGAAGACCCTGTTCTATACACAGATCTTTAATTAATTTTTTAGTCTGCAACCAACTTCTGCCCTCACCTAGGGTTTTGTTAGGCATATAGTTTCCTTTTCCCTTTGGTGCCTTGCAGCAATTTATTGAATTTGTTAGCATTCTTCTATCTGCTTTTCACTTACAGAAATATGTTGAAATATTTGCTGGAACTGCATCTTCACACTTTCTTTTACCTTCTGTTGTTCTCTTTGCTAGTTTGATTATATGAGTTAAAAAGTTTATTTTACTATTCTTTTCATAGGATTCAGAGATTAGGGAAGGCAAAATATGCTCAATCTGCCATCTAGAACCAGAACTCTTCCATATGGCATATTTTATTCTATTCATTCAGTACACAGCACTTCACTTTTAAGGATCTACAGCAGGGTATGGCTGTTTTGTGGTCTTTATCAAGAGATCTCGTGGGCCATTGCTCTCCCTTCATTCACTCTTCATATTGCCTTGCCAGTGAGGTCACTATCCTCTCTCCAAGCTATCTTTCCTTTCATTCCAAAATTTCCTTCATTTCCCAAGACTATCATAGGTATCTTATGGAATCTTAGGCCTCTGGAAGAATGATCCTCTCATGTCTAGGGTCACACAGTGGAACTCAGTTGGGAATGATCCAGTGATACAGACCTCTGTTCAAGTCCAGGTCCTCTTTCATGTAGCTATACAAAATGGAACAGGAAGGAACAATCCCTACTACCAAGGCTAACATAGAAAGTCAGTATGATGAGAGATGAAGACTCCATTCACCTTTCCCCTGCCAGAGGTAACCTCAATCTCCATGGTCTACAATATACTCCTTCTCATCAATCCCTGTATCACAAGAAACCCCTGACCACAGGAAAAGAAAATGTAGTTCTTAGAATAAAAGAACATCTCTTCCTCCCTAAACTAGAGAAAGACAGCTCTACAAAAGATACTCTTGATAACTATCCAAGTTCCTAAACTATCTGTGCATATCTATTTCACATCAAGCTTTATAAAATAATGATTGCAATTTTGACATCTTACATTTCTGAGGGAGTGGTGCTGTCCATGTCTGGATGGATGATTTCTCCTTTTTGCCTGTAAAATATTGATGAACAAAAAAGACAATTTAAAATTTTGAATCTGGATCCTTTATTACAACCATATTGACCCCTGAAAAGATGTATTTATTTTATGTCTTTCTTTTTCTTTAAGTATAGGGAAATGATATTTATTTATTTATGTTTTCCTTTTATTATTTCTTCTTCTAAGAAAAAGAGGGGATACATGTGCAGAAGATGCAGGTTTGTTACATAAGTATACCTATGCCATAGTGTTTTGCTGTACCTATTGACCCAACCTCTAAGTTCCTTCCCCTCACCCCTCAACCCCAACAGGCCCTGGTGTGTGCTGTTCCCCTCTCTGTGTTCATGTGTTCTCAATGTTTAACTCTCTCTTACGAGTGAGAACATGCAGCATTTGCTTTTCTGTTCCTGTGTTAGTTTGCTGAGGATGATGCTTCCAGCTTTGTCCATGTCCCTGCAAAGGACATGATCTCATTCTTTTCATGGCTGCATAGTATTCCATAGTGTATATGTACCACATTTTCTTTATCCTGTCTATCATTGATGGGCATTTTGGGTTCGTTCCATGTCTTTGCCATTGTATATAGTGCTGCATGTGTGCATGTGTCTTTATAGTATGTATCTGTATAGTATGTATAGTATGTGCATGTGTCTTCATAGTAGAATGATTTATATTCCTTTGGATATATACCCAAAGTATATAATGACCCAGTAATGGGATTGCTGGGTCAAATGGTATTTCTGGTTCTAGATCCTCAAGGAATTGCCATACTGTCTTCCACAATGGTTGAACTAACTTACATTCCCACCAACAGTGTAAAAGTGTTCCTATTTCTCCACAGCCTCACCAGCAAACAGACATATAGACCAATAGAGCAGAACAGAGACCTCAGAAGTAACATCACGCATCTGCAACCATCTGATCTTCAACAAACCTGACAAAAACAAGCAATGGAGAAAGGATTTCCTATTCAGTGATTGGTGCTGGGAAAACTGGCTAGTCATATGCAGAAAACTGATACTGGACCCCTTCCTTACACCTGATACAAAAATTAACTCAAGATGGATTAAGGACTTAAATGTAAAACCCCAAACCATAAAAACTCTAAAGGAAAACCTAGGCAATACCATTCAGGAAATAGGCATGGACAAAGACTTCATGACTAAAACGCCAAAAGCAACGGCAACAAAAGCCAAAATTGACAAATGGGATCTAATTAAACTAAAGCGCTTCTACACAGCAAAAGAAACTATCATCAGAGTGAACAGGCAACCTACAGAATGGGAGAAGAATTTTGCAATCTACCAATCTGACAAAGGTCTAATGTCCAGAATTTACAAGGAACTTAAACATATTTACAAGAGAGAAAAAAAAAAAAACCTATCGAAAGCAGGCACAAGATATAAATAGACACTTCTCAAAAGAAGACATTTACATGGCCAAAAAACATACAAGAAAGAAAGCTCAACATCACTCATCACCAGAGAAATGCAAATCAAAACCACAGTGAGATACCATGTCATGCCAGTCAGAATGGCAATTATTAAAAGGTCAGGAAAAGGTGTATTTCTTGTGAACAGGCAATGATAAAGAAACCCAAGAGAATTGCCTGGTATCTTAAGAATGCAGTGTAAATGATATTTGGAATTATCTGGGCAAGTTTTTGACATTTGGAGGATCTGATCACAGAGACAGGGTTCCAGATTGAGGATTCACTTAGGAAATAAACTCTAGTACACTGGGAATGAGTTTTTCAAGAATGTGGCAGAACCACAGTTACAGAAAGGAACTGACAGTTGAGGCAGGCCATAAGTCAGAAGTAAGGGCCTCGGAGAACTTCAGTTTCATCAGAGACCTTGGGGAATTGCCAGAATCCGATAATGTGAAAAGTGTATGCTATGTTTTTCTTCTTGCTTGAACTGAGTTTTAAAGAACTTACCCCCATCAAATAAAGAGAAACCTAGACTTAGTACGGTTTATCTCTGGAGGAAGAATTTCCAGGAGTGGAAGGGCTGCTTAAAATAGTGGTGACTCTGTGCTCTGAATTTTATTCACTCCTTGAAGGACTGTCTCAACTCAGTTTCAACTGAGCCCATCCTTCTAGGCCTGATAATCACCACATCTTTGGCCTTCGCAGGTCCAAGACAGACTGAAGCTGCCAAAGACAGAATATGAAGGAAAAGCATAGAAAAATAATCAGAAATAGGCCGGGTGTGGTGGCTCACGCTTGTAATCCCAGCACTTTGGGAGGCCGACGCGGGTGGATCACGCGGTCAGGAGAGTGAGACCATCCTGGCCAACATGGAGAAATCCCGTCTCTACTAAAAATACAAAAAAAAATTAGCTGGGCGTGGTGTCGTGCACCTGTAGTCCCAGCTACTCGGGAGGCTGAGGCAGGAGAATCACTTGAACCCGTGAGGTGGAGATCACAATGAGCCAAGACTGAGCTACTGCACTCCAGTCTGGCAACAGAGCAAGACTCCGTCTAAAAAGCAAACAAACAACAACAAAAAAAATCAGAAATTGATGGAATGTCAAAATACTTTATTTAACAAAATCCAGTGATCTAATCCCTTCATCATAGTTTTGTAGCATTTTGCCATCCCTTTGTAGATTTGTATTGGCTCTAGTTCATTGAAATCTCATCTGTGTCCCTTGCTTTTTAGTTTCTGGTCAGTCTCTATGTATCAGTTTTAATTTTGACCACCCCGTTTCCACTCCCTCACTGATGAACTTCATTAAAAATTTTCATCACTTCTCAGGCCAAATGAGAATTTTTAACATATCTGTTACATATATATCTTTTGAATACCTATTTGTCTACTTTTTCAGTTCCAGTTTTCAATCTGAAAAATGGGCTTATTCCTTGTGTGACTGACACCAGGAATAATTTTATATACCTACGGCTTTTATTGTAGGCTGAGATGTTTAGCCATCTCATTCAAATGCAAACACATTATCCTTATGACCAGGGTTACACATATACCCTGTGATAAACGGGTGAGTTATTCCCTCATATAAGGACCAGTTACATATATATTAAAAGCAACTTAGTCTTTCTGTTTCTTAGGAAGTAGAGGAGTATAAGAAGGGTTCCTCTACTCTTTTACTTATGGGGAGGACACAGAGTTACCAGGGAAAATGGGGGAAATACTGTAAATAGTGAACCTGAAAGTACAGGATCCTAATGAACTAAAGAATTAAAGCCTGATCAAGAGTCAGGGTATAGAGAAGGGTACTTAGAGCAGGAAAAGATGCAGAAGAAACTCTGAACAACTGGAGATGATTCCTACAGAGGAGAAGACAGATTCAGGGGAGATAGCTCAAAATAAGTAATGTGTCCTTGTCAGGAAAAAAAAAAAAAAAATGATGGCATTTGGTAAACTGCAGGTGTTACTATTTTCAGGGAATCTAGGAATAACTGAATTGTGTGTCACACCAAACTACACATCCCCATTAAGTTCCCAAAAGAAATCTTCCTATAAGGAGTAATGGAAAATGGGAAGCCAAATAGACTGGGCCCTTAGCTTTAAGGCTGAGAATGCATCTAAGTTGTACTGGAGGACACAGTTAAGGGGATTCTATCTCATGTTCCTTCTTAGAAGCCCCAAGACACAATCTCAGAATTGTGCACCTACCAGGAGTGGGTCCAAAGGAAATTTGCCATTTTGTGAAATAGTGGAAAAGAAAGGAGAGAGAACCAATACACGGGCAATTTTTAAATCTACAATGACCCTTTTTCATTATTAAATGTGGCCCAATTAGTGACCTGGATCCAACTAATCAAAATGATGTTCCTTTTTGGTAGGAAGAATTTAAAAATGGCAGGCATGGTATACAAGTATTGATAATTTTGTAATTATCTCTGAGTTTCTGTTCCCAGTCCAGCAAGAGGTACAGATAAAACGGATGTTCTGGTGAATGCTCGTTTTAAAAAATAATCTTACTCTAAACCATTCCAGCTCTCTTCATAAAATTTTACATGAATGCTGACCAATTCCTCCTTCCTATCTATGTAACTGCTTTTTGTTTTTGCCTTTTGTATGATTGCTGATTTTTTCTACTTGATCTATTAAATCTTAATAAAGTTAGATTAAAATAGCCCTTTATGATAGTAGACTTGTTAATTTCCCCTTGTAATTACAATAAGTTTTGCTTTCCATGTTTTAAATTTATGTCATTAATGCCCACAATTTTAAAATGTTGACATTTTTCCAGTGAATTGAAACTTTTATTAATTAACAGCACCCATTCACAATGAAAATGAAAGCTCTATAGGCACATGCATCGACATAGATAAATCTCAAAGATATAATGCTGAGAAAAACATGCAAATTATAGAAGAATACAAGCATTATGACACAAAAATTCAAAACATTAAAAAATAGGAACACATTATTTAGGGACACACTATATAGATGGTAAAAATCTAACAAAATCCAGGATAGTGGCAACTTATGGGGAAGTGTGAAGGTTGTGATTATGGAAGAGTACTCAGCGGACTTGAGAGGTTCTGGTGATGCTCTGTACCTTATGTAGGTTGGTAAGTATGTAAGTGTATATTTTATTTGTATTACATATTCTTTTGTAATGATATATTTCATAATGAAAATCAGTAAATAATTGTATGAAAAAAGTGGTTAAACACAATTTTAAGACTGACCTGCCCGAATACCTAAAGCCTGGGGTCGTTACCTCCTCACCAGAGATTCTTAAACACGTGCTTACAAGGTCGGACTAATCTATAAAGCCACACTCTCAGCAAGGGTTTCTAGAGCTGGACCAAGTGTACCAAGATAGATTGTTTTCACTTCACTCCCACATTTATGACCATGTTACAGTCACCCAATCTCCTGTTCTGAGAAAATCTTCACTAAATTTTCAAACACAAAAACATCCCCAATTCTTACTTAATTTACTCCCTCTAATTAGCCTTCTGCTTTAGTTCCTATTGAGATAACCTATAAAGTAACAGCAGAAATTAAATTGGAATGCTTACATATTCTAATTGTGAGGCTTTACGTATTTTAGTTTACATATATTAATTTAAACCACTTTATAACAGTCCTGTGAAGTGAGTACTTTTAGATTTTTTTTTCACTTTGCAGATGAAAGAAATCAGGATAAAAAGAGATTAAATAGTTTTCCCAATATTTTTTGGCTCTGAAGTGAGTCTAAAACCAGACATCCTGGCTCCAGAGTCTGCACTCTTAACCACCAAAGTCAGGCCTTGTTCTTGCCAATTCTCTTTCCAAAAACTGTTGTCTTGTCCCTGAACTTCAATCCAGTCAATTAAACAAAAATATTTTGGGTGCCAGCAGCCTGTCTCTGGTCCTTCAGAGTTTTTCCCACAATGGATTCCCCATCACTTCACTCTACTTCCTGTTGCTTTAGCAGCAACTTTGGTACCATCTTTCTGCCCAGCACTCAGTAGTTCTCCAACACTGAGATTGTGGACATGGCTTGACAACCACGGTTAGCCAAGAGGGTCACTCAGTGTCTCTTTGCCCTGTCCAAGTGGGTTAATCCATTGCCAGATTGTGCAAGGAGAACTACAAACCATTGTCATTTCCTACCTGTATTTATCTTACTGTGAGTAAATGACTAGCTTTGCCTATGAGTTACAAGTCATAAGTAATGTGCAAAATAATAAATAAATAAGATTAAAAATCCAACAAGAAGTAAGAAAAATACTGCTTGAATATGAAGAAGAAAAGTGCCTGCAAGGAAACCCAGAGACTGAGCATGGACCCTCTTTTCAGAGAGTGTGGACAAAGCTGGCAGGAGAGAGTAATAGAGAGGAATACGGGTGTCTGTAGGCCCCTGAGCAAGATGAAAGAAGTGGATGATTCCTGGCACAATACCTGCCACATAATAGGTGATCAAGACAAAATATTTACTTGTGGAATAAATGATTGAATAATGTGCATACCTGATGCAAATCATGAACCTGGCATGGACAGGATATTTATTGTATGAAGGAAAATAAGAATTAACTGGATATTGTAGGAAACCTTCCAGCAGTCTAGAAGGACCTGGATTCTTCTCTGAAATTTTATTTTCCAAAAGTAGAACAAACACTGGGAGATATAGCTACTAAGGTCCTGTGGTGATTAATCTCACGATGATTAATTTTATGTGCCAACCTCACTGGGCCACAGGGTGCCAAGATATTTAGTCAAACATTATTCTGAGTTTGTGCATTTCTGGATGAAATTAACATTTGAATTGGTAAACAATTCAAATTGTGTATTGGAGTATACATTTGGATTGGTATCTAATGTATCTAATATTTAACAATCCAAATGTGTACATTGAATATATACAATGTCTACAAATGTATACATTGGCATATACATTGGTGCATACACTTTAATTGATGAACAATTCAAATTGGTATTGGAGTATACAATTTGAACAAATCAAATTGTGTATTGGAGTATACATTTGAGTTGGTTAAAATTGGATACATTGGATACCAATTCAAATGTATACATTGGAGTATATATTTGAATTGATAAACAATTCAAATTGTCTATTGAAGTATAGCAGATTGTCTTTCCTAATGTGAGTGGGCCTCATCCAATCAATTGAAGACCTGAATAGAACAAAATGACTAAGAAGGTACCCCTCCTGCTTGACTGCTTGAGCTGATACATCAGGCTTTTCCTGCCTTCAGACTGTACCTAAAACACTCATTCTTCTTGGTTTTCAAGGCTGCAAGCTTTCAAACTGGATCTTGCACCACTGGCTCTCTTGGGTCTCCAGTAACTGTAGATCTTGGAACTTCCCAGCCTCCATAATCATGTAAGCCAATTCTTTTTAATAAGTCTCTCTCCATGTAGAAGTGTCTGCAAGGAAATCCAGAGACTGAGCATGTACCTTCTCCTCAGAGAGGGTAGACAAAACCAGCAGGAGAGAGTAATAACCGTCTCCTCAGAGAGTGTGCACAAAGCCAGCAGGAGAGAGTAATAAGAGCATATATACATATAATATAATATATAATATATATTATTTGTATAATATAATATATAATGTATAATATAATATATGTGTATATATATAGTATATATATATGGTGGTGGTCCCCTAAGATTATAATGGACCTGAAAAATTCCTACTGCCTAGTGATGTTGTAGCTGTCATAATATCATAGCATAACACATTACCTTTTCTGTGTTTACATATGTTTAGATACACAACTACTGCCATTGAATTACAGTTGCCTACAGTATTCAGTATGGTAAAACACTGTACAGGTTTGCACCCTAGAAGGAATATGCCATACCATTCAGTCTAGGTATACAGTAGGCTGTACCATCTAGGTTTGTGTAAGTACACTCTGATGTTTGGACAACAATGAAATTAGCTAGCAACACATTTCTCAGAACATATCCTTTCAATTAAGCAATAATATGACCATAACAGGATATATATATATATATATATATATATATATATATATATATATCCTGTTGGTTCTGTTTCTCTGGAGAATCCTGACTAATACAGGACCGAATTCTAATAAATAAGAAGGAATTTTTTTGCTGATGCAAAAATTGCACAAAAGTGAAAAGGTCATATTAAATTTGGAAATACAGATATGAAATATTTAATGTGGTAGATATTCTAAAGATAAGAAAAATGATGATCATAGTTCTGCACCATGAGACTTTAAATTGAAAGTTGGCTTTGAAAGTATTGGAAAATTCTGATTTAAAAAATACAAAATATACTAAGTAAAGAGAAAAAATGGAAGAGGCACATGAAGATGCTAAGAAGACTGTAGAGGGAGCTGTCTGATCAGCTTAGTACAATCTAAGATGAAAGAAAAGAACACACAACCAAAGACTGCCTTACATGTGCTATTCACTGAGAAGTAACTTAATAAATATTTGTGTGAATGAAGCTGAAATGAAAGACAATTATATAGAAGAATTGTGTCTAGAAAATTTATGTTCAAATATGCTAGAATTGCAAAAAATGCTGTGTGGGAAAGAAAGGGTAGGGTGCTTTGTTTTTAGCCACTCGCAAAACTAAGAAAGAGCAGAACAGACCCTGCTTGAGGATCATGCTCTAATAAATATTTTTACAGAACAGACCTTGCTTGAGGATCATGCTCTAACAAATATTTTTGCAGATGGAGAGAAAGTAGATGTCTCAGTCCTGGTTTGGTTCTCTCTTTTCTTTCAAGGTATAATATTGCTCTGGGAAGGGCTCTGGACTTTTGAAAGAAGGAAAAGAGTGTGGAGGGAGGGTGGAACATCAGAGTTTCAGCTCATATCAGACCTAGAGTTTACAGTCTACCTTCTAAGAGTTTGCAAAGGCGATTCTTAATATATTCACAGTTTGGTCACTTAAATAATCATTTATCAAACATTCTGTTCTATTCCTGGCACCAGGCCAGACACTGGGAATACAGATGAAGACAATATAATTTCCTTGGGAGTTTGAAGAATTCCAGAGTATAGGACTGGAGCTGGAGATGAGGAAGTGTTCTGATTTCTCCTAGGGGAATGAAGTGTGTTCCCTGAACTACTGGCTTCCTGGTTTTTAGACAATAAGGCTTCAAACCAGGTTGACACACCCCGTGTCAAATATTTGGTGGGCAAAAAAAGTGAGATTCAGTCTTCTGAATTGTAGATTCATCTTACTTTGATTCTGCTCTAGCCCCTAGTCCTTCTTCTTTGCTATGGTCTCCTAGCTTCTAGTCCTTAGTTTTGTCTCTTGGTTATAACTCTGTCCTCACTCTCTGAATAAAATACTGAATTGACTTTAATTAATTCATTTAATCAACAAATATTGACTGAATGTCTGTCATATGCCAGACTCTATTCTAGATGCTGGGAATACACCAGTGAGTAAAACAATGTCTCTGTTTTAATGGGATTTACCTCTGGTACTGGTCAAAATATAAACTCTCTCTCTCTCTCTCCTTCTCCATAATATATACATATATATATGTATTATATGGTCATTTACATACATACATATATATATATATATATATATATATATATATATATATATAAGCTGTATGCCATGTATTTATGGTACACAATAGTGTTATGAAGAAAAATAAAATAAATCAATGTAAGAAAGACAAGGAGACTGGGGGCTACTATTTTATATATGTGATCAGAGAAGGCTTCTCAAGATAACACCTGAACAGAGATTGAAAGGAATTAAGAGTGAGAGTCATGCTTGTGTCTGATGAGAAGAACATTTCAATAGAGGGAAATACCAGTGTAAAGGCTGGGACAGAGTGAGTGGGGGAGACTGGTAAGAGATGATAGTTGTAGTGAGAATAAGGGGAGCATAGGATGTAGGGCCTTCTAAGCCATAGTAAAGATTTTGACTGTAATCTGAGACTGTGAGCTCCTGAAGAGCTTTGAGCGGGGAAGTGCCATCATCATATATGTTTTAATAGCATATCTTGGATTGTCATATATGAAATAGGATTGGGGTAGGGGGAGATAAAATTAGAAGAAGAGAGAGGAGTTAGGAGTCTATTGGAGTTATCTGAGAAAGAGTGGATGGTAGCTTAGAACAGGTTGTAATAGTGCACGCAGGAAGAAGTGATGCAACTCTGAATATATTTTGAAGGTATAACTGAAAAGATTTGCTGTTGGATTAGATGTGGGACATGTAGAATAGAGATGTAACATTCCTGGCTTTGGACATAGTGTCCTCTAAGACATGGCTTATCCTCATCTTCTGATTTTATCCACTTCTAGATACTTTGGAGGCTGACTCTTCCTACTTCCATTGAGAATCCTGGCACCCAACTCTGACACTGGCTTTCCTTGACTGTGCCCCTGCTAGGCTTGCTTTAACTTCCCCACAACCCTTCCCAGAGGAGAATTAAAGAGGTTTTTTTCTTCCCTGAAGTTAAATAACCCCCCTAATTTTCATTGTGTCTTAAAAATGTATATAAATCTAAGGAAGATTGGGGTTAACTACGTAGAAATCTAGCATTTTATTTATGCTTCTTCTTGACTAAGGAATCAATGTTCAGGGACTCGAGTGATCATAAAATAGAAATGGGCACAGAAATCCTGACTAAGGAGAAGAAGGTTCCAGGAAGATGAACCTTTGTTTTCATATCAAGCCAAAAGATAGATGATTCAGAAGTCTTTTCCTCCATGTCATGGTGATGAATTTATTCCAGAGGCGTCTAACTTATTCTACCAAGAGTCTAATGGCTATGAGAGAAACTAAATGCTGATTACTGTTCTATTTTCTACAGTTGCAGTGCATGTCATGCTTTCTCCCCTTTACACTAATTGGATCCCAGGCCAATGTCTTTGCAATGGGAGCTAAGGGTGGTATTACTGCATCCCCGGTCAGACCAAGGGAATCCAGCTTTTCTTCTCTGTTTTGACTGTTGCACAGATGCCTTGCCATTCCCGGAAATGAACGGGAGGTGATTAGCACTCTGGTGCCCTATTTACGCTTTCTGGCTCCAGAGAGAAGCTATTTTGAAAAGTGAAAAGATTACACTCTGATAATAGACCAGAGGCCTTACACATGTGAATGGCTCACAGAGGATTAAAAGAGCAGACCCAGAATAAATGCAGCCTATACCTCATGGAGCAAAGAGGGTGAATCGCTCGCACTCTGACTGCAGGGGCTGTTTGAAGGAAGTACCTTACTCAGATTATTGATGCCTCTGTGATCCAGCATAATGGTGGGAAGTTAAGCAGTTGGATCAATGTCTGATCCAACTGCTGTCTTCTCAAGGAACTAATTAGACTGCTTCATAGTCTTCTGATGTCTCAGGGATCTTAGCTCCTAATTGGTAAACTCTTCTCTTCCAACTTTGATCTCTTTCTGAGTGTTCCTGCTTGGGAACATTTTCCTAAGGTCACCAATCATCTGAAGAAGTGTATGCATGAGGGAATTCACAATTGTTCTAACTTATTTTAAACACAAGATGATGCAATTTGGAATTTTGTTAATTTCAGGCCAAGACCCCTAGAAGTTGCACTAAGAGGGTCCCATTAGTGCACAAGGCCTTTAAGTCCCACAGGTCAGATTTAAGGAGGTCAAAGCTTTGGGAAGACTAGTTCACTCAACTGTGATAATTCCAGTATGTTAATGCGTTCATATACCAGGAAAAACTATATATTCTGAGGAATCAATGTTTATTGTAAAATTGGTCTCAATTATTTTCTGTCCAGGAAAGCTAACCCAGGAAACTAAGAAAGTAAACAAATATATTCAATAATATGACTATTATTAAACATATTATGTGTTAAGAGCCTTCCCTTGACATATAATTAGGTTCACTTGATCTAGAGCTGAGTTCAAGTCCCGAATATCCTTGTTAATTTCCTGTCTCATTGATCTGTCAAATATTGACAGTGGGTTGTTAAAGTCTCCCACTATTATTGTGTGGGAGTCCAAGTGTCTTTGTAGATCTCTAAGAACTTGTTTTATGAGTCTGGATGCTTCTGTATTGGGTGCATATATATTTAAGATAGTTAGCTCTTCTTGTTGCATTGATCCCTTTACCATTATGTAATGCCCTTCTTGGTCTTTTTTGATCTTTGTGTGTTTAAAGTCTGTTTAATCAGAGACTACGATCATAACCCTTGCCTTTTTTTGCTTTCCATTTGCTTGGTAAATATCCCTCCATCCCTTTATTTTGAGCCTATGTTTGTCTTTGCACATGAGATGGGTCTCCTGAATACAGCACACCAGGGGATCTTGACCTTTTATCTAATTTGCCAGTGTGTGTCTTTTAATTAGGGCATTTAGCCTGTTTACATTTAATGTTAATATTGTTATGCATGAATTTGATCCTGTCATTATGATTCTAGCTGGTTATTTTGCCCATTAGTTGATGCAGTTTCTTCATAGTGTCGACAGTCTTTGCAATTTGGTATGTTTTTGCAGTGGCTGGTACCAGTTTTTCCTTTTCATATTTAGTGCTTCCTTCAGGAGCTCTTGTAAGGCAGGCTTGGTGGTGACAAAATCTCTCAGCATTTGCTTGTCTGTAAAGGATTTTATTTCTCTTTCACTTAGGAAGCTTAGTTTGGCTGGATATGAAATTCTGTGTTGAAAATTCTGTTCTGTAAGAATATTGAATATTGGCCCCCACTCCCTTCTGACTTCTAGAGTTTCTGCAGAGAGATCCATTGTTAGTCTGATGGGCTTCCCTTTGTGGATAACCAGAACTTTCAATAGATGCAAAAAAGGCCTTTGACAAAATTCAACACCCCTTCATGCTAAAAACTCTCAGTAAATTCGGTATTGATGGAATGTATCTCAAAATAATAAGAGCTATTTATGAGAAACCCACAGCCAGTATCATACCGAATGGGCAAAAGCTGGAAGCATTCCCTTTGAAAACCAGCACAAGACAAGGATGCCCTCTCTCACCACTCATATTCAACATATTATTGGTAGTTCTGGCCAGGGCAATCAGGCAAGAGAAAGAAATAAAGGTATTCAAATAGGAAAAGGAAGTCAAATTGTCTCTGTTTGCAGATGACACGATTATATATTTAGAAAATCCCATTGTCTCATCCCAAAATCTCCTTAAGCTGATAAGCAACTCCAGCAAAGTCTCAGGATACAAAATCAATGTGCAAAAGTCACAAGCATTCCTATACACCTATAATAGAGAAACAGAGAGCCAAATCATGAGTGAATTCAAAATTCACAATTGCTACTAAGAGAATACAATACCTAGGAATACAATTTACAAGGAATGTGTAGGACCTCTTCAAGGAGAACTACAAACCATTGCTCTAGGAAACAAGAGAGGACACAAACAAATGAAAAAGCATTCCATGTTCATGGATAGGAAGAATGAATATCATAAAAATGACCATACTGCCCAAAGTAATTTATAGACTCAATGGTATCCCCATGAAGCTACCATTGACTTTCTTAACAGAATTAGAAAAAAATTACTTTAAATTTCATATGGAACCAAAAAAGAGCCTGTATAGCCAAGACGGTCCTAAGCACAAAAAACAAAGCTGGAGGCATCACACTATCTGACTTCAAACTATACTACAAACTACAGTAACCAAAACAGCATGGCACTGGTACCAAAACAGATATATAGACCAATGGAACAGAAAAGAGGCCTCAGAAATATCGCCTCACATCTACAACCATCTGATCTTTGACAAATCTGACAAAAACAAGCAATAGGAAAAGGATTCCCTATTTAATAAATGGTGTGAGAAAACTGGCTAGCCATATGCAGAAAACTGAAACTAGGCCCCTTCCTTACACCTTACACAAAAATTAACTCGAGATGGATTAAAGACTTAAACATAAGACCTAAAACCAAAAAACCCTAGAAGAAAACCTAGGCAATAGCATTCAGGACCTAGTCATGGGCAAAGGCTTCATGACTAAAACACCAAAAGCAATGGCAACAAAATCCAAAATTGACAAATGGGATCTAATTAAACTAAAGAGCTTCTGCACAGCAATAGACACTATCATCAGAGTGAGCAGGCAACCTACAGAATAGGATAATTTTTTTGCAATCTATCCATCTGACAAAGGGCTAATATCCAGAATCTACAAGGAACTTAAACAAATTGACAAGAAAAAAACAAACAACCCCAGCAAAAAGTGGGCAAAGGATATGAACAGACACTTCTCAAAAGAAGACATTTATGTGGCCAACAAACATATGAAGAAAAGCTCATCATCACTGGTCATTAGAGAAACACAAATCAAAACCAAAATGATAAACCATCTCATGCCAGTTAGAATGGTGATCATTAAAAAGTCAGGAAACAATAGATGCTGGAGAGGATGTGGAGAAATAGGAACACTTTTATACTGTAGGTTGGAGTGTAAATTTGTTCAACCATTGTGGAAGACAGTCTGGTGATTCCTAAAGGATCTAGAACCAGAAATACCATTTGGTCTAGCAATCCCATTACTGGCTATATACCCAAGGGATTATAAATCATTCTACTGTAAAGACACATGCACACATATATTTATTGCAGCACTATTCACAATATCAAAGACTTGGAACGAACCCAAATGTCCATCAATGATAGACTGGATAAAGAAAATATGGCACATGTACACCAGGGAATACTATGCAGCCATAAAAAGGGATGAGTTAATGTCCTTTGCAGGACGTAGATGAAGCTAGAAGCCATCATCCTTAGCAAAGTAACACAGGAACAGACAACGAAACACCGCATATTCTCACTCATAAATGGGAGTTGAATAATGAGAACACAGGGACACAAGGAGTGGAATATCACACGCCGGGGCCTATTGGTGGGTGGGGGGATAGGGGAGGGATAGCATTAGGAGAAATACCTAATATAGATGAAGGGTTGATGGGTGCAGCAAACCACCATGGCATGTATCCCAGAACTTAAAATATAATAAAAAAATTGTTTTCATAACTTTTAAAACCTTTTTATTTTATACTAATTTTAGATTCACAGAAAAGTTATAAAGATACTATAGAGAGTTTCCATATACCCTTCACTCAGTTTCCTGTGTGGTTCGTATCTTATATAACTATGCTACATTTGTCACACCTAAGGAAGTAACCTTGGTAAAATACGATTTAACTACATACTTTATTCAGATTTTACCAGTTTTTCCCAATGTAGGGCTTTAGAATCATTATCATATACAATACTAGTTGGTAATATCTGATTTAGAACTGTCTTTGTCAGAATTCGATATCAGTGTTATGTTTACTTCGTAACCTTTCTTTATGTTCTGGAACCATTTTACAGGGATTGGAATTATTTACCTACTGGTTTGGAAGAACTGATCTGTGAAACTGTATAGTCTTAGTATTATTTGGGGGAAGGTGTATTTCCTGAGATAGTGGGTAAGAGAGGAGCATCAATGTACTAGCCAGGACTTTGGTCCCAAACCCCAATGCATTCTTTACTTGAGCTATGCTGGGGCACTTGGAGAATTCTCACTTAGGCTGGGTTGATCTGTATGCCCTTGTATAAAACAAGCTAGAATGCTACCTGAGCCTCTTTCCTGTAAGCTCACACGTGAATCCAGGATTTTATATCTCTTTGATAAAGAAAGCCCACCACAGAGTCTTCTAATTGATGAAGAAATAAGAAAACAAAAACCAAATCAGAATTTGATCTAATTCTTAGAGAGCCCCATTTTAATCCTTTCAGGGTCAGGCCCATCCACAGAATTTTAGTTCAGTAGGTTTAAAGTGGGGCCTAAGATTTTATATTTTGAACAGATCTTCAGATGATGCTTCTGTTCTAGGGACCACACTTTGAGAAGCACTTCTCTAAGGTATAGTTTGTGTAGAGAAAACCTGAATAAATGCTTGATCGTTTCTATTTATCTCTCAGTTTTGGGAATAATTATTCAGTTCCTTAAAAATCTTGAAAAGTGACCAGTAATTTTTATTCTAGTAACATTATGAACTCAAGCATTTAAAAACATATTTGATATGGTCCAATTACTTATAGTTATTCATTTTCTTTTTGGTCCTCAGATTGTCTCATGTTTGGACAATGGGAGCCCCTTCAAGTTGGCTCCTGTGTTCTTTTGGAATAACCTACCCCAACAATCTTTGAAAGCTTCTCCACTTTTGGGTACCAACAAAATGCTTCATGCATATCTTATAACTTTTATACTCCAAATTTGAATTCAGCCATTTCTTTAAGACATCTTGATTTATTTTAATATGTGTTTGTATTGTATTTTGCTGTGTTTTCTAATTATAAAATCGTATTCTCAATGCAGAAATGTGGAAATAGCATAATAGTGTGACAAAGCAAAAAATATCCCATAATTTTAAGGGAACTACAGATAACATTTTAATATATGCTTTTCCAGATCTTTTGCAATGAAATTCTACATAATTGCAATCATGTTACATGTAAGTTAATATATTGCATTTTCATTTCAAAAGAAACATTCATAACAACTCTCCTATTTCATTCAAAACTTCACGAGCGTTATTTTAACAGCAGCATCATGTCCCACTATACGGACGTCATTTGGCTTGTTCTTATAACTTATGCTTTAAAAGACTGCTGTGTATTTAAATCTTTGATCTCATTATATGTATATTTATTTTAAAATCTAGTCCAGAAGTAGAACTCATGGATCAAAGGATATGAAGATATTTAAAACTCTGGAAACCAGATACTAAATTACTATCCAGAAATAATTATACTGTACCCTTGCCAGCACTGAGCATTCTCAGTTTAGAATAAAGTTTGCTACTACAATGGGTGAAATATTACTATCATTGTTTTCATTTGAGTTTGTATTCCAAATATATTAACACTTGATCTGTTATGTTACTGCAAATGTTCCCTGGTTTATCATTTGCTTTTCAGTTTTTATTTGTTTTTGATCCACAGAAACTTTCTATTTCATCTGCCAGTATCTTCTTTTGAAACTTCTTTCAGTGCATTCATAATGTCTACATTGATAACAGAAATAAAAGGCATATTTATATACAGTTTATGTAAATTAACTATAAAACTGAGTTTAGTAGATCACATATATCCCGTAAAGAAAGAAATAAGAGCAAGAAAGAGATTAGCTAGTGTACTGCATGGCCATGTCAGTGGAGTCCCTGGCCTCACTGTAATCTGGGTGTGGCAGGGCCCTTCTTTTTCAGCTCTGTTCATCTGTGAGGGGCAACTAAGTCTCTCATATCTGGCAGAGGTGATCTCTATCAGGATAGTCACTGCTGATAACCAGTTGTAATTTAACAATCCGCCTCGGTTAAAACTCTTAAAAACCGAAGTCCTTTGATGGAACCAGCAACGACAAAGCCTTCCTCTGGCAGTTCTGCCAGAGTCTCACTGTTTTTTATCAGAGCAAACAGGCAGAGCTATGATAATAGAAGGGAAGGATGAGGTCTTCTCAGTATAGGAGCATGGTGTGGGAGGAATAAGCTCAGAACTCAGTCTAGTTCCTGCCATGAAAACCATTCATGCTCTACAAAGATGGTGCCCCAGTGGGCATTTCCTCCAATTTACACTCTCTCTCTCTCTCTCTCTCTCTCTCTCTCTCTCTCTCTCTCTCTCTCTCTCTCTCTCTCTAACTGCCTCCACCAATGTCAGCTTCCTTCTTTCCTCCTGCAACTCTATCTTATTAAGTCATTCAATATCATTTCTCTGTCATCTATCTTTACTCAGAAAACCCTCTTTACATGTTAGGATTAAATGTTTCACTTTGCATCTTGCAAACTCCAGCAATGTCTCACATTTCTCTGGTGTGCTCATTGCAGTTTCCTTCCTCATTGGTAGGTTTGGAGGGGTGGTGTAGGGATATGGCTTAACTTTATGTAGTCCTTCCTAAAGAGGAAATGTAAAACTAGCTTTAAAAAAATATTTAACCTAAGATGTAAACACATCACATCAAGGTATTATTTTTTGCTGTAGACAACACAGTTTAATATATGCCAAGAGAGAAATCATTTGTAGCCGCATGACTCTGGACCTTGCCCATTGTGAAACCTCACTGTTAACTATATTATGTTAAGGAACATTTGGCTCTCTATGAGCCTGGCCTGCTTTACAGCAGGAACCACACTAGCTATAAAAGGGCCTTTCCTTGCTATGCAGAATGGACACTGCCTGCTCCAGTTAATCTGAGAGTCAGTTCATCTCTCCTCAAAATGGCATGCTCCCCACTTGCCACCAAGATAAATTATGTTTCTACATGATTCTCAGTCTCCATATTTGCTTTGACTCATCTACCAGTATTTCTCAGAATAAGTTTGTACCTACACATATATGTATTTTTTTTTAATTTAGGTGAGAAATATAGGTTAAATTTTGCTCATGTAAGTGAGTAGCTTTTGAGGTAGAAAATTTGCGTTTATAGAAGTCTTCTATTTCTACTGATGGAAATAGCAATTGGAAAGATTTTCCTCATTGTGACAAAACATTGGAATAGCTGCTTTATTTATTTAGGTGTATGACCAATCTTACCCTGGAACTAGGTTTAAAAGAACATTTCTCTCTCTTATTTAAGCAAAAGCTATCTATGCTCATGGTCCTGTCCTCGTGGTGCTGAGCTTGGAGGGAGGACATGAAATGGTTTGCATAAGGAGATGTTCAAATTTGCATAAGGAGATTTGATGATAGGAAAAATTGCTGGAGTCCATCTAGCTGGTAAACATGAGGCCTAGGGCTGGAAATGACACAAAGGGCCCTAAACAGGACCTCTTCATGGGAAAGTCTGGGCTGTGTCCCAGAGTGTAACATAGGAGACCTTGAAAGGAGTTAGGGGGCTCTGTTTCAATATGTGGTTGAGATGGGCAAGTACAGCTGGCACAGCCACCCTAGTAGGACGCGAAACTTTAGGGAGAAAGACTGAACATAGGTTTTTTTTGAGCTGACTTAGTCATAAACGTGGAATCCAAGGATAAAGCATTGCTATGGCAGTCAAGGATATTTATGGAGATTATTGAGGCAACCATGGTAGGCAAGCACCCCTCTGATCTTATGAAACCAGTGATGAAATATCAGGAGGTGGTATTGGGAACAATGACGATTATGGAATGGACATGCTTTCTGGTTTACCTTCTTCATCTGTTATTGGAAGCAGGATGGACCCACTCAAACCACGTAAGCCTCTCATGTTCCTGCACATGTGGACACCATGGGGGCTTCAAGCAAGTGAAACTGGATTCCTAAAAGTTGCTCAAGTCAGAAAAATTGAATTTCTAATTTCTTTTTTCCTGTTTTCAATCTATCAATAATTCCTCATGACTTTACTTCTAAAACCTAAATGAATCCATCTGCTCTTCTTTATTTCTGCTTCTATGATGCTTGTTTACTCCTGGTATTGCTTTTGCAGTTTACTGGCTTCCCAACTCCTATTTCATCTTCCACCCTTTTAGAAGTCACTCTCTGCACAGAGGTAACTTTTAAAAATGTAAACCAAACTTACCACTTCCTTGCTTAAACACTCAAATGGCTTAACGTTCTCTTCATAATCAAATCAAATCTCCCCATACTGGCCTACAATGACCTATAAGGTCTGACTCTCTACAGTCTCTTCTCTTCCTTTTGCTCCTGCACTCTAGCCAGGAGACTTTCTGTATGTGTAACAGGGACGTTCCTTCTCACCTTAGGGCCTCTGCACTCACTGTTCCCTTTGCCTGCATTGCATTTCCTCTAACTCCTTAGTTTCCATGGCACATCCCCAGAGAGGCCTTTTTCAGACACCCAAGTTAAAGTAGTTCCTACTCTAATCACTCTGATATTTTCAAATTATCATTTATTATAACCTAATTTTTTAGTTATTTTTATCTATCTACCTATCTGTATATCATCTCTCTCATCTAGCTACTAATATATTGTCTAACATGGTGGGGGTGCGAGGAGAATGGTGAAAGATGAATGAATAATTAAATGACTGGCTAGTTATGAATTCATTCACTTAGTATTTCTCCCAGAATTAGCCTGCAAGTTCCATGGGAGTGGGGATTTTGAATGGATTCTCAGCTCCTGGAATGATGTCTAGTGCATAGTAGTCATCCAATAAGTGTTTATTGAATGAATGAAAAGGTTGAGATGAATAATTAAAAAAATAAAGCAGATGTGTTCACGTATTTTTCCTAAGAGCATGAAGTGCATCTCACCTATAACACATAAATAGTTAAAATGTTTTAGTGTTTTCCAGGAGAAAACAAATATGCAAAATGCTTTTCCAGTGTTTCCTTTAATACTTACAACCTTCTGAGTTACATGCTATATTAGTTCCATTTTATAGATGGAGAAACTGAGGCTCAAAGAGATTAAGTAACTGCTATTTAGATCAGAGAGTAGGATCTGTGATCATTTGATGTTATGTAGTAAACTGTTTATATGGTTTTATCATAGTAAAGTGTGCTTATTGTAGTTACAACTTTTCTAAGTAAGATTTTATACATCTTAGAACAGTAGTTAACAAAAAATGGTAAAAAGCATCCTTTCTTGCTTCTTTCTTGTTCAGGGGGAAGTGCTAACTTTTCGTAGAAACAGTTATCTGCAAATGACCAGGTTATAAATTATCAAATATAGGAACAAGGCTTTATCTGCTCCAGAATACATATAGATAATAATATAGAATGCCTCTTCAGCTTGTGGGAAAGGAATAAATGAAGGAGTGACATAATATTTTATTAAAGAACATATAAGAGACTCAGTAGCAAACTAATGTGTCTTTCTCTTATGTAGGAAAAACACTCTGCAGTTTCCTTCGGGAAATCCAGACCCCTTTTGGAGGCGGAAGTTTGCCTCTCTTAACTTCATGGGGTGCCCCACTCCCAGGAGCAGCCTGCTTTGGGAGGTGGCCTCCACCTCCAGCTTTAAGTAGGTCTGGTATTTGTCTCTTTGTTGGCTCCATGACAGACAGATGGAGCTTGATTCTAAATCGACCTGCTGGGCTTGGGTATGAGGCTTTCAGACATGAAATCTTGATTAACAGCAAATGTTAATTGAAGCAGTGAATTATTAAAGTGTTTTTCCATAAGTGATAAATGCTGTTGTTGGCTGTTTTACCCTTCGTGACATCATAAAACTTTCCAAGAAATTGCTAGCTTTGACCAAGGAAAACAGGAAGAGATGGCAGCATTTGATGGTGTTCACAATGATCTGCTTATGCTCTGTGGCCAGGCCTGGCTGGGGATGACACATCTTTTTTTCTGTAATCTCACATCATCTCAATGAAACCAACAAATCTTCTTTCCCACAAATGCAGAACTCTCTACAAATGATCTCATCTAGCCTCCTAGCTTCAGCTTGCACCAATAGCAGATGACTCTCAATCTTTATCTCAAACCCAGATTTTCTCCTGAGCTCCAGACTTACAAATACCACAATTATTATTGAACAACTTCACCTGATGTCTAATAGGACCTCAAACTCATATTCATTCATTTAACAACTGTTTATCAAGTACTGTCTTATGTTCTCCGTGTCACTTTATTCTAGGTACCAGGGAAATCATAATGAACAAAATACCTATAGCTCCTTATGGAACTTACATTCTAGTGGGGACAGGAAGAGAAAAAGTAAAGCAGAGAAAGAGGATCAGGGAGTGCTGAGCATTGGTGGTGGTTGTGGTGGTGGCGGTGGTAGGGGTTTGTACAGGGTACTCCAAGAATATCTTGTTAGATGACATTTGAGCAGAGACTTAGAAGAAATTCTAGATAGATCTGTGTTTTTAACATAGAAAGTAAAATTATGAAACATACCACAAATAGATTCTCTGTCTTTCTCTTCAATTTCCCCCTTGTCCTGCATTTGAAATCTTGGGGAATGTGTTGTGCAGTCATTAGAGTCACATGCATGAGGTCATCTTCCTCCCCAATTCCGATATTTGTAAGGGAAGGCATCCTATCACCCATCCTGAATTTCTGCCAGCCCCAAGTAGGAACTTATGCCCTCACAGAGGTATCAGATAGGGCCTTCTGCCTCTTGTCCATCTTTCATTGGCTTGTTCCCACTGAAGAAGAAGTGATGGATCTAATAGACCAGATGGGGAAAATAATCTACTAGTCCAATTTCTCAGCACTTGTCAAACTGTAATGTTTATACAAGTCAGCTGGAGGATCTTCAAGTGCAGACTCTGACCCAGTGGGTCCTGTCTGGGGCCTGAGATTCTGCATTTTGATTAAGCTCCCAGATAATGCTGAGGTTGCTGGTCTGTGGACCATACTCTCAGTGACAAGACTCAATGGGGGTTCGAGTCCACTTCAGTTCTCCATGCTAAGTGCTTTCTCAGAAGCTCCAACTCTCCTTACCTGTAGGGCCCAACATATGAGCTATGGAGCAAGTGTTAGGAAGTGCATTTGCTATAAGCAAATCTAAGCCAGAGACACTATCCAGATTTATCAGATTACAGCTGATATTTTGATTTCTATTTGACATTTGTCTGTTCCCCAGTTGATCTAGAAGTCAGGAGAGAAAGGCTTGATATTATCATTTCCATTTTACAGTTGGTGGCTTAATGACAGGTTGAATAACTGGTCTAAAGCCAATTGGGAGAAAGTGCAGACTGGGATTTGAAGCATATCAGTCTGGGTCTAGTATTTACCCTTTTACCTGTTGTTTTACACTGTCTCCAGTTAAAATATCCTGTCCTACATTATCTGTCCCCGCCTCCACCATGTGATCCTTTCTTTCTTTGTATACTGTAGTCACTGTACCCTGCTTTATATCCTCAACACCTGTCCTAGCTTCCATGCCCCTTTTTACTACTTGGGCGCCTTCTCATCTATCAACATGATATCAAAGTGTGTTGCCTTTATGAAGCTTTTCTTCAATGCTTCAGCACAAACTAGGCCTTTCCTATGTGACTCCTGGTTTACTGTGCAGAATTTCGTATGTTCTTTTGCCATAATTATTGCATTTCTTTGTTACTTTCCAATTTCCTCTACTATTTCTATCTTTTGAGAGATGGGAATCATGTTTGATTTATCTTTTCTTCCCAGCACTCTCCTCAGGGTGTGTACATTATTAAGTGCTAGATATACACGGAATGAATACTTAATACTTAGGTTGGAAGTTAGTGGCTTAATATTTCTGTGCTCAATCTTCCTTTTTCCGTCTCCTCTTCACTGCTGTGAAGTTTGTTTGAAGTGCCTGTTTCCTTCTCCACTGTATGAGCAGAAACAGAGAGAGCAGGATCAACATATTATTATGTTAGAAACCCACTCACCACTTGGTGAGGAACTTGCACAAACTTGTGGTAAAATAAAAGTTGGATAATATATATAAATATATATATATTTTTTGAGATCGAGTCTGTCTCTGTGGGCCAGGCTGGAGTGCAGTGGTGCAATCTTGGCTAACTGCAGCCTCCACCTCCCAGGCTCAAGTGATGTTCCTGCATCAGCCTCCTGAGTAGCTGGACTACAGGTATCCACCACCAAGCCCAGCTAATTTTTCTATTTTTAGTAGACACAGGTTTCACCATGTTGGCCAGGCTGGTCTCAAACTCCTGACCTTGTGATCTGCCCACTTCAGCCTCCCAAAGAGCTGGGATTACAGGAATGAGCCACTGTACCCAGCCACAATAACATATTTTTATATCCTGAGAAGTGCATAATAAAACATTTAACTCAAAGGTAAGAAGAACCAGCTTTTTTATTAATTAGTATATGGTCTTAAGCTAGTTACCTAAATTATCTGAGCTTTACTTTTCTCATCTGTAAATTGGTGGCTTGGACATCTATATCACAGTATTATCAGAAGATTAGATAAAACAATACATCTTGAAGAACAGCAGGGCTCCAAAACTGCCAGTCTCCCTACTTGCTCTTATTCATTCAGCTACCATGGTCTTTAGGCTCTCATCGTACTTGCTTCTTTTCTACTTTATGTCTTTCCTATTTCTGTCCATTTTACATCTGCTCCCATGGTTCACTCTCCACATGTAATATTCATCCCAATGGTCTTCTGCTCTAAAATCCTATCACCAAGAAGATAAAATCCAAAGAGCCTTATACCAAGCTTCTCCTATAATCTTCCTGCATATCCTGACACCAGTTCCTGCTCAGGGCAAAGTGGACAGCCAGTCTTTTTGAAAATACAATTTTACTTTTTTTGTCCCTGGGATATTTCTCACATGTTCCATCTACTAATGGAATGACTGGCTAGTTATGAATTCATATGCCCAATTATTTAAGAATCCAAATCCCCTCCTCAAAACATAATGCAAGTCTTAATGCAAATACCAGATTCAATGTGTGCTTGCTCATCTGACCTGTGTGTCCCATTTATATAGTAATGAGTTTTTGCATTTTCCTGTTGGAGTAGTACTTTTTCTATTGTTTGAAAACACCCTTTAAATTTCGTCTCACCATTTTTTTCTCTCCTATCAGATGGTACCAGGCACTTGGTATACTCAAGAACAGGGACTGTGTCTTGTATTCCACATAGATATGTATTCTGATCACTGCCTAATATGCAATCTGATATTTATTCACTCCTATATTGAGCAGTTTACATTGTGCCAGTCACTCAGTACGTTAAAATCAGTATCAAGAGAAGGCTCATGAAGATTCCTCAATCTAGTTATGGAAATAGACAATACACAGCCGGAATACACTGAATTAGTGGATAAAAATGGCCATGGATTCTTTGCAAGTGTTTTCATTGAAAGGTGAAGTCTATTCTCTTGTCCCTTGACTGCTCTTGAGATGTGATTTTTCAATGGAATGTAGCAGAAGCAACATTGTATAACTATTTGCAGCATCTTCTCTCATTCCCTTGGGACACTTCAACCATGAAAACAAGTCAACGCCAGCCTTGCTGAAGATGATAGACCATATGGAGTGGTGGAAGCCCAGCCTTCCCAGCTGTCTCTCTAGATGAGTAAACCCAGCCAACCATGTGGAGCAGAGATTCTGAATTCAACCCAAATTGCCGACCCACTGAATGATGAGCAATAAATGATTATTATTTTAAGCTACTGATGTTTGGGAATGGTTTTTAGTCCAGTGGAATAAGTGATGTGATAAATTAATATAATAAAACCCAGCCTACTGGGGCAGAGGCCAGCTAGGGAAAATCTCTAGAGATGATATTTGACCTTCATATTTTATGAGTAGAAGTTTCCAGAATGAATGGCTAAAGGGGGAACACATAGTAAGTACTTAACAAAATTGTGTTGCTTTAGTTATCAAAAATACTCTAAATAAAATTTAAGAAAAAATGCAATTATGTCATCATCTCATTCCTACCCACAATCAGACATTTAACAAAGATGTAAGTTACTGGACCAGTGAATGGAGAAAAAAATATTATGAGTTACTGCTGTGAAGCAGCTAACACTTTAAGTGAAATGCAGGGCACGCAGGCAAAAACAAGATACCAATTCAGGGCATATGTAATAAGTGGAATAGGCAGTAGAATAGCAGGTGGGCAGAGGGAGAAATATTAAAGAACTGGGTCCCTTAAGAGAGCTTCATAGAAGAGGCAGTTTAGGGACAAGACTGTAAAGTATAGAGAGTGCATAAAACAGAGAAAACTGAGTTCAAAATAGGAAGAAATAGGGCATTATTCACAAAGGAAAATGTCAAGGGCAAAACATGGAGGCAAGCCTATGGCTCATCTGGATCAGGAGCAGACATTTAGAAGTGCAAGTGTAAGGGGATGGTTTTGTAAAGGTAGTTATGGACCTTATAGTAATTGGTCTTGAATGCCATAGTAAGAAAATTTTATTTTATTTTATTTTGAGTAAATGGGAGCCATTAAAGAATTTTTAAAGTAAGAGCATGGCATTAATGGGGTGAAAAACCAATCTCAGTCAAAGTCTTCCTGGTGGCAGCAACACTGAGACTTTTCTCCTGAAGCCCAGAGGCTACTTTCCAAATATCCAGTCTGGTTTTTTCCTAAATTTTTGTGATCAAATTTGGTTTAGGAAAATATTAGGAAATTCCCCAAATATGTGGATCTGGAGTTTGGGCATATTCCAATACAGAAAGTGGTATGCTAGCGTACCTACTTGTCATTTGAGAAATGGCTGAATTTGGTATAATAGATCTAAGTTCCTATTGCTTTTCCAGTCTATATCTGGCTTTTCAGGCTCACCCGCTGGCTCTTCAGTATACGTGGAGCATGTCAAGTCAATAATGAGCCAAATAGCGCCCCATATTCTCCTGTAAACTTGGTGGCAAAATAAATAGGAGATGGTAAAGAATTATTCTTCATTCCATGAATATCTGTTGATGTCATGTCTGCACTAAGTATTTGGGATTAGAAAAAGTCATATAAGACAATGTTGCACCCCTTTATGACCCACTAATGAAAGCAAATACATCAAAATATATCATGCAAGATACCATAAGGAGTGATACGGATTGGCTCGCTCAGCTTCAGTTTTCTTCTTCTGCCGAGCCTTGCTGTTTGCAAAGGCTGAAAAGTTAAAGCCTTAATTTCCTAGATTTCTTTTGAGCTAGGGTTCTGGTTATAAATTTGGTTCCACCAATTGAATGAATTCACACGATTTGAAAGGACAAATTTCTTTCCCTTTGATAATTTTTTGTTGGCAAGTGATATCCTGGGGACTGCAGTTTTCTGCTACATCACCTAGAGGCTCATCTACCAGCTTTAAGACTGTCAAGAGACAATTTCAGCTGTTGTGTCAGCAACGTTCCCACTCTGACTTTCTGATTGGGTCGTGGTTAGGATGTGTGCTCTTGTACTAAGGTCAGTTCTGTAGTGTTCTGTGTCATTTCAAGATACCCAGCCTAGAACCCTTATAACAGTTTTATAAACATCTAATTCCCTGTATTAAATTTTCTGCCAAAATTACTAAGAGTTGTTTCTGTTTTCTGCACTGAACATTTACAGATTGCATAAAAGGTGTATAAACAAAATAATGAGAGTTGAGCCAAGTGTGTGACTAATTCTGCTTGGGGGAGTTGGAGAAGTTTCCATGCAGGAAATGATAATATCATGTATCTTTAAAGACGAGTAGTAATTATTATTCAACAGTCAGCTAAGGATGAAAAGGGCAGTCTAGGTATTGAAAACATCTGGTGGGGGCGGAGCAAGATGGCCAAATAGGAACAGCTCCAGTCTCCAACTCCCAGCGTGAGCGACACAGAAGACCGGTGATTTCTGCATTTTCAACTGAGGTACTGGGGTCATCTCACTGGGGAGTGCCAGACAATTGGTGCTGGTCAGCTGCTGCAGCCCGACCAGCGAGAGCTGAAGCAGGGCGAGGCATTGCCTCACCTGGGAAGCACAAGGGGGAAGGGAATCCCTTTTCCTAGGCAAGGGAACTGAGACACACAACACCTGGAAAATCGGGTAATTCCCACCCCAATACTGTGCTTTAAGCAAACGGGCACACCAGGAGATTATACCCACACCTGGCCGGGAGGGTCCACGGCCACGGAGCCTCCTTCATTGCTAGCACAGCAGTCTGCAATCTAACCACAAGGCAGCAGCGAGGCTGGGGGAGGGGTGCCCGCCATTGCTGAGGCTTAAGTAGGTAAACAAACCTGCTGGGAAGCTCGAACTGGGTGGAGCTCACAGCAGCTCAAGGAAACCTGCCTGTCTCTGTAGACTCCACCTCTGGGGACAGGGCACAGCTAAACAACAAAAGGGGAAGCAGCAGAGGCCTGTGCAGACACGAACGACTCTGTCTGACAGCTTTGAAGAGAGCAGTGGATCTCCCAACACGGAGGTGGAGATCTGAGAACAGACAGACTGCCTGCTCAAGTGGGTCCCTGACCCCTGAGTAGCCTAACTGGGAGACATCCCCCACTAGGGGCAGTCTGACACCCCACACCTCACAGGGTGGAGTACACCCCTGAGAGGAAGCTTCCAAAGTAAGAATCAGACAGGTACACTCGCTGTTCAGCAATATTCTATCTTCGGCAAACTCTGCTGCTGATACCCAGGCAAACAGGGTCTGGAGTGGACCTCAAGCAATCTCCAACAGACCTATAGCTAAGGGTCCTGACTATTAGAAGGAAAACTATGAAACAGGAAGAACACCTATACCAAAACCCCATCAGTACGTCACCATCATCAAAGACCAGAGACAGATAAAACCACAAAGATGGGGAAGAAGCAGGGCAGAAAAGCTGGAAATTCAAAAAATAAGAGCGCATCTCCCCCTGCAAAGGAGCGCAGCTCATCGCCAGCAACGGATCAAAGCTGGTCAGAGAATGACTTTGACGAAATGAGAGAAGAAGGCTTCAGTCCATCAAACTTCTCAGAGCTAAAGGAGGAATTACGTACCCAGCGCAAAGAAACTAAAAATCTTGGAAAAAGAGTGGAAGAATTGATAGCTAGAATAATTAATGCAGAGAAGGTCATAAATGAAATGACAGAGATGAAAACCATGACACGAGAAATACGTGACAAATCCACAAGCTTCAGTAACTGACTCGATCAACTGGAAGAAAGAGTATCAGCGATTGAGGATCAAATGAATGAAATGAAGCGAGAAGAGAAACCAAAAGAAAAAAGAAGAAAAAGAAATGAACAAAGCCTGCAAGAAGTATGGGATTATGTAAAAAGACCAAATCTACGTCTGATTGGGGTGCCTGAAAGTGAGGGGGAAAATGGAACCAAGTTGGAAAACACTCTTCAGGATATCATCCAGGAGAACTTCCCCAACCTAGCAGGGCAGGCCAACATTCAAATTCAGGAAATACAGAGAACACCACAAAGATACTCCTCGAGAAGAGCAACTCCAAGGCACATAATTGGCAGATTCACCAAAGTTGAAATGAAGGAAAAAATCTTAAGGGCAGCCAGAGAGAAAGGTCAGGTTACCCACAAAGGGAAGCCCATCAGACTAACAGCAGACCTCTCGGCAGAAACTCTACAAGCCAGAAGAGAGTGGGGGCCGATATTCAACGTTCTTAAAGAAAAGAATTTTAAACCCAGAATTTCATATCCAGCCAAACTAAGTTTCATCAGTGAAGGAGAAATAAAATCCTTTACAGATAAGCAAATGCTTAGAGATTTTGTCACCACCAGGCCTGCCTTACAAGAGACCCTGAAGGAAGCCCTAAACATGGAAAGGAACAACCGATACCAGCCATTGCAAAAACATGCCAAAATGTAAACACCATCGAGGCTAGGAAGAAACTGCATCAACTAACGAGCAAAAAATACTGGTTTGCCAGTATTTTATAGAGTACTTTTTGCATTGATGTTCATCAGGAATATTTGGTCTAAAATTCTCTTTTTCTGTTGTGTCCCTGCCAGGCTTTGGTATCAGGATGATGTTGGCCTCCTAAAATGAGTTATGGAGGATTTCCTCTTTTTCTATTGATTGGAATAGTTTCAGAGAGAATGGTACCAACTCCTCCTTGTACCTCTGGTAGAGTTCGGCTGTGAATCCGTCTGTTCCTGGACTTTTTTTGGTTGGTAGGCTATTAATTATTGCCTCCATTTCAGAGCCTGCTTTTGGTCTATTCAGGGATTCAACTTCTTCCTGATTTAGTCTTGGGAGAGTGTAAGTGTCCAGGAAGTTATCTATTTCTTCTAGGTTTTCTAGTTTATTTGCGTAGAGGTGTTTATAGTATTCTCTGATAGTAGTTTGTATTTCTGTGGGGTCGGTGGTGATATTCCCTTTATCATTTTTTATTGCATCTATTTGATTCTTCTATCTTTTCTTCTTTATTAGTCTTACTAGCAGTCTATCAATTTTGTTGATCTTTTCAAAAAACCAGCTCCTGGATTCACTGATTTTTTGGAGGGTTTTTTTGTGTCTCCATTGATGCTAGGAAGAAACTGCATCAACAGGTGAGCAAAATAACCAGCTAATATCATAATGACAGGATCAAGTTCACACATAACTATATTAACCTTAAGTGTAAATGGACTAAATGGTCCAATTAAAAGACACAGACTGGCAAACTGGATAGAGAGTCAAGACCCATCAGTTTGCTGTATTCAGGAGACCCATCTCACATGCAGAGACACACATAGGCTCAAAATAAAGGGATGGAGGAAGATCTACCAAGCAAATGGAAAACAAAAAAGAGCAGGGGTTGCCATCCTAGTCTCTGATAAAACAGACTTTAAGCCATCAAAGATCAAAAGAGACAAAGAAGGTCATTACATAATGGTAAAGGGATCAATTCAACAGGAAGAACTAACTATCCTAAATATATACGCACCCAATACAGGAGCACTCAGATTCATAAAGCATGTCCTCAGACACTTACAAAGAGACTTAGACTCCCATACAATAATAATGGGAGACTTTAACACCCCACTGTCAACATTAGACAGATCAACGAGACAGAAAGTTAACAAGGATATCCAGGAATTGAACTCATCTCTGCACCAAGGAGACCTAATAGACATCTACAGAATTCTCTACCCCAAATCAACAGAATATACATTCTTCTCAGCACCACATTGCACTTATTCCAAAATTGACCACATAGTTGGAAGTAAAGCACTCCTCAGCAAATGTAAAAGAACAGAAATTATAACAAACTGTCTCTCAGACCACAGTGCAATCAAACTAGAACTCAGGACTAAGAAACTCAATCAAAATTGCTCAACTACATGGAAACTGAACAACCTGCTCCTGAATGACTACTGGGTACATAATGAAATGAAGGCAGAAATAAAGACGTTCTTTGAAACCAATGAGAACAAAGATACAACATACCGGAATCTCTGGGACACATTTAAAGCAGTGTGTAGAGGGAAATTTATAGTACTAAATGCCCACAAGAGAAAGCAGGAAAGATCTAAAATTGACACCCTAACATCACAATTAAAAGAACTAGAGAAGCACGAGGAAACACATTCAAAAGCTAGCAGAAGGAAAACCGAGCAAGATGGCCGAATAGGAACAGCTCCAGTCTCCAACTCCCAGCGCGAGCGACACAGAAGACCGGTGATTTCTGCATTTTCAACTGAGGTACTGGGGTCATCTCACTAGGGAGTGCCGGACAATCGGTGCTGGTCAGCTGCTGCAGCCTGACCAGCGAGAGCTGAAGCAGGGCGAGGCATCGCCTCACCTGGAAGCGCAAGGGGGAAGGGGATCCGTTTTCCTAGCCAGGGGAACTGAGACACACAACACCTGGAAAATCGGGTAACTCCCACCCCAATACTGCGCTGTAAGCATACAGGCATTCCAGGAGAATATATCCCACACCTGGCCGGGAGGGTCCCACGCCCACGAAGCCTCCCTCACTGCTAACACAGCAGTCTGCCGCGATCTATCCGCAAGGCAGCAGCGAGGCTGGGGGAGGGGCGCCCGCCATTGCTGAGGCTTAAGTAGGTAAACAAAGCCGCTGGGAAGCTCGAACTGGGTGGAGCTCACAGCAGCTCAAGGAAGCCTGCCTGTCTCTGTAGTCTCCACCTCTGGGGACAGCGCACAGCTGAAGACCAACAGGGGAAGTAGCGGGAGCCGGTGCAGACGCGAACGACTCTGTCTGACAGCTTTGGGGTGAGCCGCGGATCTCCCAACGCGGAGGTTGAGATCTGAGAACGGACAGACTGCCTGCTCAGGTGTGTCCCTGACCCCTGAGTAGCCTAGCTGGGAGAAATCCCCCACTAGGGGCAGTCTGACACCCCACACCTCACAGGGTGGAGTACACCCCTGAGAGGACACTTCCAAAGGAAGAATCAGACAGGTACACTCGCTGTTCAGCAATATTCTATCTTCGGCAACCTCTGCTGCTGATACCCAGGCAAACAGGGTCTGGAGTGGACCTCAAGCAATCTCCAACAGACCAACAGAGAGTCCTTCTGACTGTCAGAAGGAAAACTATCAAACAGGAAGGACACCCATACCAAAACCCCATCAGTTCGTCACCACCATCAAAGACCAGAGACAGATAAAACCACAAAGATGGGGAAGAAGCAGGGCAGAAAAGCTGGAAATTCAAAAAATAAGAGCGCATCTCCCCCTGCAAAGGAGCGCAGCCCATCACCAGCAACGGATCAAAGCTGGTCAGAGAATGACTTGGACGAGAGGAGAGAAGAAGGCTTCAGTCCATCAAACTTATCAGAGCTAAAGGAGGAATTACGTACCCAGCGCAAAGAAACTAAAAATCTTGAAAAAAGAGTGGAAGAATTGACAGCTAGACTCATTAATGCAGAGAAGATCATAAACGAAATGACAGAGATGAAAACCATGACACGAGAAATACGTGACAAATGCACAAGCTTCAGTAACCGACTCGATCAACTGGAAGAAAGAGTATCAGCGATTGAAGATCAAATGAATGAAATGAAGCGAGAAGAGAAACCAAAAGAAAAAAGAAGAAAAAGAAATGAGCAAAGCCTGCAAGAAGTATGGGATTATGTAAAAAGACCAAATCTACGTCTGATTGGGGTGCTTGAAAGTGAGGGGGAAAATGGAACCAAGTTGGAAAACACTCTTCAGGATATCATCCAGGAGAACTTCCCCAACCTAGTAGGGCAGGACAACATTCAAATTCAGGAAATACAGAGAACGCCACAAAGATACTCCTCCAGAAGAGCAACTCCAAGACACATAATTGCCAGATTCACCAAAGTTGAAATGAAGGAAAAAATCTTAAGGGCAGCCAGAGAGAAAGGTCGGGTCACCCACAAAGGGAAGCCCATCAGACTAACAGCAGATCTCTCGGCAGAAACTCTACAAGCCAGAAGAGAGTGGGGGCCAATATTCAACGTTCTTAAAGAAAAGAATTTTAAACCCAGAATTTCATATCCAGCCAAACTAAGTTTCATAAGTGAAGGAGAAATAAAATCCTTTACAGACAAGCAAATGCTTAGAGATTTTGTCACCACCAGGCCTGCCTTACAAGAGACCCTGAAGGAAGCCCTAAACATGGAAAGGAACAACCGGTACCAGCCATCGCAAAAACATGGCAAAATGTAAAGACCATCGAGGCTAGGAAGAAACTGCATCAACTAACGAGCAAAATAACCAGTTAATATCATAATGGCAGGATCAAGTTCACACATAACAATATTAACCTTAAATGTTAATGGACTAAATGCTCCAATTAAAAGACACAGACTGGCAAACTGGATAAAGAGTCAAGACCCATCAGTCTGCTGTATTCAGGAGACCCATCTCACATGCAGAGACATACATAGGCTCAAAATAAAGGGATGGAGGAAGATCTACCAAGCAAATGGAGAACAAAAAAAAGCAGGGGTTGCAATCCTAGTCTCTGATAAAACAGACTTTAAACCATCAAAGATCAAAAGAGACAAAGAAGGCCATTACATAATGGTAAAGGGATCAATTCAACAGGAAGAGCTAACTCTCCTAAATATATATGCACCCAATACAGGAGCACCCAGATTCATAAAGCAAGTCCTTAGAGACTTACAAAGAGACTTAGACTCCCATACAATAATAATGGGAGACTTCAACACTCCGCTGTCAACATTAGACAGATCAACGAGACAGAAAGTTAACAAGGATATCCAGGAATTGAACTCATCTCTGCACCAAGCGGACCTAATAGACATCTATAGAACTCTCCACCCCAAATCAACAGAATATACATTCTTCTCAGCACCACATCGCACTTATTCCAAAATTGACCACATAATTGGAAGTAAAGTACTCCTCAGCAAATGTAAAAGAACAGAAATTATAACAAACTGTCTCTCAGACCACAGTGCAATCAAACTAGAACTCAGGACTAAGAAACTCAATCAAAACCGCTCAACTACATGGAAACTGAACAACCTGCTCCTGAATGACTACTGGGTACATAACGAAATGAAAGCGGAAATAAAGATGTTCTTTGAAACCAATGAGAACAAAGATACAACATACCAGAATCTCTGGGACACATTTAAAGCAGTGTGTAGAGGGAAATTTATAGCACTAAATGCCCACAAGAGAAAACAGGAAAGATCTAAAATTGACACTCTAACATCACAATTAAAAGAACTAGAGAGGCAAGAGCAATCACATTCAAAAGCTAGCAGAAGGCAAGAAATAACTAAGATCAGAGCAGAACTGAAGGAGATAGAGACACAAAAAACCCTCCAAAAAATCAATGAATCCAGGAGTTGGTTTTTTGAAAAGATCAACAAAATTGACAGACTGCTAGCAAGGCTAATAAAGAAAAAAAGAGAGAGGAATCAAATCGATGCAATAAAAAATGATAAAGGGGATATCACCACTGACCCCACAGAAATACAAACTACCATCAGAGAATACTATAAACGCCTCTACGCAAATCAACTAGAAAATCTAGAAGAAATGGATAATTTCCTGGACACTTACACTCTCCCAAGGCTAAACCAGGAAGAAGTTGAATCCCTGAATAGACCAATAGCAGGCTCTGAAATTGAGGCAACAATTAATAGCCTACCCACCAAAAAAAGTCCAGGACCAGATGGATTCACAGCTGAATTCTACCAGAGGTACAAGGAGGAGCTGGTACCATTCCTTCTGAAACTATTCCAATCAATAGAAAAAGAGGGAATCCTCCCTAACTCATTTTATGAGGCCAACATCATCCTGATACCAAAGCCTGGCAGAGACACAACAAAAAAAGAGAATTTTAGACCAATATCCCTGATGAACATTGATGCAAAAATCCTCAATAAAATACTGGCAAACCGGATTCAGCAGCACATCAAAAAGCTTATCCACCATGATCAAGTGGGCTTCATCCCTGGGATGCAAGGCTGGTTCAACATTCGCAAATCAATAAACGTAATCCAGCATATAAACAGAACCAAAGACAAGAACCACATGATCATCTCAATAGATACAGAAAAGGCTTTTGACAAAATTCAACAGCCCTTCATGCTAAAAACGCTCAATAAATTCGGTATTGATGGAACGTACCTCAAAATAATAAGAGCTATTTATGACAAACCCACAGCTAATATCATACTGAATGGGCAAAAACTGGAAAAATTCCCTTTGAAAACTGGCACAAGACAGGGATGCCCTCTCTCACCACTCCTATTCAACATAGTGTTGGAAGTTCTGGCTAGGGCAATCAGGCAAGAGAAAGAAATCAAGGGTATCCAGTTAGGAAAAGAAGAAGTCAAATTGTCCCTGTTTGCAGATGACATGATTGTATATTTAGAAAACCCCATCGTCTCAGCCCAAAATCTCCTTAAGCTGATAAGCAACTTCAGCAAAGTCTCAGGATACAAAATTAATGTGCAAAAATCACAAGCATTCTTATACACCAGCAACAGACAAGCAGAGAGCCAAATCAGGAATGAACTTCCATTCACAATTGCTTCAAAGAGAATAAAATACCTAGGAATCCAGCTTACAAGGGATGTAAAGGACCTCTTCAAGGAGAACTACAAACCACTGCTCAGTGAAATCAAAGAGGACACAAACAAATGGAAGAACATACCATGCTCATGGATAGGAAGAATCAATATCGTGAAAATGGCCATACTCCCCAAGGTTATTTATAGATTCAATGCCATCCCCATCAAGCTACCAATGAGTTTCTTCACAGAATTGGAAAAAACTGCTTTAAAGTTCATATGGAACCAAAAAAGAGCCCGCATTGCCAAGACAATCCTAAGTCAAAAGGACAAAGCTGGAGGCGTCACGCTACCTGACTTCAAACTATACTACAAGGCTACAGTAACCAAAACAGCATGGTACTGGTACCAAAACAGAGATATAGACCAATGGAACAGAACAGAGTCCTCAGAAATAATACCGCACATCTACAGCCATCTGATCTTTGACAAACCTGAGAGAAACAAGAAATGGGGAAAGGATTCCCTATTTAATAAATGGTGCTGGGAAAATTGGCTAGCCATAAGTAGAAAGCTGAAACTGGATCCTTTCCTTACCCCTTATACGAAGATTAATTCAAGATGGATTAGAGACTTAAATGTTAGACCTAATACCATAAAAACCCTAGAAGAAAATCTAGGTAGTACCATTCAGGACATAGGCATGGGCAAGGACTTCATGTCTAAAACACCAAAAGCAACGGCAGCAAAAGCCAAAATTGACAAATGGGATCTAATTAAACTAAAGAGCTTTTGCACAGCAAAAGAAACTACCATCAGAGTGAACAGGCAACCTACAGAATGGGAGAAAATTTTTGCAACCTACTCATCTGACAAAGGGCTAATATCCAGAATCTACAAAGAACTCAAACAAATATACGAGAAAAAAACAAACAACCCCATCAAAAAGTGGGGAAAGGATATGAACAGACATTTCTCAAAAGAAGATATTCATACAGCCAACAGACACATGAAAAAATGCTCATCATCACTGGCCATCAGAGAAATGCAAATCAAAACCACAATGAGATACCATCTCACACCAGTTAGAATGGCAATCATTAAGAAGTCAGGAAACAACAGGTGTTGGAGAGGATGTGGAGAAATAGGAACACTTTTACACTGTTGGTGGGATTGTAAACTAGTTCAACCATTATGGAAAACAGTATGGCAATTCCTCAAGGATCTAGAACTAGATGTACCATATGACCCAGCCATCCCACTACTGGGTATATACCCAAAGGATTATAAATTAGTCTACTACAAAGACACATGTACACGTATGTTTATTGCGGCACTATTCACAATAGCAAAGACTTGGAATCAACCCAAATGTCCATCTGTGACAGACTGGATTAAGAAAATGTGGCACATATACACCATGGAATACTATGCAGCCATAAAAAAGGATGAGTTTGCGTCCTTTGTAGGGACATGGATGCAGCTGGAAACCATCATTCTTAGCAAACTATCACAAGAAGAGAAAACCAAACACCGCATGTTCTCACTCATAGGTGGGAACTGAACAATGAGATCACTTGGACTCGGGAAGGGGAACATCACACACTGGGGTCTATCATGGGGAGGGGGGAGGGGGGAGGAGGGAGGGATTGCATTGGGGAGTTATACATGATATAAATGATGAATTGATGGGTGCTGACGAGTTGATGGGTGCAGCACACCAACATGGCATAAGTATACATATGTAACAAACCTGCACGTTATGCACATGTACCCTAGAACTTAAAGTATAATAAAAAAAAAAAAAAAATTAAAAAAAAAAATAAAAATAAAAACAAAAGCTAGCAGAAGGCAAGAAATAACTAAGATCAGAGCAAAATTTAATAACTATTTTAAAATAAAAATTGCATTTAACAAGTAAACACACACATCCATACACATACACTCGTGTGCGCACACACATAGGCACAGTTAAAATTGAAAGATCTTTTATTAGTCCAATATGGAACAATCTGAGAATCAAAAGGGATAATTATTACAATAGTTTGAAACATACTAAATGCATAGAAATCCATGAGTTTAAAATAATATTTCAAAGGAAAAAGACCAGGGTCAACCAGAGCATCAACTCCTAATGCTGAAAATTAATAATAAAAGAGAAAGAATTAAACATTGATCAGGTGCAGTGGTTCACGTCTGTAACGCCAGCACTTTAGGAGGCCAAGGCAGGTGGATCACCTGAGCTCAGGAGTTCATGACCAGCCTGGCCAACGTGGTGAAGCCCCGTCTCTGCTAAAAATACAAAAAATTAGCCGGGTGTGGTGGCAGGTGCCTGTAATCCCAGCTACTTAGGAGGCTGAGGCAGGAGAATCGCTTGAACCCAGGAGGCAGAGGTTGCAGTGAGTCAAAATCACGCCATTGCATTCCAGCCCAGGCAACAAGAGCAAAACTCTGTCTCAAGCAAAACCAAAAACAAACAACAGCAACAAAATTTATTTTGCCTTTTTTATGCAAATCCCATTTCAAGGTATCCAAACAGCCCTAGCTAATAAGAGAAAGTTCCTGAAGAATTATAGATAATAAATTAGAAAACAATAATAGAATTAGAAAAATAATTATTTCACAGCCCCTAATGAAATAATTGATAGATAAAACTATTAAATAAAAGATAAATGGGTAACTTTACAATACAGAAGCCAGGTTGTCACCATCTAAAACTACAGGTCAGTCTTAGACAAGCAGACATTGTGAGCTTCCTCATGTGAAACTGAAGCTATACTATTTATAAAGGATTATTGCTCTCCCTGCCCAAATTAAACCTGAATGTACTCAAGCCTAACTCCAATTTACAGGAAGCAGCCAAAGAGAAGAACAGATTAAATGACACTATGAGGAAGCAAATAGATTTATCCAGAATGTGAACATTCACCAGGACAAGTTACATGGTTTCCTCAACAAATTAGATAAATTTTTTCAAAAGAAGGAAAGATTGCTTAAGATTAAAAGACTTTTAGGAGGCATGATAATCAAATGCAATGTGCAGACCATGTTTGAATTCTGACTCTAGAAATCAACTGAAAAGATAATTTTGAGACAATTGGGGAAGTTTGAATATGGATTTGGGTATTAGATAATATCAAAGAATTACTGAAATTTTGTTCATTTAATAATGGCATTGTTCTTGTGTAAGAAAATATACTTTTAAAACACTGTACCTACTTAAGCTACTGAAGCTATGCAATTTACTTTAAAATGCATTTTCACCAACAAGTTAAAAGAAATAGATGAAGCAAGTAGAGTGAATTTTGACAATCATTGAATGTGGATGATGGGTATATGGGAGCTGATTACAATATTCCAATATTATTCTTATTTTGTGAATATTAAAGAATTTTATTACACTTTATAAAGGTAAGAGAAAATTTTAAATATAGATGTATACATAAATATATACATAGATATACATACACACACATATATATATACACACACACACACCCCTATATACACACACACACACACACACACACATACCTGTGGTGTTGCAGGTTGCATTCACTGGAAAGTAGATGCTGTGATGGAATTCACCAAACAGAATGTTTATTAAGGAGTATCCCTAGAATCGACACCCATGGAAGAGAGGCAAAAGAAGAAAACAGGAATGTATAGAGGGAAAAGTCAAGCTGCAATGCAGGCCGAATCTCAATGAGACACAGGAGCTGCAATGGCCTTTTAAAGTTGTCCCAAGTTGGGTCTAGATGGCTAAGACTTTACACTCCTGCATCAGTGAGTCACTGGATGTGGGCCAACCCAGGAAGGAGTGAAACACTGGGAAGGGCAGCTCTCTGCAATTTCTGAAGGGGCTGGCAGCTGAAGGCTGTGACTGATAGCACTCCAAGCAGCTGGTGCAGCAAGTTCATCATTGGGTCCACCACCAGATCTCACAGATATGAGAGGTAAAGTTAGCCAGGATCTATAACCAGGATGTCTGGATGTCAAAAGAAGAATAATAGGATGGATCCAAGATCAAGCAGGCCCCAGAGTCCAGGGAGGCGTGCAAGAGGAGGAGCAGGCAGAAAGCCAAAGAGGCAAACGAGAAAAAGCTTCCCAGTGCCTCAGGATTAGAGAGCTTCGCAACTGTAGCAAATGTATGGCCTAACCAGAAATTTTCCACCCAAAAGGCCAAGAGCTGGTGACCACTAAGCAATGGAAGGAGGAAGGAAGAAGCAGTAACTAAGCTTTGAAACACATGAGCTTAAGAGTTCTGTAACTTGGAGAAGAATCTATGCTTAGCCTGCTTGGTAGTAATACTAACCATTGCTTGACAGGGGAAAATGCTTTAGTTAATGCAGAAGGCTCTTTAAGTGTGAACGTTTAGGTAAACCTGAAATACCTCCCACACATATGTAGAGGGGTGCAGCAGCAAATTCTCCAGTCCATTGTGCCTTCTTGTTCTTTGCCAGTGAAATCCATCACTGCTAAAATCCGAGGGAAGCCTCATCTCATATACACTGAATATTCCTGGATTCATACAGGCATGTGGTGTGATTAGCCATTGACCATTTCCATTTTTCCTTTATACTGTTCTGTATGAAACTTCCATTTCTAGTGTAAATCTGGAATATCCCAATTTGTTTTGTGGAATTTTCCCCATTCCCATAATTAGTGAAAAAGATGAAAATTTCCTGGTTTTCCCCCTACTTCTTACCTCTAATATTATTAAATCTTGCCAATTCTCTTTGTTAAACAACTCTCAAGCTTATCACCTCATCTCAATTCCCATGACACACAGTACTCCTGCCTAAGTTCAGGTTATTATTACTTATTGGGTAAATTATTAAAATAAATGGCTATTTCTTTCCCTTTTATACTTCGATTGCATGATTATCATGGAAGTCTTTCTTCACAGTCTGTGGAGATACTTGTCTACTCATCTATTTACTCGTATTCCCACAAGAAGAAAAATTTAAAAATAGAGAAATTAATCATACCTATCAATCAAAAAGAGTTGGCATAAGCAATGGTCCTGTTCAAAATAAAGCGGTACTTATCTTTTTTTTAAAGCAAACAAATATGGACTGTGTGTAACTGTCAGTGTGAAACAGAGCCAGGCAGTAGTTAAAGCTATAAAAACAGATTTTATTCAGAAACTACTGCAGTAGGGTAATAGAGATACTAGTCTAGAACTGGGCTCAATTCCAAATACAACAAAGACGGCTGGAGATTTATAGCCAACGAGCAAAATGAAGGGGTCGGGTCAATGGATAAAAAATTACTGAGGAGACATAAAGAGGAGGGGGATTCCTGCTAAATCAACGAGATTCTTGCTGAAGACAGGCCAGGGTGATGAGATATTAACGGTCAGGGGGATGAGGAATTTGATCAGGTATTGATGGGGGATCAGATTTCAAGGGTGGGAGATTGTTTTGCTCCTAATTTTATCCATTCCCCCTACTCCCACACACTTCAGGTAGCCATATAAGGCAACCACCCAATTTAGGTAATCGTTATCATTAGTCTCTGATTCATCCTTCTTGTGTTTCTTTTTGCAAAAATGATCACATGTTTTATTTTTGTTTCCCCTTCCTTTTTTTTTTTTTTACACAAAAGAAAGCATTCTCTCTATATACTCTTTTGTACCCTTTTTTCTACTTCTCTGTGGAAATTAAAAATGGAAATTACTGGCCAGGCACGGTGGCTCATGCCTGTAATCCCAGCACTTTGGGACGCCAAGGCGGGTGGATCACTTGAGGTCAGGAGTTCAAGACAAGCCTGACCAACATGGTGAAACCCCATCTCTACTAAAAATACAAAAATTAACTGGGTGTGGTGGTGCACGCCTGTGATCCCAGCCACTTGGGAGGTTGAGGCAGGAGAATTGCTTGAACCCAGGTGGCAGATATTGCAGTGAACTGAGATGGTGTCACTGCACTCCAGCCTGGGCAACAGAGTGAGACACTGTGTCAAACAAACAAACAAAAAAAGAAATTACTTCTTCATATCAATTCAATCAATTCATAGAATTCTTCTTATTTATTTTTACAGCTGCCATAGTACTTCTTTAGGTGGATGTAGTTTATTTAAACATGCTCCTACTAATAGGAATTTGTGTTGCCCCACATTTCAATAGATTTTACAATTATAAATCATGCTGCAATAAAAAACCTTGTGCATATATCATATCATATTTGTGGAGCTGTATCTTCAAGGTAAATTATAGAACTAGGATTTGCTCAGTCAAAGGGTAAATGCCTAAGTATTTATTTAGTCCTCTCTATAGGGAGCTAATCAACTTTTAAGAACATCTAAACTTACTACTTGACTACTTCAATCCAATCTTGATGCCTGCTTGAAAAGAACTGTTTTAAAAATTCAACCATTATGGAAGACAGTGTAGTGATTCCTCAAGGATCTAGAACTAGAAATACCATTTGACCCAGCTATTCCATTACTGGGTATATACCCAAAGGATTATAAATCATTCTACTATGAAGACACATGCACACATATGTTTATTGCAGCACTATTCACAATAGCAAAGATTTGGAACCAACACAAATATCCATCAATGATAGACTGGATAAAGAAAATGTGGCACATATATACCACGGAATACTATGCAGCCATAAAAAAGGATGAGTTCATGTCCTTTGCAGGGACATGGATGAAGCTGGAAACCATCATTCTCAGCAAACTAACACAAAAACAAAAAATCAAACACTCATGATTGGGAGTTGAACGATGAGAACACATGGACACAGGGAGGGAACATCACACACCAGGGCCTGTCAGGGAGTGAGGGGCTAGTGGAGGGATAGTGTGAGGAGAAATACCTAATGTAGGTGACGGGTTGATGGGTGCAGCAAACCACCATGGCACATGTATACCTATGTAACAAACCTGCACGTTCTGCACATGTACCCCACAACTTAAAGTATAATAATAAAAAAAATTTTTGCATGACCATCTGGAGAACTAGAGTTTCATTTTATTTTGTTTTACTGTTTAGTCCTTTTGCTTTTAACACTTACCTGCATTTAATCTTCCTTGTAATTTCCTGATAATCTTAATACCTTTTGTGGCTTTTTTTCTCAGACCTTATAGTTACTGTAGTATGTTTTCTACTTCACAATTGTCCCTTGTTAGCCCACCCAAGAATGTTAAGATGTTGCCCACTTATCTTTTCAATGTGTACTCTCTGTAAAACCAGCTCAATCAATCATCATAGTATTTGCCAGAGGCAGGGAATTTTCTGTTATTGTGGTTTTGGAAATGTTTTCTTTTTTCCTTCAAAGGGAACAGCAACTTAGCAAGATAATTGATCTGTGGTGAGAAAACATATACCATAAGTGCTCTATAAGGATTTTCCCAGACTCTTCAGCCCTCTAATCTTTAGGTTGTGAAAGTGAAGATTTTACTTTTCACCACCTTTGGATATTAGGTCTCCTCTCCTTCTATCTGCATGTAGTTCGATTTCTTTAAATTTGTAAACTGAGAAGTTAAGTATGTATCTGTGACTCTCTGTCTCCCTTCCATGCTAATCATGGAAGACATGTTCAATCTCTCTCAAACTCGAGGATACATCTTTTTTATCAGTTCAGGAAAAATTGCTTTAGGTTAGTCTCTTAGTTTTGTAATTGTTTACGTTTTAATTTTTTTCACATCTCTTTTGGCATCACAATTATGCACAGGTTGGATTTACATCTGTGACACTTCCTAGGTTTTATTTTCTGCTTGTTGTGTACAGTTGCCATGTATTCTAGTTGTACCACCCGTCCTGACTGGTTAGTACCTATTTCATCAGTTGGAACATATTTCTAAATATCTTCCTGGTGTGATAACCTTTCACCAGTCTGTGAGTCAGTGGCAGTCCCAGATGAAGTTTGCATTTATCTTTGGCTAATTGAAAAATATTGGGATAATAAAATTAGTTTGTAATAAAGATAAGTGTATTCAACTTACAAAACTCATCTTTATTCTGAGTCTGTAGTATTCCTAATTTTTTATTACAAAGTATTTTGTCTTATTAAAAGAATGATAATGGTAGTTTTTTTTCTTTAACATTCTTACTTGGCTCAAAGAAAGATAACATTAAGTCCTCAAATTTTTAAAAGAGAGAAAAATTTGTGAAATATAAGTATCTGGAAACATGAATCTTTGTCATTTCTTTCTAAGTTAATGTCTAGGATGGCCTGTTAGTTTATGAATCCATCTGTATCATTTCTCTAGGAAAGAGATTTGAAATTAATTATTCTTAATTATTTTTGTCCTATTTGCTGTTTCTAGAATGCTTACGATATTTCATTTTTAGCCAAACTATTCAGTTCTTGTATACTTTCATAGTTGATGTTGTCTAAACCACGTTTCTCTGGTCATAACGGCCAAGTAACATATTCAAAGTAATAAACAAAATCTACTAACAAACTAGATTTTTCTGGCTGTGGTCCTTACTTACCATAAGGTATTTCTCATTCTGCAAATCCTTCAGTTGTTTCTGGAAGTCCCCAATGAGTATTACATGTATGTGTTATATCTCTTAGGTCCTCTAATTGCACCTCTGTAGCCCACATTGCTAATGAATGTGCTTTGTTGTCATCAATGACACCAATGCTCACTCTTGTAGATAGGATATCTGGACAGTGATGCTGTGTTCTCTTACTCTGATAGATGAGGTTAGTACATACTGGAAATATTGGAGTAATATTTTATTTTCCGTAGATAATATCTGTGTAGTTAGAAAATCTCAAAGAATTGGCAAGCCCTAATAGCATTAATTTTTTACTACAGAAGATATATCACTTTCAAGACAAAAAAAAATCAGTAATATTCTAATGTATTAATAATAAAGACAGCGAGGAGGAAGAGCAAGATGGTGGAATAGAAATCTCCACTAGTCATGATCCCCCATCCCCTGCAAGGACACCCAGTTAACAACTATCTACACGGAAACAAAAATCAGGTGAGCATTCATAGTACCTGCTTTTAACTTCTTATTGCTGAAAGGGGCACTGAAGAGATACAAAAAACAAAAGCAGTCCTGAATCACCACCCCACCCCCACCCTGACTGCATGGCAGCTTGGTGCAGAGAGCATCTCTGGGTGCTGAGGGAGGGAGAATACAACAATTGTGGGGCATTGAACTCAATGCTATCCTGTTAGAGAAGAAAGCAAAACCAGACCAAACTCAACTGACAACCACCCACAGAGGGAGCATTTAAAACAGCCCTAGCTGGAGAGGAATTGCCAATCCCAGGGGTCAGAACTTGAGTGCCTGCAATCCTAAACCTCAGCACCAAGGATTACAGCATTCTGTGTCTCCAAATAAACTTGAAAGGCAGTCTAGGCCATAAGTCTGAAACCCTTGAGTCCTGGTGCTGAACTAGGCTCAGAGACAGTGGACTAGAGGGGTACACAACATACTGAGACACCAGCTGGGGTGGCTGAGAGAGTACTAGCATCAGCCCTTCCCTAACCCCAGAATGCACAGCTCACAGTGTGTCCAGAATTGGTGGGTTCTTGGTCTCACTGACTTCAAGAATGAAGCCGCGGACCCTCGCGGTGAGTGTTACAGTTCTTAAAGATGGTAGTCCGGAGTTTGTTCCTTCAGATGTTCAGATGTGTTGGCAGTTTCTTCCTTCTGGTGGGTTCGTGGTATCGCTGACTGCATTCAGCAACTGAATGAAGAGCCCTTGAGCCCTGAATAACCAGCAGTGATCCCCAGGTATTACAAGAGGGCCTTGGATAAGCCTCTGAGACTTACCGGTTTCAGGCGAGACTCATTACCAGCTATAAGGGATATGGGGCAAAACCCTTCTGCTTGATAAAAACAGAGGGAAAAATAAAGGGTGATTTTCTCTTGCATCTTAGGTACCAGCTTGGCCATGGTTAGGTAGAGCACAAGTGGCCTCTTGGAATTCCCGATTCTAGGACTTGACTCTTGGATGGCATTTCTGGACCTTCCCTGGGCCAGAGGGTAGCCCAATGCCTTAAAGGGTGAATCCCAGGCCAGGCAGCATTTATGACCAGCTGACTTAAGAGGCTTTGGGCCTTATGGGAACGCTGGCGGTAGTCTGGGAGTCCTCCTTGCAGCCTGGGATGGCAATGGATACGATTTTGATTCAAAATCACAACATGGATGAACCTGGAGGACATTATAAGTGCAATAAGCCAGACACAGAAATAAAATGTGGAATCTTAAAAAAAAAAAAAAAAAAAAAATTGTTCACATAGAAACAGAATAGAAGAGAAGTTGCCAGGGTGTGGGGATGGGGTCAGGGAACAGGAAATGTAGGTCAAAAGGTACTAAGTTACAGTTGCATAGAATGATTAAATCTAGATATCTAATGTACAGCATGAGGACTATAGTTAATAATTTGTTATTGGTACACTGAAAATTTGCTAGAGAGCAGATTTTAAGTGTCCTTACCATACCAAAAAAGGTAACTAAATGAGACGATGGATATGTCAGTTTGCTTCACTGGAGTAATGATTTCACTACATATAGGTATATGGAAACATCACATTGGACACTTTAAATATATACAATAAGAAAGAAATAATTTTAAAATCCTGGCACAAACACTTTACACTTAGCTTTTCTGGTGGGTATCTGATTAGCTTTCTAATAACTATACTGGGTGTGTATTTTGACAAATTTTTGAAATTTTAGGGGATTTAAGAAGCCCTGATTTATTCAAAAGATCCTAATTAAAGGTTAAGAAGTGTTTGGTTAAGTTTGCAATCAACATTTAAATGTTTTAAGAAATATAATCTGTTTAGTGCATAAATTTATTAGTTTGTGTACTTGATGTGTAAATATTCAATGAAATGTTATTAATATTTAAATACTAGATTCATATGATTAATAAATTGTAAAACTAATTTTATAAATAATAGTGTTTATTCTTCTTTCTCCGTGAAAGTTATTTGGATAAAGAAAAAATCACAATGATAATAAGTCACATATTTGCCCTATTCATTTTTTCAGCATGGCTTATTGCACTTATCATAATGTTCATCCATGTTGTTGCAAATGGAGGATTTCCTTCTTTTTAAAGGTTAAATAATATTCCATTGTATTCACCTTTTTTTTTTTTTTTTTTTTTTTTTTGTGTGTGTGTGTGTGTGTGTGTGTGTGAGAAGGAGTCTCCCTCTGATGCCCAGGCTGGAGTGCAGTGGTGCAATCTTGGCTCAACACCCTCTGTCGCCTGGGTTCGCCTGGGTTCAAGAGATTCTCCTGCCTCAGCCTCCTGAGTAGCTGGGACTACAGGTGCACACCACCACGACTGGCTAAATTTTGTATTCTTTTTTCAGTAGAAATGAGGTTTCACCATGTTGTTCAAACTCCTGACCTCCGGTGATCTGCCCATGTTGGCCTCCCAAAGTGCTGGGATTATAGGCGTGAGGCACTGTGCCCGGCCTAGTCTACATGTTCTTTATCCTTTCCTCTGTTGTGGATATGTAGGTTGCTTCCACGTCCTGGCTGTTGTAAATAATGCTACAACAAATAAAGAGTTGATTTCATTTTGGGGGAGTATATGGCCAGAGGAGGGATTACTAGGTCATACGGTAGGTCTATCTTTAATTTTTGGAGGAATGGACATACTGTTTTCTGTTGTGGCAGCACCAGTCTACTTTTCCACCAACAACAAGAGTTCCCATTTCTCCACATCCTCACTAACACTTGTTATCTCGTATCTTTTTGATAATAGCTATTGCAACAGGTGTGGGATGATATATCATTGTGATTTTGACTTGCATTTCTTAACAATTATTTTACACTTTAAAATTATTTTACACTTTAAAATTATTTTATTTTAATGTTGATTTTTTACTGTAGTTGCCTTCAAGATGAGGTTCAGTAATATTATTGCTTTCCTACATTCCTTTTTTTTTTTTCAATTTTTCAGACCCCAAAGAAAAGAGGTACCGTATGAGAATGTCTGAGATGACTGGACTTGGATATGGGCTAACAACAGATGCTGATGAGGCTGTGGAGAATTAGGAACACGTTTACAATGCTGGTGGGAGTCTAAATTTGTTCAATCATTGCGGGGGACAGTGTGGCGATTCCTCAAGGATCTAGAACCAAAAATACCATTTGACCCAGCAATCTCATTACTGGGTATATACCCAAAGGATTATAGATCATTCTACTATAAAGACACATGTACACATATGTTTATTGAAGCACTATTTACAATAGCAAAGACTTGGAACCAACCCAAATGCCCATCAATGATAGACTGAATAAAGAAAATGTGGCACATATGCACCATGGAATACTGTGCAGCCATAAAAAAGAATAAGTTCATGTCATTTGCAGGAACACAGATAAAGCTGGAAGCCATCATTCTCAGCAAACTAACACAGGAACAGAAAACCAAATACTGCATGTTCTCACTCATAAGTGGGAGTTGAATAATGTGAACACATGGACACTGGGAGGGGAACATCACACACTGGGGCCTGTCAGGGGGTCGAGGGCAAGGGGAGGGAGAGCATTAGGACAAATACCTAATGCATGTGGGGCTTAAAACCTAGATGACGGGTTGATAGGTGCAGCCATCCACCATGGCACATGTGTACCTATGTAACAAACCTGCACATTCTGCACATATATCCCAGAACTTAAAGTAAAAAAAAATTACATACTCAGCAGCAGTCTAAATAGACCATGTTGTTTATTGCCAAAGAATATTTGATATTTATTTATTAAGAAATTCCCTAGCTCTTTTGACAACCCTTACATATAATTTTTATGTATGTATATTTTTGTATGGTTAGAAATATTGACTTGAATTTTAGAAGTTGATTACTAAATCAATATACTTATTTGCTTTGGTTTCCTCAAAAAAATTCCAATTCTATACACTATAAAACTGTGAACTCTCATTAAATGTAAAGCTTTCCTCATTCCCAAGTTGAGCTTTGTTTTAGATGTGGAAGTTTGCGTTGCTGTAGGGGCATGTTTGATTCCTCTCTTCCTTCTCTCCTTCTCCTTTGGATTATGAGATAATATTTATGGCCTTTCCAGAGAGTATTGAGGAGAAAAAGAAGAGTGGGAACAGATAAAGCTTAAAACTCTTAACTTGACCAGCAAAGTTACAGTTGATGTGAGTGCTTATAGATGTAGCAGGTGTCTAAAGCTGAGACTTCCTCTCATGGGACTTTCAGACACCACTCCTCCCACCCTTAGGAAAAAATCTGACTGGGGTTTTCTTGTTGCAGTCTTTGCTGGGCTACCTGCTTTTGTCTTCTGCTGTCAGCTCCTAGGCCTTTCGCAGTCACATTTATTGATTTTTATTTTTTAAAATTAGAACTGCATGAAATAAAATTTATTGAGTTATTATATTTGTAAGGCACAAACCTGTAGCATTATCACAAATAATGAATACAACTATGTAAGAAGTTGTCTTTTTAACTTCCCAATCTATCAGATCTCGTCTTAGTGAATCTATCTTGTCATCTGGTAGAATCAAGTAATATGACACACAATTGCAACCATCATGTGAAATGGCCTAAAGAAACATGTGTTCCCATGATTAAATTCCTACAAGTATTCCTCAATGAGTCAATGTCATCAGGATAAAAAATAATCTTTTTATACAACTAAGTAGCTCAACACAGCACAAAACTAACTTAAATATAATTTGAATTGATTTTGTATGTGTCTTAATTTCAGAATGATTAGGTATAATTTTTTTAGAATAGTTGATTGTTAAAAAACTCAATTATAAATGGGAAGGAAGTATCCTAGGAGGAGCCAAAAAATGTAATTTGGCAGAAAGCAGGCAGAAACTTCCTAATTTCGGAACTGTAAACTATGATTAGTAAAAAATAAATTTTGAAAACCATACTAAAGGAGAGACTGTACTATTTCCTCTATCATAAACGATAGTAAAAAAGTCATTATCATCTGAAGAAACAATCAAAGAGCATGCAGGAAAAAAGTGTAAAAAAAATTAAATGTGGATGTCAGGCTGATAATAAAAAGATTGCAAAAAAATAAATACCACGTGTTCTCACTTATAAGTGGGAGCTAAGAATTCAGCACACATGGACATAAATATGGGAACAATAGACACTGTGAAATACTGGAGGAGGGGGAAAAGAGGTGGGTTAAAAACTACCTATCAGGCACTATGCTCACTACCAGGGTGATGGGATATGTATTCCAAACCTCAGCATCACACAATTCTCCCATGTAACAAATATTCACATGTAGACCTGTATCTAAAATAAAAGTTCAAGTTTTTGTTAAAAAAAAGATTGTGTTTTTCTTTTGAGAACTGTAATATTTGTGGTTATTGTCAGCTTTTTAAACTTTGTAGTATATGGTTTATTTCCTCATTCTAAATAAATACTGATTTTCATAAAAACTTTTGAATTTTAACTTTGTATCATTTTTCTTACAGAGGGGCTCATATATCAACTAGATTAAGAACTCAAAAATCTAGGACCCACTACTCTTTTGCACAAAGTTCAAAGACACAATCTGGGAGAAAATATTACCACACAGGTAACTGACAAAAGTAATATAGAGAGCATATAAATGTATCTTTATATCTTCAAAAAATGTCTAGAAAATCTGTATTATCATGGCCATGAGAGGGTTATAATAATTAAGGCTTTTTTCTTTTATGATATATAAGTAATTAAAACAGAAAAATATCATATTTCAGGGTATTTTCATGGATGCTAAAATTACTTGTACACACCACCAAAAAGTTAGTTGAATGTGTTTTTACATAATGCAGTCTACATGAAAATAGTGACATTTATTCTTGGCCTTTTAGTTGTATATGAGAACCCAGAAAAACAAACATATTGCACCATTAGGCATCAAAGTGAAAAAGTAGTGGTGAATGATTGATAATCCATTGTACAGTTTACCATGTGAAAAGTACTGACATGTTAGTGCAAAAACCCTTCTTAAAAATAAAACTAGGTTAGAATCACCAAAAATCAAATCATTGCAATGTCTAAATCTTAAAAATTCCAAGCAGAAAAATAGGTGTTGACTCATATGTGTAATAACATCATCAGGTTTTCTCCATCACGCCCTGTGTCAAGGCAGATGTGCCCTCCAGCAAGTGCTAAGCCGCAAACCTACAGCTATACGCTGAAGGCTAATGGTAATGCTTCCGACTTGCTACTAAAAGCCTGAAATAAGCATCGTCTAGTGAATACTCTTAACCTCAGTTTATTTGTTGCTAGAAAACATCTGAGAGGTGACCGGTAATATGTTTGTCTTTTGCCTTTTGATTCTCTTTTTTAAACCCAGACAAAACACCAACACCTAATTGTCAGTGTTCGAGAGAACCTGAAAGTTATCAAATGCAATACCCCATTAGTGTTTAAATCCTTTCTATGAAATGCCCACCAGGTGTTCATCAAACTGATTGTACACCAGCACGGCAGAGATCCAGGCCTATGGTGTAGAGCAGAAGGAGTACAATAAATCAGTAGGGAGAAGATTATTTTTATGGGAGAAGTTTTTTTATATACATCATCCATTTATTGCTATAGGTGACTTCCGTGTGATAAAGGAGGATGAGCCTTACCTTATACAAAAGATTCAAAAATAAATTACATATGGATTAAAAACAATATAAAAAATTACTCTTGGAAGAAAATCTGGAAGAATAGCTTTATGATTATGGAATATGAAAAGATTCTCAAAATTTATACCATTTTTTTTAAACAAAGAGTTATGGGGTACTTTCTATATGCCTGGCACTATTCTATTTGTTTTATAAATACTAGCTCAGTAAATCTTCATTAAAAGAACAATATAATACTATTCTTCATTAATAGGCCCTTCATTAAAAGAAGAATAGAATATTGTAATTTGAGTATTCTTATTAACTTTATTTTAAAGATAAGTGGTAGAGCTAGAATACAAACTCAGGTAATCGAAAGTGTATTCTTTTAACTGCACTCTCTGCTACCTCAAAAAGCATAACCGTTAATAGAAAATGTTGATAAACTTGACTATACAAATGTAAAATTGATGTCAAAAAAAGAGACAAGCTTCGAACTGGAAAGAAGATATCTGAAACACACATTTGAGAAAGGATGTATAGCAATACAGGAAGCACAGATGTGAGCTTCCAGAGGGCAGAACTCTCATGGGCTGGAGAATGAGAGTCTAGGCCTGAGGGGGATCTGGGCAGTGCACCAGTGTCTACTCCAGTGGTCTTCCAGCTGCTTCTCCAACAGAGATCATTCTACTTGAAGGTATTTCTAGCTGCTGCTCATGCGCCTGTCACACCCTTCCTCCAGGGCTTTTGCATGGTTGGCTTCTTTATATCATTCTTGCTTCTGTCGAAACATCTTTTTCTTGAAAATATCTTCCCTGGCCAACCCCTCTAAAATAGTACTCCATACCTCTCTAACTTTTCATATATGACTGTTTTTCCCATTAAATTTTTACAATTAAGATTTATTTCAACCTTAATTTTAAAGGTAATGGTATAACAAAAATTTAACTAATGTTATCAGTTTGCCATATTTATGCCTGATCATACTCTTTGAATAAAGTAAAACATTACAGATGCCTCTAAAGCACCCTGAGTACCACTACCACCAGTGCCACCTCATTCCCTCCTTCCCACCCCAGGGGACCTGCGGTCCTGGAATTGCCACGTATCATGTGACAGGCTGCTACTTGCAAAGCCATCTCTACTTCTTCCTTGTAAACAGAACGCAGTTTCATTGGGAATAGTGATGTACCCAACCATATGACATTTCCCCGACTTCCTTGCAGATAGAATTAACCATGTAACCCTGTTCTAGTTAGTGACATGTAAGCAGACTTTGCTGAGTGAAGCTCCTAAGAAAACTAAAGGTCACCAGTTTTCATCAGAACACAACGTTTTGTCGTTTACCCTTGTCCTTCTTCCTGTCTGGGATGTCCAGATCTGGAGCAATCATCTTGTCCCATGAGTTACTATGTGCTAAGCACATGCTAAGGATGGCTGAGTAAATAGACAGAAAGAGAAGAAGAGTTGGGACCTTGATGTCCTTGAGGAGACACTCAACTAGCCTGGGACTTCCTATGGCAGGAGAAAAGTAAACTCTGCATAAGTTTGAGCCACATTTTTTTTTTTTTTTTTTTTGGTGTGTTTCAGACCCTTCATGAGTATAGGATCCTTCCTTTTCCATATATGTTTGTATCCTTCAAACATATAATATTTTTTGAACATTTTAACATTGTATATTAATGAGATCTACTTATCATTTAGCAACTTGCTTTATTTTTATTCAATATGATTATTAAACTGAATTAATACATGTAAATCTAGATTATTCATTGAAAGACCATTGGTTGAAAATATTAGCTTGGTTGTTGATTTCATACATTCTCCTGTTAACAGACATTTAGATTACTTATTATGTTTTGTTTTATAGTCCTGCAATAAATATCTGGCATATGTTTCCTTATGCACATGTGCTAGAGTTTCTCCAGGATAAATTCCTTAAAATGGTAGAGGGTAAACTTCTTCAACTTAATGATATGGAGCCAAATTACACTCCAAAGTGGCCATGACAATTTACACTCTCACTAGGAGTACACAAGTTTTTGTTCTGTCTATCTACCTTACAGCTTGGTATTATCAGTTATAAGTTTTGACAATCAGATGGGTGTGAAATTTAAATTTTTTATTTGCATTTCCCTGATTATTCTGAGGTTGAACATCTTTAAAATGTGTATTAACCATTCAACTTTCTTCTATAAATTATTTCCCCATTAAAGATAAATTAAGCATTTATGGATTGCTAATATCTCCTCCAAATATGTGCTCTTTTACCTTTGTTAATGATTTATTTTGTCTCAAATATGTTTTTTATTTTAATGTGTCATTTTTTAATTGCCTTTGAGTTTTTAATGTTTTATCATGTTCAATAAAGCCTTTCTTACCCTGATCATAAAAAGATATTAATTATTAAGTAATTAATTATTAGTTTCATATAAGTGGAAAAATACGTCCTTGTTTGAACATATGGAAATCTACATATATCCAAATTTAAACCAAATGTCAATGTTAATAACAACACTAGAACATTCTAGTTAAAATTAGGAATAAGACATGCATGTCAGCTGTGACTCTTGTTATTTTCCATTGTACATTAACATGATACAATTGCTAGTGTTATTGCACAAGATAGTGAAAGAAGATATATATAAATACATACCTAGAAAATCCAAGAAAACCAACAAAACTCAATAAAACTAATAAATACTGAAAAAATGAGTGAGATGACTGGTTATAAAATTAATGTACTCAAGTCAATATATCTTACATGTACCAATAAAAATCAATTGGAAAATATAATAGAAAAGTTATAGTTTACTTTTATAACAACTAGAAAATATCCAGTTATTTGTAACATGAATAATGAACTTTATAAAATTATAGAACATTACCAAACATTGTAAATAAACAGGCCTGTATTGTTTTAGGATAGAAAGACTTCAAACCATAAATATATTAATATTCTGTGTGTGTTTATATATTCAATGCAGTTCCATTGAATTCCAACAGAATTTCTTTTCAACTTTACAAAACAATTATAAAAACATACAAGTGAAAATGTCAAAAATGCTGAGAAAGAAGGCAGGAGAGTGGCTTGCCCTAGCAGATATTAAAATGCCTTATGAAGTAAAATACATATATATATATATATATATATATATATATATATATATATATATATATATAGTGTAAATAAAGAACAGTAGAAAGAATACAACTCTGGAGTTAGAACTAAATGTATACAGGAGGTTTGTGTCTGATAAATGTAGTGTTTCAAGTTGGTACAAAAAACAAAGATTAGTAAATGAAATTAAGACAATTAGCTAGACATTTGAAAAAAAAAATAGATCCAGATTTCTCCCTCACTTACTATACTGAAATAAATTATTGCTGAAACCATAAAATACTAACAAATTAATTAATATTTTTATCATCTTGGGTTGAGGAAGACCTTTCTAAGTTTGTCTCAAGCATCAGAAAATTTAATAGGAAACACCGGTAAAATCGACCACTTAAAAAAATGGAACTTCTGTGTAAAAATAAACACAATAAATGGTTGAAAGGTAGAAGGCCAACTGGAAAATTATTTGCAGTAAAATGAAGACAAAGAATTCATATCCTAGATAAATAGTGAGCTCTTAAAAATCAATAGGGAAAATATTTAATGTTTTAATTGAAAAATGGGCAAAATACTCTGAGGCAATCCACCGAAGAAACACAAAATCATCTGAAAAATGTGCAGTGTCAGGAATAATCAAAGAAATGCTAGTAAAATGTGAATAGTCTTTTTCCCTCTATCAAGATGGCAAAGATTAAAATTATTGACATACCTAAATTTGCAATTGTGAGGGGCAGCAAGTCTTCCCATGCAGTATTGTTGAAAGTATAAAACAGTCATATCACCTTAGGAAAGTAACACAGCAGTACCTATTACACTGTAAAATACTTAATTATGCAACACACTTCTGGGAATTTACCCTAAGGAGATGTATACACATTACTGCCTATTTACAATATTGAAAATGTGAAACAACCTTCATGTCCATCAATAATAGACTAGTAAATTATGATGTAGGAATTTCATAAAGCTCTTAAAAATGGACACTATATTTATTTACTGGAAAGGTCTTGTTGAATAAAAAATGAAGGTTTCAGAATATCGGCTTTGTAAAATTGTAATAATAGGTTTTATGTCTATTTATAAATACAGAGATGCTTGAAAGGCTATCCACTCTCTCCCCCACACCAAGAAAAGTAATTTTAAAAATGTGCGTTTCATGTTTAAGAAAATCAGATGATACAGAAATATCAAAAGTAAAAGGTGAAAGTCTAAGTGCTCCTCTCACTGACTTTCCAACACCTGCCTCCAGAGATAAGCATTGTTAATTTGATTTCCAATCTTTTTTTTTTTCTTTTCTTTTCTTTTTTCTTTTTTCTTTTTTTTTTTTTTTTTTTTTTTTTTTTGAGATAGAGTCTCACTCTGTTGCCCAGACTGGAATGCAGTGGTGCAATCTCTGCTCACTGCAACCTCCGCCTCCCGGGTTCAAGCAGTTCTCCTGTCTCAGCCTCCTGACTAACTGGGACTACAGGCATGCACCAGCATGCCTGATTAATTTTTGCATTTTTAGTAGAAACAGGATTTTACCACATTGGTCAGGCTGCTCTCGAACTCCTAACCTCAGGTGATCCACCTGCCTCAGCCTCCCAAAGTGCTGGGATTACAGGCATGAGCCACCACGCCCAGACTAATTTCTAATCTTAAGACCTTCAGATTCATGTCTACTCTTTTACTAATGTGGATGGATATAGATATATATTAATATTTAGAGATATGTATTAATCTTCTACTTTAAAAATATTTTTTGAAAGCATTGCTTGCATATATAAAAATGCACATACTAGAATTGTACATCTCAACAAGTTTTCACAAAATGAACACACTTGGGTACCCATTCCAAGATGAAAACAACAACCACAACAAAAATAACCCAGGACACTGCCAGCGCCCCAGAAAAATCTCCTTGTGCCCCTTTGTAGTCACTGCTTTGACTATGCAGATTTCTAGAGGGAGTGATTAGTTTGGCTAGTTTTATATTTTAAATGAATGTAATAATAGCAGCTTCAGCAATAACAAAGTATTCTGCTTTTGTGCCTGGCTTCTTTTACTCAATGTCATGTATCTGAGATGCATCTGTGTGTTGCTACCTGTAGTTGTAAATTGTTTATTCTCATTGATGTCTTCTATTCCATTGTGTGACTACACCTCAACGTATTTCTCCAATGCACTTTATAAGGCTTTGAAGTAGTTTTCAGTTTGGAGTTCTCATCAATAGTGCTGATGTGAACATTCTTGTGCATATCTTTTGGGAATCATTCATGTGCATTTCTGTTGACTATAAAACAAAGGATGAGATTACTCAGTCATGGACTTTGATAATATTCAGCTTTGCTCTACATTTCAAAGACATTTTCCAAAAACCATTTATACTCCTTGTTATGGTTAATTTTATGTGTCAACTTTGCTATGCCAGGGTACCTAGATATTTGGTCAAATATTATTCTAGACATTTATGTAAGTTATATAGATTAACATTTAAATCAGGACTTTGAGTAAAGGAGAATACTCTTCACAATGTGGCTGGGCCTCATATAATAAGTTGAAGGCCTGATCTTCCCGGAGGAAGTGAGAATTCTGTCAACAGACAAACTTCATACTCTTCTCTGAGTCTCCAGCCTGCCAGCTTACCCTGCAGAATTTGGACTTGCCAGCCTCCACAACTGTACGAGCGAATTTCTTAAAATAAACCTCTTCTTACACATACACATTGTATTGATTCTTTTTCTATGGAGAACCCCGACTACTACACCCCTACCAGCTAGTGTTTGAGAGGTAGTTTTCCTCCTCCACATTCTGCATAAACTTGGTATTTTCTGTCCCTCATTTTAGCAGTCTGCTGGGTGTAGTGTCACTTGTTTTAGCAGCATGCTATATACAACATAAGATATTTGGCTTTCATTTGACTTTAAGAACTGTCGATTTTTCTATTTTATGTGTATAGAATCTTTTATGTAATTGCCTTCTAATAATGGATATTTAGATTATATCTAGTTTTTCATTATTATAAATAATGCCACACTGCAAATATTGCACGTAAATATTTTAAAATCTTGTGTTTCTCTATGCTACATTTCTAACACTGAAAATTTGGTCCCTAAATATACCTGTGTAAAATGATGGTCAATATTTCCAAAGTGTTCTCTACATATATACCAGTGGCAAATAATAATGCCTAACTCTCCACACCATTACCAAGTAAGATGTATTTTAAAAACCCACTTATTTTTTATTTTAATTTCATTTGCATTTCTTTAGTTACTCGCCAGGTTGACTTTTTCAAATAAGTATTAGTCATGTATATTCCTTTTATTAATTTTCTGTTCATATCTTTTACCCACTGGTAAAAGTCAGTTTGTCCCTTTCCAAATCATGACAAGAATTCAATATGCATTATAGGTATTACTGAATGAATCTCTTATGATCCAAATATTTTTCTAGTTTTGTGTGTATTAAGGAGGCAATGCAGTGTACAGGTTAAGTAAATAGGTTTTGGAATCAACATTTGATTATAAGACTTAGGTTTGTCACTTACTAGCTGGGTAACATTGGTGAAGTTATTCAACCCCCTCAAAACCTCAGTTTCACAAACGTAAACTATAGATAATAGTAGTTTCATAATGGAGTAACTGTAAGACTTGTGTTGCATGTAAAGCACCTAGCCATTATCTATCATAGAAAACTGCTTATTATTGTAACTATTTCTCTTGTAACTTTGTATGATATCTTAGGCAGTTGAGAAAACTTTAGTTTTTATATTAAATTAGTCAATCTTCTTCATGACTTCTCACTCTTATGCCATCCTCTAAGATAATAAAATATTGCTCTTGGGTTTTTTTCTAGTATTTACATAACTTTAAGTTCTTCCTTTGGATTATCAAGCCATATGAAATTTATTTTTATATGCTATAGAGATTTACATTTATCTTCCACCAGATAGAGAGCCAAATACTCAAAAATCATTTTTCTAATAATTAGTCATTCCCTCACAGACTTTAAATGTCACCACTTTAATACTAAAATAATATTTGTACTTTGATCTGTTTCTGGACTCTCTTTTATGTTCTCATTGATCTAATTCCTGATTTTTACACTGGCACCTTAGTGTTTACTTTTGTAAGTTTTAAAAATGGCAATTTTTAAACATCTGCTAGGCAACTCTTTCGTTATTCTTTACCGTAGATACTCAATTATTATTCCAAATTTATGCTTTCAAGTAAAATAAAGAATCAGCTGGCAGTCACTCTTCTTATTGATTTTTAGCTCATTTTGATCTTTTAATCTCTTCAGTGATGTTTTGATTTGAAGACTATATGTCCTCTAATTTCTCTGAGAATGCAGAGGTTTTGTTTCAATATTTTCTTTTTTGTAGTTTCTATGAATATGTTTCATATTCTCTCCTTTCTGGTTCTCATTTATTTAGAATGGGGGAGCAGAGCTGCTATCTGTAGCTGCACAGGTTATGTACTGCATAACTCTATGGAGCATCGTTTATAGAGATGCAGTACAAATCTTGCAAAACTGTTAGACAGTAGGCTAAGGATCTGTTGCATGGGATCTTTTATTTATTGAAGAGTTGGCATGGAGTAATTCTCCTTGATTTTCACCTATGGATACCTGGACACTATTCCAATTGTGGCATAATAAACTGAACTAGATAATCATTTGTGTCTTAGTTTATAATATTTGTATAGTCCTTCAGTTATTGTCAAGGGACAGGAGACAAGGATTGTAGCAACTGGTATACGGGACAACTTTAATTCAGAAACATTGTTTCACAGTGCTGTGGCAGAAACTTCAAACTGTTCTCCAAACAGATTTCCTCTTTTATCTGAGTACACACTTGAGCTATGCTGCCCAGCCCCCATTGCAGTTATGTGTGGACACACGACAAGTTCTCACCAGAGGAATGTGAGCTGAATCATGTGTCATTTCCAGGATGAAGTGGTTAGGAGGCAGACTAGCCTTTTCCACTGTGGTACAATGAAAAAATACATTCGATCTTTGTCCTGGGTTCCTGGCACACCAGCTTTTAAAACCTTTGGAATCTGGTCAGTGATAAATGTCTTTTGTATGCTAATGAGATAACTGGGAGAGTGGGGACCATACATAGTTTCTGGATGGGATTTGGTTGCCAGAAAGACCAAACCTTGATTAAAAGATTAGAACCTTCAACCCCACTCCCTGTTCTCTGGGGAGGAGAGAGGGAGATTGAGTCAATCACCAACATCCAGTAATTTAATCAACCATGTTTATGTAATGAAACCTCCATAAAAAATTGTAAAAGATGGGGTTCAGAGACCTTCTAGGTTGGTGAACACATTGAGCTACCGGAGGGTGGTGTGCACAGGAGGTCATGGAGTCTCCACATACCTCCTCCCATACCTGGCACTATGTGTCTCTAGCATTTAGCTGTTCCTCAGCTGTATCCTTTATAATAAATGGGGAATAGTAAGCAAAATGCTTCCCTGAGTTCTATGAGTCATTCTAGTAAATTTAGTAAATTATTAAACCTGAGGAGTGGGTTTTGGGAACCCCTGATTCATAGCCAGTCAGGCAGAAGTACAGGTGGCAACCTGAGACTTATTATTGAGTCCGAAAAGTGGGGCAGTCTTGTGGGACTGAGACCTTAACCTATGGGATCTGTCATAGCTCCGGGTAATTAGTGTCAGAATTGAATTGCATTGCTGGACACCCAATTAGTTTTGGAGAATTGGAGAAGTGGTGTCAAAGGACGCCATGTCTACCCTTTAGCTTTCTATCTTCTGGATAAATACAGAGGACTCCGAGGCCCCAGTGGAAGGTGAAACCATAAGACAGCCAGAACCTGTGGCCCTAAATAAGGTAGATAACAAACACCTACCAAGAATATTTGCATTAGACTGTTATGTGAGGAAGAAATTGCTTTTTGCTGTGCTAAACCATACAAATTGAGTGCTTGTTATGGGACATGCTGCCAAGTAAAATGTAGAATCAACTAGTCACATCAACATGTGTGATGATGTCTCCCACTTTTCCTTACTGTGTTTTAGTGTCTTTTTTTTCTGTTACTCGCTTTATTGATGTTTTGAGTCAAATATTACAGGCCCTCTTTAACTTTCCTGAAAATGTAAAGAAGTTTTGATTTCAACTTAGAATAAAACCATAGGATGTTATTAGCAATATCCTAATTAATATTAACACTTTCCATCAAATATAACAAGTTTTAACCGGTGTCATAATTCTCCTCATTTTTTACCCTCCTTTAAGCCAAGTAGATAATTAATGGTTCAGTATGAAACTCTTTGGCTCACAATTAGTCCCATTAACTCATAAATCTTTTTTTAGTGAGGTAGCTTTAATTTTTTCATTCATTTTTTTCATATCTGCTCAGTTAATTTTAGTCAACTAATGCCAAATTAATCTGATGGCTAAGCTAACCTTCTTCTAGGAATTGCATGTTTGTATTTCATCCTTATTTTCCTTATCTCCTGCTACTTTCCCCAGTGTAGCCAAACTTTATTCTTCTCCTCCAAATATATCCTGCATGATTTTTTGTCCTTACCTTTGCTCCTGCTATAACTTAGTCTGGAACAATTTCTTTTGCCTTTACCATCCCTGAAAAACTTAACTAATCCTTGTATAGTCAGCTGAAACCCCACTTTCTACAACAGAATGTTATTAAACTTTTTCTTTCTCATATTTCTTCATGGCTTCGACCATATCACTTTCTTAATATTGCATTATAGCTATTTACATGTTTATCTCCACCTCTAAATTATCTCCTGGAGAGTAGGAAATATGTCTTACTCATTGTGTTTCCTTCATGCCTGCCATGGAGCCTAGAACAGAGCACACATTATGAGACAGGCATTGATTCAATAGTCATGCCAATTAATGTGTTCAATAAATATCATTTGGCCATTTACTATACACCAGACATCTAATAGAAAGCATTGTATTTCAAAGTTACTTTTATGAGTGAAGAGCAGCTCTAGTACCTGACCCACAGTATATTCTCAATAGGTATTTCATGATTGAATGTGGTGATTAGAGGAGGGATTTGCAAACAGCCTGTCTTGATAAAACAACCATAAATTCTCCTACTCAGCCACTTCCCAACACCGAAAATGTGAAATTTTCTTTGTTACGACCACTCTGATCAAAACATATCCCAAATGTCAAGAATGAATGAGATTGCTGACATGGATGCCAGACCTGGGGTCAGGCAAGGAGAGTGTTTATGTAGAGAAGCAACATGGAATGGGAAATCAGTTCCAGAGCAGGGTGTAAAGTGTGTTGACATGGAAGGGCAGCCTGGCATGAAATGTCAGAGACCAAGTGGCAGGAGGTGAACCACACAGAGGGACTCCCTGGCATGGGATTCTGGAACCAACCAAGGAAAGCATGCATATAGGGAGAAGGGTAGAAAGAGTGATGGGAGATTTATTATACCACGGAGCTGATAAAATAAGAAAATATAGTAAGGATAATAGAAAAAACACTTCTCCCTATCACAGAAGAGAGTTCAAACTATGGAAAGGGAGAAAACCAGGATAAACCCATGGTGTTAGATTGGATTTTGACATATTGGTGTGAAATTATGGACTTCTATGAATATAAATGGATTTTGAAAATGTAGATGTGGCCGGGCGCGGTGGCTCAAGCCTGTAATCCCAGCACTTTGGGAGGCCGAGACGGGCGGATCACGAGGTCAGGAGATCGAGACCATCCTGGCTAACACGGTGAAACCCCGTCTCTACTAAAAATACAAAAAACTAGCCGGGCGAGGTGGCGGGCGCCTGTAGTCCCAGCTACTCGGGAGGCTGAGGCAGGAGAATGGCGTAAACCCGGGAGGCGGAGCTTGCAGTGAGCTGAGATCTGGCCACTGCACTCCAGTCTGGGGGACAGAGCAAGACTCTGTCTCAAAAAAAAAAAAAAAAAAAAAAAAAAAAGTAGATGTGTGTGGATACATGTATGTAACTCTATTGACTGAGGGGTTTGGAGGCCTCACTTTAATAGCAGTGAGAACATGTAGTACCTGTATCTTGGCTTCTTAATACCAGAAAGCAAAGAAGTGCCCCCTAAATGATGAAATGTTAAAAGGATACAGAAACTATCTCGAAGGCCATCAGATTTAAGCATCAAAATACATCATGAAAGGAATGTATTATAATCCACTGAATAACATAGGAAACAATAGGTCATTCTGATATAAACAAGAAAGTTTGATGAGCAATGAGGTATTTACATGGTTTCACAGAACCGTTTGACAAAAGTTACTGATTTCAAAGGAAAAAAATGTAAACTCATATTAAAGAAGGGTAGCATAAACTATCTTAAATAATTGATTGAATATTAGTAGTATATATTATTAGTAGTAGTAATGAGACAAATTAGTAGTAATGAGACAAATTAAAATCTTGGGTCATCTGATAGGATGCAATGACAAGGACATGACATTATTCTGTAATACATCTGTCAAATTGCATAACCTGAGTCTGGCCATGAGGAAACATCAAATATACCAACATGGAGAGACCTAATGCAAAACGACAACCTGCAATCTTTTTGTTTTTTCTTTTAGACAGGATTTCACTCTCACTCAGGCTGGAGTGCAGTATCACGATCATGGCTCACTGCAGCCTTGTCTTCCCTAGCTCAGGTGATCCTCCCCAGTAGCTGGGATTATAGGCATGGGCCACCACACCCGGCTAATTTTTATACTTTTTTTTTGAGTCGGGGTTTCACCATGTTGCCCAGGCTGGTGTCGAACTCTTGGGTTCAGTTGATCCACCCACCTTGGCCTCCCAAAGTGCTAGGATAACAGGCATGAGCCACTGTGTGCAGCCACAACCTATCATCTTTAAAAGTCACGAAAGTCCAGGACTTGGCACTGTTCCAGGTTAAAGGAGACTAAGGAGACATGGTACCTAAAAGCTAATACATAATTCTAAGCTGAATCCTTCTGCTAGAAAGGGCATTTAGGAAAACTTAAACGGGATCTAAGGCCTAGATGTTACTGATGTACCACATTAGTTTTCTGATTTTGTTATTTGTATTATGATTATTAAGAAAATATCTTCACTTGTTGGAAACACACACCAAAGTATTCACGGGCTGATGGATGTCAAGTCAGCAATTTACTCTCAAAGGTTTCTGTGCTGTAGTCACTAGTTTTCTGTAAGCTTGAGATTGTTTGAAAATAGAAAATGTATGCCAAAAAAAAAAAAGAATAAAATAGTCTGTGGAATTTTCTATCATCTTAAAATAAATTAGCAACTTCCATATTCAGTCCCAAGTATGCTTTTCCACCGGACTTGCTTACCTCCACTACCTTGAGTGAATTCTTTTATGGCACTTGGTCACACTGGGCACTCTGGTCTCCTCTTCATTACCATTCACTAGACCGATTTTACTTAGATGTGTTTATTTTTACAACCTGCGTTTTAACCACCAGAATAGAGGCGTAAATGCCATAGGCACATTTCAGCACATCCAGTGTTCATGCTGACAGAAATGTGAGGTCAGGTTATCAGAACCCTTAGTAGATGTGATAGTATAATTTGTTTCATTTGTCCCATTGCATTATATTTGATTATTATAAAAGTTTCTATTTGTTATACAAACCAAGTGATATTACATTAGCATATATTTTCTCACAGTCTACACTCCAAAGTCTAAATACATAAAATATATTTTAACTTATTTTGAAAATTAAAACATTTCAAAATTATCAGTTATTTCTTTAAATATTGCAAATATATTTAGCCATGAGAAGTGAAAGGCAAATATTGTGATGTATTGGTATAAACACAGTATATTCTGTGTAGGAAACTAAATTATCTGTTAGGGAAAACACAGTATGTTGATTGCCATCTGCCTAGATAAGTAAAAAGCATATAAATCAAGTAACTGAAGGAGAAATGAAAATCAAAGATATTCTTTTTTTTTTTTTAAGGTATAATTTCACTTTTTAAGATTTTAATTAATTTAATTTTTTTTTATTATACTTTAAGTTCTAGGGTACATGTGCATAACGTGCAGGTTTGTTACATATGTATACTTATGCCATGTTGGTGTGCTGCACCCATCAACTCGTCAGCACCCATCAATTCATCATTTATATCATGTATAACTCCCCAATGCAATCCCTCCCTCCTCCCCCCTCCCCCCTCCCCATGATAGGCCCCAGTGTGTGATGTTCCCCTTCCCGAGTCCAAGTGATCTCATTGTTCAGTTCCCACCTATGAGTGAGAACATGCGGTGTTTGGTTTTCTGTTCTTGTGATAGTTTGCTAAGAATGATGGTTTCCAGCTGCATCCATGTCCCTACAAAGGACGCAAACTCATCCTTTTTTATGGCTGCATAGTATTCCATGGTGTATATGTGCCACATTTTCTTAATCCAGTCTGTCACAGATGGACATTTGGGTTGATTCCAAGTCTTTGCTATTGTGAATAGTGCCGCAATAAACATACGTGTACATGTGTCTTTGTAGTAGAATAATTTATAATCCTTTGGGTATATACCCAGTAGTGGGATGGCTGGGTCATATGGTACATCTAGTTCTAGATCCTTGAGGAATTGCCATACTGTTTTCCATAATGGTTGAACTAGTTTACAATCCCACCAACAGTGTAAAAGTGTTCCTATTTCTCCACATCCTCTCCAACACCTGTTGTTTCCTGACTTCTTAATGATTGCCATTCTAACTGGTGTGAGATGGTATCTCATTGTGGTTTTGATTTGCATTTCTCTGATGGCGAGTGATGATGAGCATTTTTTCGTGTGTCTGTTGGCTGTATGAATATCTTCTTTTGAGAAATGTCTGTTCATATCCTTTGCCCACTTTTTGATGGGGTTGTTTGTTTTTTTCTCGTATATTTGTTTGAGTTCTTTGTAGATTCTGGATATTAGCCCTTTGTCAGATGAGTAGGTTGCAAAAATTTTCTCCCATTCTGTAGGTTGCCTGTTCACTCTGATGGTAGTTTCTTTTGCTGTGCAAAAGCTCTTTAGTTTAATTAGATCCCATTTGTCAATTTTGGCTTTTGCTGCCGTTGCTTTTGGTGTTTTAGACATGAAGTCCTTGCCCATGCCTATGTCCTGAATGGTACTACCTAGATTTTCTTCTAGGGTTTTTATGGTATTAGGTCTAACATTTAAGTCTCTAATCCATCTTGAATTAATCTTCGTATAAGGGGTAAGGAAAGGATCCAGTTTCAGCTTTCTACTTATGGCTAGCCAATTTTCCCAGCACCATTTATTAATTAGGGAATCCTTTCCCCATTTCTTGTTTCTCTCAGGTTTGTCAAAGATCAGATGGCTGTTGATGTGCGGTATTATTTCTGAGGACTCTGTTCTGTTCCATTGGTCTATATCTCTGTTTTGGTACCAGTACCATGCTGTTTTGGTTACTGTAGCCTTGTAGTATAGTTTGAAGTCAGGTAGCGTGACGCCTCCAGCTTTGTCCTTTTGACTTAGGATTGTCTTGGCAATGCGGGCTCTTTTTTGGTTCCATATGAACTTTAAAGCAGTTTTTTCCAATTCTGTGAAGAAACTCATTGGTAGCTTGATGGGGATGGCAAAGCCTGGCAGAGACACAACAAAAAAAGAGAATTTTAGACCAATATCCCTGATGAACATTGATGCAAAAATTCTCAATAAAATACTGGCAAACCGGATTCAGCAGCACATCAAAAAGCTTATCCACCATGATCAAGTGGGCTTCCTCCCTGGGATGCAAGGCTGGTTCAACATTCGCAAATCAATAAACGTAATCCAGCATATAAACAGAACCAAATACAAGAACCACATGATTGTCTCAATAGATGCAGAAAAGGCTTTTGACAAAATTCAACAGCCCTTCATGCTAAAAACGCTCAATAAATTCGGTATTGATGGAACGTACCTCAAAATAATAAGAGCTATTTATGACAAACCCACAGCTAATATCATACTGAATGGGCAAAAACTGGAAAAATTTCCTTTGAAAACTGGCACAAGACAGGGATGCCCTCTCTCACCACTCCTATTCAACATAGTGTTGGAAGTTCTGGCTAGGGCAATCAGGCAAGAGAAAGAAATCAAGGGTATCCAGTTAGGAAAAGAAGAAGTCAAATTGTCCCTGTTTGCAGATGACATGATTGTATATTTAGAAAACCCCATTGTCTCAGCCCAAAATCTCCTTAAGCTGATAAGCAACTTCAGCAAAGTCTCAGGATACAAAATTAATGTGCAAAAATCACAAGCATTCTTATACACCAGTAACAGACAAGCAGAGAGCCAAATCATGAATGAACTTCCATTCACAATTGCTTCAAAGAGAATAAAATACCTAGGAATCCAGCTTACAAGGGATGTAAAGGACCTCTTCAAGGAGAACTACAAACCACTGCTCAGTGAAATCAAAGAGGACACAAACAAATGGAAGAACATACGATGCTCATGGATAGGAAGAATCAATATCGTGAAAATGGCCATACTCCCCAAGGTTATTTAAAGATATTCTTTATATGTATTAGGGAAAGAAATATTATTGCTCAACTATTTGGGTGCTTCCTTTGGAATGGAAGAACTTTTAATATAAATATGCGCGTTATAACTCATCTTGAACTACTATTATTATTAACTAATAATGCAATATTATTGGCACTTCTTTGGTCATTTAATATAGGAGCTAGAGGCATACATTACTGGAACGTAAAATGGGAAATTTGTTTGGCTAGCTTATCTGAGAGTTGCCTACATGCTAGCAGCCCATATACACTGTGACTGTCTAGGATGTATCAGCCTGCTCACACCATGACAACCCATGTGACATTGAAGCAGCACAACATATTTGTCTGCAGGTACCATAATGGACCATATCAATCCAATGTGTGTCAGTGCGTATGTGCCATGCCAGTCCATTATGCTGGGACAGCCGCATGTATCAATCTCCATGCAAAACTAATTAAATACGTGACAGCACAGCACGTGTCAGCCTGTTGCACTTTGACAGCCATTTTACACTGTGGGGCACCAGTGTGTGTCAGGTGTCAATCTCACACACCATGACAGACTCCTATATGTGGTAACAGCACAGATTTAATATATATTTATATAAATAAATAATATATTATATTTATAAATATATATTTATAAATATATATAAATATAATATATAATATATTTATTATATATTATATATATTATATATTATATATATAAATATAAACATATTTATATAAATATATAGTATATTATAATTTTATTATATTTATACAAATGTATTAAATATATATTATAAATAATATAATATAAATAATATATAAATTGCTATATATATTTACATATAAATTTATATTTATATATTTTTTATATTAGATATATTTATATATTAGATATATTTATATATATATACTGCATATACCTTGAAAGTTCAGTATATACTATGACAGCCTTGCATGAACCATAGTAGCCATTTTACTTGAGCGGGGATTGAGTGGGGGAGCATTTGGTGCCATTCTACATGTATTATGACAGCCCAGAGGATGTTAAACATCTTAGCAGACCAGAATGCAATGTGACAGCTCAGCATGTGGCATCCTGCTTGTATTCTAACAGTCTGTGTACACTGTGGTAGCCCAGAGTTTATCAGCCTGCATGCTCCATCACAGCCACCACATACTGTAACAGCCCAGCAGGAGCTACTCGTCATGTGCAATGACAAGTATAGACTGTAATCACCCAGTTTGTGGAAGTCTGCATGTACCAGAACCATCAATACATATTGTGACAGCTTATAATATATCAAGCCCTTCATTCTAGCAATGCAATGGTGTGGTATCTTTTTGTGTGTGCATATATGTGTATGCTTAACTTACCTCGATTGATTTTAGCTGCATTTCTTTCCATTGCTTATGTTTTAAGTTCCTAACTTTCTGTTCCCATTTGCTTCAAGTGTTTACGTCTTTCCTATAATCTGTCTCAGCATTTGCCTTTCTCATTCCGAGAGGTTGCAACAGCCTATTGACCAGCTATCTCTTAAATTCTTTTATTGAACTAAGATGCAGAATGAATAAGTAAATAAATAAGGTCATTTGGAGGCTGACAGATTTTATAGTCTAGTCTCCCGTCCTCTTTTTTGAATGTCTACAATTATAATCACACACACACAATGGCACACATATCACATGTTTTAAGACCCTTAAGATTTCCCATTGCTATAGAAACAGCTTAGCATCGCTGCCATTGTCTTCCAAGTTTTGTATTGTATAATCAATATTTTCTTAAGGTAATGAGAAAGATTTCTATTATAATCAAAGGCTCATATTTTAATGAAGTTCAGACTCTATTAGTCATTTTTAGCATTTTATTCAGCCGACTAATACATTTGAATTTGAGCCTCACCACTTAATATCTCTTTGAATGTGGGGAAAGTCTGAGCCTCAGTTTCTTAATTTGTACCATAGGGAAGTTGATAAAACCTACCTCATAGCATTGTGAGAGTTAAATGATATTATTCATGCTCTCAACAAATACTTATTGAGTACCTGCTAGAAGCCAGTATTAAGTGCATCAGATACACTGATGAACATAATAAGAAAAATAATTTCCCGCCCTCAAGAAACTTGTAATTCTAGTAAATAGTAATCATTATAGTGTAACATAAGTGTTATGGTGACACAGAGCAAGTTAAGAGGGTCTATGAGTTCTGGGGTGAGGGTGGGGAGGCTACCACTGAGAAAGTGACATTTCAACAATCTTGAAAAATGTACTGACTAAACAGACAAACACCTGGGGGAAGAGTGCTGTAGGCATGGGGAACAGCCAGCGGAAAAACCTGAATTTTCAAGAAACCTTAACCTTGTCATTCCTTGTTCAAGGAATGACAAGGAGACCAATGTGGCTGGAGTAGAGTAACTACAAGGAAAGGTAAAAGGCAAAATCAGAGGGTGGCAGAGACCCAGATCAGGTGAGGTGTCATTGGTCATTGCAATAATCATGGCCTTACTCTCAGTGAGAGAAAATACCATTGGAGAGTTTTGAACAGGGGGAGGACATGATCTCATTTAAATTTCAAAGGATATGCATTGACCACTGTGGCTGTGTTGAGATTAAATAGCAGAGAGACAAGGGTGAAAGCCTAAAGGCTAGCTAGAAAGCTAATCCCAGTGGAGATGATCATCAAAGTGAACGTAGAGAAAAGTAGTCAGATTCTAGATATATGTTGAACACAGATGTTCAAGGATTGATTTACTGATGGATCAATGTGTACTATGAGAGGAGGCAGTCAATGATGACTGCAAGGCTGGAGCTTGAGCGATGGGAAGGATGCCCTTAGTTGGATGGTCTAGAACACAGGTGGAGCAGAGAGGGCTGGGCAGAAAGTAGCCTCAGTTTTGGGCATGATAAATTTAAGGTGCCTATTTGACATTCAAGAAAAAAGGTTGAAAATGTAGGGTATGAGTCAGGAGTTCAGGGGAGATGTCTAAACCAGAGAGATAAATTTAGGAGTTTTTCCTTTATAGATGATATTTAAAGCCATGAGAGACAAGTCCCCAAGGGATAGAGAATAATAAACAAAGCAAAGTCCATGGCCTGAGCCCTGAGGTGCTATAGCATTAAGAAATCAGGAGAGGAGGAAGCACCAACACAGGATGCTGAGGAATGGTGAGGAGGATGGAGGGAATCCAAGAGAGGGAAGCCAAGTGTCCAATCCTACGGACTAGATGTGAAATTAAATACTGGTTCAAATGGAATCAAATATGAAATTAAACATAGAGTTATTAGATTTAGCAATCATGAGGTCATTACTGATATTGAAAAGTGTTTTGAGGGAGTGGTGAAAGCAGTCTGACTGAATTCGAGAGAAAATGAAAAAGAAGAATTATATATAGCAAGTATACACAACTCTTTCAAAAAGTTTTGCTGTAAGCTGAGCAGAAAAATGGCACAGTAACTGGAGACAGAAAGTAGGTTTGATTTTTTTGTGTGTTTTTTTTTTTCAATAGGAGAAATGATACTATGTTCACAGGCTGATAAGGAAGCTCCAGTAGAGAGGGAAATTGTTATTTCAGGAGCAAGAGGGAAGAATTGCTAAAACAATGTTCTTGGGTGACAAGAAAGGGGTGGGATCTAGCACATCTACTGGTATTCTTGAGCCCCACTCATACAGGCTCCCAAGAGGGAGTCATTAGCATCTCTTACCAACCCCATGTTCAGTGACATCGTGTTGTCAGCTTGTAAGAGGTCGAGGTGGGATAATTTACACCACATAAATTGACAAATACTACAAATATGGACTTTTTTTATCCTAAAAGAGTAGGGTGTTAAACATTTATGAGGATATCACTGAGTCCATCAGTGAGAGCACTGGCCTTAGATAGACACAGGAGACATCCATCTATAGGAGAGAAAGAAGAGGAAGAATAAAGACATAGGTTGTGGTAGATGGAGAGATAGATAATAACATGTTGCTTGTCCCAGTGGCTGGCACACAGTCAGTGATTAATGATTATGTTTACCAGCTAATTCAATCATACCACATTACCTCTAGCTGCAGCAAGGCTTCCAGACTATGTAGCACAGGACTAAGACTTTAGACGCAATGACTCATTAGTTTATTCATTCAATAAACATTTATTGAGTATTTCTCTTGGGTGCTTAAAATTATATGATAGATTCGAGTAAATAAATTCAATAAATATTTGGTAAGAAATGGCAATAAACAAAGTATTTTAGTGGGTGTCACAAAGGAGCAAAGATGAATCCTAAAAAATGATTAAATGTATACATCATTTCTAAAACAAATAAGTATACATTATGTGGTATGAACCAAAATAACAGTCAAAATGATTATAGCAGAACTAAATCTATTATATATCATTTTGTGAAATTTAGGCTTATGACAAACATCACATACAAGTATGCATTTTTCCCCAGTAATTCACTAAGAATCAAATTTTATCCAATTTGAGAATGAGAACTACAGAAGAAATCTAGGAGTCAGAAGAAAATTTGATACCAATTGTTCTCTAATCCTTATCTCACTGGAATTGTCTTCAGGATTAGGAAACATTGCTATTCCATTTTTGAAGTTCATTGAGTTCATTTCTCTAATCACATCATATTTTTGTTCTTCTATATCATTGACCTCTACTTTGAAGAAGTAGAAGATCTTCTCCCTCTACCCATATTTTTTGACCAAGAGGTCAAAAAAGACCAGTGTCTGACCAAAGACCAAAAAAGACTCTGGTCTTTTTTGACCTCTTTTCTCTGCACAACATTCCTGGGTAATCACATCTATGTAATTGCAGTTTCGAGTATCATGTATATGCAGACAAATAATAGCGATATCTTCCACTTTATAAATCTCCTGTGTGCTAGAGCTGTACATCCCAACCAGCCATTCAATATGTCTCTCATGATGTCTCATAGGTATCTTCAATTTAGCAGGTTCACCTCCTAGAAACCAAGGAATTATCCGAGTTTTTCCTTTGTCTCCCAATTACATCTGCTCCGACATCCATTATATCAGTTCTTCCTTCAATAGTCATTGACACAACCAATTTCTGAGTTCCGCAATTACAGTTTTTACCGGGGTTATTGCTAATAGTCTCCTGTTTGGTCTTTCTGCTTCCAGTTCTTTTTCCCTATCATTGAAACTGTTTTTCTAAGATACAGATGTGATTAAGTTAAATTTCTTCTTAAAATTCTGCAACTGTGTCTATCCTGAGGATATACTGTAATACTTGATGAAAACATTAATGCAGGCACAAAGATGTTAATCATAGTATAATATTAGTGAACAATGGAAATGACATAAATTTTCAACAGTAAGGGAATGGTTGTGTTCACAATAATGTATCAATTCACTGGAATATCCTGCAGCCAACAGTAGTAATTTTCCAGGAAACTAAAGTGGGCTGATCCTAAGGGATGCATATTGGAGCTAGCATAAATTTATATTCTCATTTCTATAACCCACACAGACTTTCTCTTACTTAACACACCAAGAAAATTGCTTCACGCTTATGGTGATCATATGTAATTTCAATAGGCCTCAGAAACTCTGCCTATCTTATCCCAATTTAAATATAAGTAGTCACATATGGCAATCACCAACCTTTTGGTGCCTGTTGCTCTTGCTTTCATCATCTCTGATTTTTGTCTCCTGCATCCATACCCCAGATTTAGGACAGCTACTCTAGCTCTCTTCAGAGTTCCCACCTGAGCCTTGTGCATGCCTTTGGTTTTGGTGCCCTCTGCTTCCTACATTTCTGAGTAAAGATTTGTTTGCTCCAGTTCCTAGTCCTATGTACAGTGCATCTTCAGAACTTACACCTGGAGTTCTGAATTTCCAGGCTTCCCACATGCACTTGAGGCAATGGATGAGAAATGGCCACTGTCTTATTACTGCAATGGAGAATGCAGCACAATCATATGAGAATGTGAAGTTACATGAACAGGAAACTGTTGTCACTACACAATTGATAACCATGGAGTTTGAATCTATGACATTCACAAGGACTACCAAGAAAAATATTCCCTCACCCAGTCTCCTTCCTAAGATTGATTTGAGGTGAATGGGGTAAAGAGATGGGGAGGAATCTTCATAAGAAATACCCAGGCTTTCTCCTGCATAAGTGACTTACGGTTTGTAGGAGCCCAGAGAGACTTTCTCTTGCTGTCTGCTTATCTAAGGAGAGTGGGTGATCTACAGCCCTAGTAAAAGAAAGGAGTCCCTTTTACTGAGATGCACAGGAATTGGAGATGCAAGTAATACATTTGACAGTCCTATATCCCAGGACATAGTGAATGCTGATAAAAATAATCAATAAATGTTTCTCTCTGACAGGGTAAAAATAAAGAAGTTAGAGCCTTCTTATATTCTGGCATTTATCTTGTTAGTTTGATATTTGGAAGGAAACTTCTCTCTGTTGTAGGTTGAGGAAAATACTTCTTTTTCCCGTAACTATAGACCTTAATGCCCAGTGAGGGCAGAGAAGGCGTGTTCTACCCACCATATCCCAGAGTCTAGCACAGCCTCTGGGACATAGGTGACAATAGATATTTGTGGAATGAACTACATAATAACTGCTTATTTGCCTCATGACCTAATCCTATTCCTAGATTGCCACTTAATGTGTGAGGGTTTATTCCTCAGCACAGACAGATATACTCTTCCCTGAGTGTAGCATTTATCAGGCAGGATGATTCATTTTGGCCATCTGATTCTCCATGTGGCCAGGGCATCAGTCACCTCTTCAGTCCATGATGATCAGGCTTGTTCTAAGTTGCCAATGGTCTCTTCATGGCCAAATCTAACTATATTATCATACCTTTCAGCCACACATCACACTAATCCTCTTTCTTGAAATCCTTCCATACTTTCATTTTAAAAATTATATGTCCCTGGCCCAGATCTCCCTCAGATTGAGTTCCATATATCCACTTAATTGTCTAAGAAGTACCTCAAATTCGTGGTGTCCAAATTGAATTTATATTCATTCCCAAACAAGCTCCTTGTACTGTATTTGTCATCTCAGTTAATTAGCTGGATTAATCAAGTTGTCTTTATTCCCCCTCTCTTCAATTGAATTCAAATTTCTGTAAACTCTTTCTAGTTTTCTACCAGTTTACTTGATTTAAATGGACATTTTAAGGCTATATTGTTTTCTGGCAGTGTTAAGGATTAGATAATGTTTGTTTCTGTCCCTTCAATGACATAACAAAAGTAATAGCAATGATGATAATAGATGATATTTGTTAACCACTTATTATATGCTAAGCACTCTTCTAAACTATATATGTATAATATATATAACATACATATATAAATTTATTCTTCAAAACATCTCTATGAAGCAGATGCTATTATCAATCTCATTATACTAAGAAGGAAACTAAGGCACAAAAGGTTAATTAATTTGTCTTTATTATAACAGCTAGAAAGGGATAGAAATATCAGTTAAGTTTGAGAGCCTGCATTCTTACATTGTTATTCACATTTTTGTTACATTATGTCCCTTATATTTAAAGAATTATTTCGTAACAATTCCTACATATATTTCAGGACCATAGTATCAAGTGTTACTTAAATTGAATTACCACTAGTCTCATTGATTGCTACTGTTTCTTGTATATTAAAACTTTGCCATCTTGAGATCTTTATGCTAATGTAATCTTCATTTGGCTAGAGTACTTTGATGAGTTTCTTTTTCTTATCAGAAAGGAAGTATGCATATGATACTTTCTGAGAGCTTGCATATCTAAAAATATAAATTTCTTGCTCTCATGAATGAACAAAATTTGATTGGATATGGTAATGCATAATTGCCATCTCTTTCCCTAAAAAAATCCACAGATACTGCTTCATTGTTACTGTACTTCCAATATCATAAATGAAGATATTTGTACCAATCTGAGTCTCCTCCTTTTTAGGTAATTGCTCTTTTCTATATGGAAGCTTTTATGACTTTAGTTTTTGATTCCAGAATGTCACCACGATGTGTGTAAGTGTATGTAGATATTTTTCAATGATCTTGCCAAGTATTTAGGTTTTCAGCTCAGATAAATTCTCCTCCAGTTCAATTTTCATTGCCATGTCTTATCCACAAGCTTTTTCTTTCCTTTTAACTTACTGTTGTTTAGAAATTAGAACACCAGGATTTGTCTACTTGAGTTTTCTCATAATTTCTTTTTGTTTTCTTGCTCTGTACTCACGGGGAATTATTTGTTTCAAATATTAAAATGCTTAATTCAGGTTTTTGTAGCATACATTCTTGTTTATCATCTCCATTGATTCTTTTTTTATTTTGGCGAATACAATTTTTTATTGAAACACACTTTCTTATTGTCATTTTTTTCTTTATTATGGCAGCTGGCTATGTCTTATCAATGCAATATCCCATTAACAGATGACAGAATTTAGAATTCTTTAAAGATTTTTACTATTTGCTAAGTGAATTCTTTTTTTAAGCAAAAAATTGGCCCATTTGCCCTGATTTCTCAGTGTAACACTCTATTTTGAAGTGCCAATTTTTAAAATTTGCTCCATGATTTTTTTTTTATCTTTGAAGAGTTACATATATATTTTTTCGTTGGGATGGGCTCCTTCAAATCCTATATAACTTTGGCATCTGTAGACCTAGAGAAATAGCAGTTGGATTTGTTTTCTAAAAAATCATAGATGACAGGTAGGCAAACCCTCTCATGCATGGCAGATAGGCACATATATGTTCACCTAAAGTGGGTCTCTTCTAAAATATAAATGACTATGAAATTCCCCTTATATGATAAAATTGGCTATGGGAGTCTCATCTAATCATCATATTAATTCCTTGAAAGACTATAAAGGAGGGAGGGCCAGAAATATGACTACCAAGCAGGCCCTTTGACCTGGGCAAGCACCTATGGATAGTTTTGGCTCATACCTTTTGTCTATTTCTAGGAAACAGGGAGGCACGTACTTGAGTAAGCCAAGAGAGCTGTCACTTGACTATCTTCTACCTGCATTTAGCAACTAATGGCAAACAGTGGGCATGTGCTTACCCTTTAATCCATCCTCCTTTTAACATCTTTTTATTAACCCAGAGTTGCAGTTATGTTCGTTTGGTCCCTGTCTAACAAGGGAGTTTTCCAATGATGACAATTTGGCTATAATTTTCCTTCAATATTTACTGGGTTGCCTCAGTAGCAAATTCAGCTTAGGTTTCTATCTGCTCAGAATTCTAAATATCTTATATGTTTTATTTTCTATTTTTCCATTTTGAAATAATGAAAGTACATTTATTTATCCCTAAGAATTAACCATCGTCTACATTCATCTTCCCCTCTATGGGCCACAGATTATTCATGTAAAACTTACCAACTGGCCATCACCCCTATAGATTGTTTCCTCGGACAACACAGTCAGATTAGAAATGATATGAAAGCATAACTCACTTCTGAAAAACAGCTCCTATATAAGGGAAAGGATGTTCCAAATATATCAGCAGGAGCAAGACATGGTGGTATGAGAAAGATGATAGATTCTGGAATGTGCAAAATATCTGGTATGTCTGCAACGAGGCATGGCAAAAGATAAAGCTAGAGACCTGGGCAAGGGCCAGATCATGAGATTTTTAATACCATGGCAAGGATTTTTGAACATTATCCAGAAAGCAATCAGAAGTTGGAGGCTTTTAAGGAAGAAGCAACAAGATTAGATGTGTGTTGTAAGCAAATCATTCTGGTAGCAGTGTGGGAAATGAATTGGAGGAGGGGAGAATGCAGTGAAGAAACCCATTAGGAAGCTATTAAGCTATTAAAGAGGTTTAGGTGAGAATTTATGAGACCTAAATCAGTAGCAATGTAGAGAATAGTGAAGAGATTTGAAATTACTTAGTAAGTAAAGTAAACAGATTTGCTGTTAGATTACACAAGGGATGAGAAGAAGCAGCCAGAGCCTAGAATGGCTTGTTAATGGGTGTGCCTGCTGGTGCCATTACCTGAATCAGGGAAATGGGAGAGGAATTGAGTGAAAGAAAAAGAGACCATATTGTGCCTACCTTATCTAAGACATTTCAGGGCAAATGTCCAAAGATGTCCAATGTCTACAACCATAGATCACACATACATAGCAAAATTATTCAGTAAAGACATATGAGCCAGATCTATACATATGAATATTAATAGCATATTGTTGATATGTAAAAAAGGATAATAAAACTAAATACAATTTTTGTGTTATTAGTATGGTCTAGATATTATACTGGTGTTTTAAGGAATAGAGAAGAGTCTAGAATCTAAGGGACAAGAGTCAGAGAAGTAAACAGAACATGCATAGACTGTGAGGTCCAAAAACAGTGGTGAAAGGAGAGGAGGGGGTGTAGAAGTATAGAATAAAGTCCTATTCTAGAGATGTCCAATAAGTTGAAAACTAAAAAATGTCATTTGACTTTGACAATTAGGAAGTTACTAAAATTCTCATTCAAGGAAAGGACAGACAAAGGGAATGTAAGAGTTCCAATCTCTTTCCTGAGAATTGCATTTGACTTCAGTTAGTCACCCCTTGAACAAGTTTTAGAGGAAGTATCTGAAATTAGACCAAAGTATCAGAAGAAAATGTGTGGTTTGTTATTGTCGGAAGTGAATAGAGCTATATTCCAGAAAGGATAAACAAATTCTGGTTCCTACAGAGCAGGTTGAGGCAAATGAGGAAATGAGGAGGCCGCCACACTTACGCATAAGACAAGATGGGCAAGACTGAGGTACCAGCATGTGCTTGAGTAAGATGACTTAGAGGGAGGAAGAATGAATGTAGGGATGCCAGCCTGTGTCATCTGGATCCGCCTTCCAGGAGCGAGGCACTCATTCTTCCAGCTGCCAGGAAGGTTGGATACTGGTTGCTAATGGCTGAGTCCCTCCCAGAAATTGTCCTTGTCAAAGGTTATGCTCCCTACCCATTGGCAACCTATATTTAATGACTAGTTGATGCAGAGGTATCAGGACCCAGCCTCCTTGCCTCAGTTCAAGACATCTCCAAAGGGCCATCTCAGCTTCAGAATTCCCATGAGACTGGCTGAAACATCAGTGCCACTGCATCTCACTTTAAGCATTCCCTCAGCAGAATCCAGCTTCCTTCTTACTCCTTTGTATGGATTATTCCCAAGAACAGTCTTCAACAAAACTCCTGCATCAAATCTTGATTACAAAGTCTGTTTCTGGGGAACTTAACCTGAAGGGGTATATATATTATAATCACCTTTATGCCTCTCATATTTGGATCTAGCTACAGGAAAGGTCTTGATTTCATCATTTAGAGGACTTATCAAAAGACTCCAAATGAGAAGTCAATATGACATTTTTTTTTTTTTTTTTTTTTTTTTTTTGAGACGGAGTTTCACTCTGTCACCCGGGCTGGAGTGCGGTGGCCGGATCTCAGCTCACTGCAAGCTCCGCCTCCTGGGTTTACGCCATTCTCCTGCCTCAGCCTACCGAGTAGCTGGGACTACAGGCGCCCGCCACCTGGCCCGGCTAGTTTTTTGTATTTTTTAGTAGAGATGAGGTTTCACCCTGTTAGCCAGAATGGTCTCGATCTCCTGACCTCGTGATCCGCCAGTCTCGGCCTCCCAAAGTGCTGGGATTACAGGCTTGAGCCGCCACGCCCGGCCAATATGACATAATTTTAAAGCAGTAGTTCTCAACTAGAAGCAGGAGTTGGAGATAAGGAAAGTATATTCTATAGCTGTACCTACCTGTATCCACCTTTGATACCTTTCTTCCTCAAATTCTGACCTCACATCACCCCACCACCTCCTTGAGAAACACTGTTCTAAATACTACTGAATGCCCATTGTCGTGGACCTGTTTTGAGGGGTCACTGTAGATAGAATGGCCTGTTAGCAACACTAGGTAGTTGCTACAGGCAAGGGGAAAGGCACTGGAAGAATTAAGTTTTGTGGGGGTTTTTTGAGGAAACACTTTAGTATATTTATATTCTGGATGAAAAATATCAGTGGAAAGAGGAGTTATGAATTCTAGAAAATAGAAGAAATAAAATAATAAGAATAATTATAATTAATTTACAGGGCTTAGTTGGTATGGGGTCTTGTCATATTCCAACCAAGCCCTGCAAATTAGTCTCCAATAGACTTATCTCCACAATCATCGAACTGGACTTATATTAAGCATCTTTAGAGTTAGAGTTCCCATACCTAAACCCTCTAACCGCTAACACCAAAAGTTGATGATATCTGACAGAGGTTTCCAATGCTCTTCTGATGCACTTCTAAATGTCTTGGTTGTCCTGGATCTTAACTGCTGTGGATCATCAGGAGAGCAAGTTTCAACCTATTTAGGGAATCCTTATGACTCTCTATACCTCTTGCCTATAGCTTTCCTGATGGTTTGGGTAGTTTTATAGTTGCTATCATCCCTTTTAAATAGAAATCCAAAGGTTAATAAGTGCTTTCATATCTAACAGATAAATATGAGCTATAATTATGATGAAACAAAACTGGAAGTCAAGATAAATGTTCTTATCAGTGAAGGAAGCATGTGCTCAGGAATGATCATGCTGTAAAGTTTCACTGCAATTAGAAATTGCTCCTGGATGTTGACACTTACTTCTGATTTCCAATGGGAGAATAAATTGAGAGGAAGGGATGGAATATGAAAGAGGAGGGAAAAAAGAAAAACAAAGGTGTTACAGACTGCAATTTGAAGGCTAATATATATATTTGGTAATGCTTTGGGGGAGGAAAGCAAATGGCCCTGTTAAGAAATGATTGCTTTACAGCTTGGGGGCTATTAACAAGATATGATCTGAGATGCAATGCTCCTTGTAGGTCATAAAGATGACTACATACAGGAGCTGATCATTAGAAAAATGATTAAGACTATTATTAACGTATTACTCAATTACTTATTAATTACTTTAAAATGTGGCTAGAAATGAGGCAATTAGGAGTTCACAGTCCTAATTGGTATTTGACATCACAGAGTGTGAATTGATGAGCACCAGCTGCTCTGACATTTTGCCTGGTGATCAGCTACTGAGGAAGCAGGCTGTAAAGCAACACTCTATCATCTCTCTTTTCACAGCATGGCCACGCTCAGGGAGGACAGATGTTTCCCCTGGACGAATGAAAAAGCACTCACACTTCCATTCGACTAGAGAGCTGTGAAGTCAGTAGAAAGTAAGAGGGAAGCTGTGTTTTGGTCTTTCCCATGGTGGACACTGGAACCAAAGCTGCAGCCAAAAACATGGGGTGATTTTAGGTATGGCTGCATTCAAAATTAAACTTTTTAAATTTTAGGTAGTGGGTTATTAGCCAACCAGGCACAGAACAAATACTAATACTACAGCCTTCTGGCTCCTCTTGCCTGTAGAGCAAGACACTCAAGACACCCTCCATTCAGGTCTGCAGAAGGCATTTTGGGGTCTTTTGATTGTGTGTCTGTCATCTTTGTTAAAAAGTGAAGATATTCAAGGAAGTGACCTCTTCCCATGCATTTCCCAGGGCTTTTCCCCTCCAAATAGATACCTTTATGTTTGTGTGAATATATTCTAACCTATTATATATCTTCTCACATTGCTATGTATGTCTTTTTATCTTTCCTCCTTGGTGCCTTCAATCATACCCTTTGAAACAGGAGGAACAACTCTCATCACATTACAGCTATAGAGAGTCTTCTCATGTTCAGTAGTCGGCAAAATAATGACCATCTTTCCCAAAACATCTAGAGTTGGCTGTTTTATCAAAAATGACTTTGGATCTTACAGGAAAATACAGAAGATGAAAAGCAGTGTGTCAAAAAGGAGAGGAAGTAGGCATGGGAGGTAGAGGGGAATGAAAAAAGGAATTGAGAAAAGAGGCAAACAAAGAAGCAGAGGGGAGTGCAGGGAAAGCAAAGCAGTATAAAGAAAATTTTAGACATATAAGAAAAAGCAGGGCCGTCTCCTTGTCCCCATCCCAAGGCATTTTCTTCTCTAAATATTTGAGGGAAGGAGAAATTTGCCTTGTATCCACTTCCAGGCCAGTTCATGCTGAAGCCTTCTCTGTTATCATCTAATTTCTAATACCTACTTTTACGTATGCCTTAAGATGTCTTTGCTCTGAAACCATCACCTGGAGCTTTGGAGCTGCCATCTGCATCACACTGGCATTGTTGCCACCGTGCTGACCTCCATGGAAGAACGATTCAGAGAATGAATGCCCTTTTCCTTTGAAGTTCCACCTTAATTTACCAGAGAATCACTAATGAGAGGAAGTTCAAGTAACCGAAGTTTAGGAATAACTAGAGAGAATTTTTTGTGTATGTGTGGTACCAATTAGCTTTGTTGCCCAGCATCTCTTCCTCTTTGTCTGGTAATGGCATCTCTCTTCCACTTGGGAAAATGCCCCATCCCCATTCCACTTGGTCTGGTAGAATACTGTCACAGTGCCTTCTCCTCCTGGCAACACACTCTATGTGTTTCAAGCAGACACATGACCCTAACAAGGAAATCAGAACCCTTTCTTGAGATTGATATATGGGAAAAAGCATCTATCCTTCTACTGAAGTTACTAAACTCGGACAGTATAAACCTGGAGCTTCTGGCAACCATTTTCCCTAACTGCCTAAAACACATCCATCTACACTTGGAGAAAATGAGGCCAAGTAGCAGCACTAAAACGTTGGGAGGAGGAGGAAGAAGTGGAAGAGAAGAAGGGAGTGGGTGAGAAAGGGGGAGAGAGAGAGAATCTAATAAAGAAAGAGAGGCAGAGACAGAGAGAGGGAATCTAATAAAAAGAGAACAGAGAGAATCTAGTAAAGAGAGAGAGACAGAGACAGAGACCATGAGACAGACAGAGAGAGAAAGGGAAAGAATCTGATAAAATTACCTAGGCCCCAGGGTTCAGCCTGGGGAAGCCCCAGGAAGCTATTAACCCATGGACTTTCGTTTGTTTGTTTTTGTGGGGTTTTTTTCCCCAAGAGAAAAGTTTTAATATGATCAGAGTCTGAAAAGTACAAGCAGAAGGTCACATTAACTCACAAGAAATAGGTGCAGGAATTTTCAATCAAAGATAAATTTGGGATTTTACAAACAAATAGGATGACTTCAGTGCATATGATGGCATTAAAAACAGGGGACAAGTTGAAATTGACATTTTGTTCCTAATGATTTTCTTTTTTCCTCTAGATTTCTATTTGTAAGCTTCACATACTCTTCCCATCTCAGACTCTTCTACCTGAAGTATGACTACCTACTACAGAGGCAACTGTAGTAATCTGAATGTCAGTCAGCAGACTTAACTGTACAAGAAATACGTTCATTTTCGATAACTCAATCTAATTTCTGTTTGAGCCTCCATTCCTTCAGTGTAGCAGAAATTTATCTCTGTCAATTTGGAGAATTCCCCCACCCTTCCCAGGGTTGCACCTAATTTCTGGAGGATGTTCCCAGGGACAAGAGATGGTGCATGTGAGTATAGTGTTTGAGTTTGGTCTCTGGTCATCATTTTTCCATTCCTGTCTAGGGCATCCAGTGTGACGGCCAACACTGGGAACACACAAGAAAACCCCCACCACTCCAGCTCCCATGGGGCCCACCCTCTCAATATCCATCTCCTGGATGCACCTCAAAAATCATTTCTCTTCCTGGCTATTCTTGCTCTTTCTCTTTGATCCAAGAATCTACAGACCTGTCCAAAGCTTGAGTAATCTCTCCTTCCCATCTGACACTTGAATGGGTGAGAGAGAAGGGGAGGTAACCCACTTTTTATTTACTGTAAAGTATTTCATTATACAACTATAAACATATCAAGTTTTATTCACCTATTCTCTTTGTAGTACACATTTCTGTTGCTGTCAGCTTTATATTATTTATATTAAACAATAAATTAATTACTTTCATTAACCATGTTTTGTGGTACATACATATAAGAATTTTTTCTAGTTTGCACATCTAGAAGTGGACTGTTAGCTCATAAAGTTTGCCTAGTTGTAATTTTGCTGGCAGCTACCAATTTCTCTCTGAAATTGTTATGATAATGTATGCTCCTACCAGTAATGTATGAGAATTCTGTTTCCCCAAATCCTTGCAAATAATTGATATCATCAGAAATTTTAATATTTGCCTATTTGAAGAGAGGAAAAATGACATTGTGTTGTTGCTTTAGTTTGCATTTCACAAAATCCAAGTGAGGCTGAACATCTTTTCACAGTTTGTTGCTGCTTTGGATTTCTTTTTCTATGAACCTTATAACCCATAGCTATTTTTTAAATGTTTTTTCTTAGTGACTTACAATTTGTAATTGACATAATAATTGTATGTATTTATAGGATAGAGTATGATATTTTGATACATATATACAATGTGTAATGATCAAATCGGTATAATTAGCATATCCATCACCTCAAACATTTATCATTTCTTTGTGTTGGGAACATTCAAAATTCTCTCTTCTAGGTATTTGAAAATGTACAACAAATTATTGTTTCTTATGGTCGTCCTAAAGTGCTATAGAACACTAGAACTTATTCTGGTTTATTAGTAAGTAGCATGTTTCTAACCTTTTCGTATAAAAAAGATTTAGATAAGTGTGTGGTAACTTCTTAGAATGTAGGGAGAGTAGAGGGAAATACAATGAGAAAAACACAGGGAACTCACATTTTTTCCAATTCTCTCACAGAAGCAAAAACAAGATAACCAATTAGTAGGTCAACAAATTACCCTGGTACACACTTTATGGTGTTCTTGCAGGGGTCCTTAACTTTTCACATGTTCCTTCTAGTCCGTTCTCATTTTGTGTGCCATTCAAACTTCTACACATCTTTGCAAATTTAGCACAAATATCATATTTTAAAAGAATTTATTAAATAAACTCTCCTTTGCCTCCCAAAGCTTCTGAAACCTGGTCCTTAGCTCACAGTATTGTAATATTCTCTGCATCTCTGCATCTCTGCTCAACCCTCTAAGGGCATTGAGGGTAAAGACTATGCCTCATTCATCTCAATTTTCCCAGTGGCTAGGATCATTAGAAGGGATTCTCACTACATGTTGAATGACTGGCTGACAGAAGCTGTTTTGACTGCAGGAAAAATAGTATTTTAAAATTCTTTTTTTTTTCTTTTTTTTTTTTATTATACTTTAAGTTCTAGGGTACATGTGCATAACGTGCAGGTTTGTTACATATGTATACTTATGCCATGTTGGTGTGCTGCACCCATCAACTCATCAGCACCCATCAATTCATCATTTATATCATGTATAACTCCCCAATGCAACCCCTCCCTCCTCCCCCCTCCCCCATCCCCATGATAGGCCCCAGTGCGTGATGTTCCCCTTCCCGAGTCCAAGTGATCTCATTGTTCAGTTCCCACCTATGAGTGAGAACATGCGGTGTTTGGTTTTCTCTTCTTGTGATAGTTTGCTAAGAATGATGGTTTCCAGCTGCATCCATGTCCTTCTTGCCCAGTGAATCAGTGACTAAAAGGGCAATGAGGAAGGTTAATTTTGTAATCATTTATTAAACATATCTTTCATAAATTGTAAAATTTCATTTGGGAAATCTAGTACACCTATATAATATGTATATAGCACCTGTGCACTAGTGCATCACACACAGACACACACTATATTGTAGAAAAAACAGCAAAATCTTGGAGTGGGGGGAAGTAACTTGTGATAGCTCTTCCTAGAAGAGCTTATTTAAAAGAAGCAATTTATTCTTTTCCAGGCCTCAGCACAGCTTTCTGCTAACTTGAGCTCCTGGGCTAGTAACACATCAGAGAGAAACGAAGGTGTCATTTAGCAATGTGGCTGCTGCTGATGACACAATCATCTTTCATGAAAAATGTTAGCTCCAGGGGAGGGCTGCCTATTAGAGCAAAAAGATGGGAAGTTAAGAGAGTTGGTTGCTAGGTTTTCTTTGTGGGGAAGCAAGCTAAATTTTTTTGCTGAGTATGAGAAAAATGTAACCTATTTATTCTGACTAAGATAATACTAGAAAAGAAGAGGTTGAAAACCAGAAATACAGATCTTGAGAGGTACAAGGACTGTAAAGTCACCAGCAAAAGGCACCTGACTGTTTTGCGGACCCTTTATATACTGGGGACCTAACAACGCCTGGCAGTAGTAGATGCTTGTTATATTTGTTGGATGACTACATAAACTCCTGTATTCTACTAGTATCCCCTTACCCTTCTTCAACAATTATTTAATTATTATAAAAACACAATATTCTTAGTATTTTCAAAACTGCAAAAAAGAAGAGAATAAATGAAAAGCCATCCATAATCCATTCGTAAAGATAAAATTAGGTTTTAAGTATTTTCCTCTAGTTATTTTTCTATATACACATGCGTTGATATTTGTAGATGTGTGTGCATAGATACACACAAATATGATTATGTAACATAAACAATCTTTCATTTACATTGTGAATATTTTTTGATGTTATTAAATAGTTTATTTGAGAATATTATTTATAATTGTGGTAAAAATACAATATTATTTATCTACTTTTAACCTATCAACATTTAACTATCATTATTATTAATCTATCAACATTTAACTATTCTTCCCTATTATTAGACAATGAAACTTTTCAAATAACTGCTATTTTATTTGATTTTTTAATGTTAGAGATAAAGTCTTGCTCTGTCGCCCAGGCTGGAGTGCAGTGGCACGACTGTAGCTCACTGCAGCCTTGAACTCCTGGCATCAAGTGATCCTTCTGCCTCAACCTCCTGAGTAGCTGGGACTACAGGCACAAGCCACAATAGCTGCTATTTTAAGAACATTAGAATTATTTAAGTCAAAGGATATTAATATATAGCTATTTCCTTTGGCATACATTTCCAAAATTATTTTCCAGACAAGATTGTATCTAGTATTAGTATAATCCTCACTGAATATTGTAACTTTTCTTTTTTTCATATTTAAACTTAGGAAACATTTTAATTGTTATTCTAACCTATATGTTCCATGACTAAAAAGGTCAAACGTTTAATTTTTTTCATATTTTTTGGAAAATCTTCTTATGCTTCTTCTTTGGTGAACTATCCATCCATGTCCTTTATCCACTATTTTCTACTGAGGTAATACTGTGTCTCTTTATAATTTGAAAGCAATCTTTAAAAATATTTAAGGAAGATTAACTCTTTGTCTACAAATAATTCCCCAGTTTGTCAAATATTTAGAATTTCTTTTCTTTTCTTTTCTTTTTTTTTTTTTTTATTATACTTTAAGTTCTAGGGTTCATGTGTATAACGTGCAGGTTTGTTATATATGTATACTTGTGCCACGTTGGTGTGCTGCACCCATCAACTCGTCAGCACCCATCAATTCGTCATTTACATCAGGTATAACTCCCAATGCAATCCCTCCCCCCTCCCCCCTCCCCATGATAGGCCCCGATGTGTGATGTTCCCCTTCCCATTTATTTTCATAATAACTCTTGAGAAACAGGTTTTAGATTTTTAAGAAGTTAAACCTACTGACTTGGTTTTGTTTATTATTTTTGCTTTGTGATTTCTTCCATATATTTCATTTTTAGAAACAATTTCTCCTTCCTGGAGCCTAAAAATGCTCATTTATAGTTTATTCTAGTTTCATTACTAGAATAGTGTACTTTGATTTAGTTTGATTTTGTCTTAATTTTAAGCATAGCACTAAGTCATTTTGATTTCTCTTTATTTTTCCCCAAGTACATAACCAATTGTTCCAGCATTATTTATTGAATACTCTGCTTTTTACATATTGATTTATGAAAGAAACTTAACTGCATATTAAATTCTTACATGTATGAAAGTCAGTTTCTAAACGTTTGTATTGATCCATTGATCAAACTGTCAATTCTTGCCCTAGATGCACACCATCTTGATAGCTGAAAGTTTATTGTATGTTTTGTTATCTTGTAAGACAAATCTCTCTTTACTGTCCTTTCCAACTTACTTTATATTATCTTTTTGAAACTCTTTCACTATTCAAAACTATATAATTTTTTAAATGAGCTATGTTCTCACTTTGTCAAGTAAGAATTAGAATAACTTTTTAATAAACTTTAAGTCACATTAAACCTTTAAATTATTTGAGAAGAATTAAATAATTTCTTTTATAATATTCAGTATTCCCATTCATAAACATGGTATATCTCTACATTTATGATGCTATTATATCTCTCCATATGTTTTCTAATTATTTTCATATAGATGACACACAATTCTCTAAGTTGTTTTTCACAGAGTTATTTATAAATTTGCTTAATTATTTCTGATGGCATAAATAAAATAATTTCACCATCATAATTTTGACTGAATTATTGATTTCACCAACAACTATTAATATTTTATATTTATTCTTGCATCTGAACATTTTCCTATCTTCTCTTATTAGCTCTAATAATTTTTTAAAAAAATATCTTGGGACTTCTAGATCAGTAAATTAATGATTTGTAAAATATTTTTCTGCTTACTTTAATAGCTTTGGCTCTTTTATTGCATTGCACATTTACAAGGTAATGTTGAATAATGAAGACATTAAGGATAATTTTTTGTCTCTGAATTTTAAATGAAGTTTTTCTGATATTTCAATTTTCAGAATGTTGCCTCTACATTTTGATATTAATCCTAGTGTTAAGGAAATTTCTTTTCTTGCTTGTTTTCTAAGGCTTTTCCCAGGAATGGATATTAAATTTTATGAGATGATTTTAGAGCTTCTGCAGGATGATTGTGTTGTTTTCTTCCTTTGACCTATTACTGATGAACAATATTAATAAATGTGCTATTAATAAGTGAATATTATATTCCAAGAATAAAATATGCATAATATAGTCTAAACATTATCTTGTAATATACTACTGTATGATTTTCATTGGTTTAGTAAAGACTTTTACATCTATCTCTAAATTGTCATTCTGGAAATTATAACTTGGACATCAAGTTCCTTATACTCTGGTTGCCCTTTATTGGTTATCCTTCTTTTTAATGGGCCAATCAACATACTATGTAACTAAGATGAAACCTCTTTAAGAGCATAGGCCTTTGTTTTATTTGCTGATTTATTTACTAAGATCCTAGAAGTATGCCTGATACATAATTGGTATTCAATAAATACTTTTTGATTCATCAATGAATCCTCTCTTATATTGATATTTATGTTCTTTAATAATTTTATACTCTGAATTATAAACTTTTTATTCTTTGTGTTTTTATCTGGTTAGCTGAAATAAGACATAGAAGTGCACATATACCAATTTTCTTCCATCTGAATATGAGGATGGTATACCTGCTGAATCATTGAATATCTGAGAATTTCTTTCTGTTGCCATCAGGTATGGAAAAATAGCTGAAGACAAAATTCTTCCATAAACTTTTCCCATCAAAACTGTGATATATTGTTCCATTATTTTCTTGTACTTGGCATTGCTGAAGAGTATTTTGAAGCTGGCCTTTATTTCTTTGTTCATGATCTTCCTTTTTCTTTAATGCCAGGATGCTTTATTCTTAAATTTTGAAGACTATGACAAAAAATAATACATTTTGTTCTTTAAAATATACAGATATGTGTACTATATAAAGTAGAAATCTGTCTCACTTCATAGTTCTTCTACAACCCCTCCTATAGGGCTTCTAAATAACCTCGCTCCTTAGATGGAATTACTCTAACAGTTGGTTGTGTCTTGCTTCTAGGTTTGTTTCCTTACATTTATATAAATATGGAGTTTCTTCTTTCTAAATAAGATCATACTTTTATAACTGAGTGCCTGGAAAAAGAGAGCTTTAAAAATGTATAGAAAGAGAAGCTGCAAAATGTGCCTTTGTCTAGATGGACATAGAAATTCACATTGAAGCACATTCTCTTAACCAACACTTGAATGGTCCTACTTGATTATGTAAATATTAGGTGAGTAGGCACCCATCACTGAAGAAAAGGCATGGCAGAGACTGTGTGTCTTTGCCAAGGTTGACTTTTTTCATTGTCCCTAAGTATGTAGGCATATCTGGTCTTTGAGTAGAAAATAGAAAATGTTTACACTGAAGCCGTGCTCAGAAAACAGACGGAAGGTCCCAGGCAGTGAGAAATTTCTAATTGTGGGGAAAACATTTCGAGGAACAATGATATCTTCTATTAAATTTGCGGGTGTTTCCTTTATAGACTATAATTACTTCCTATCCTCTCCAAGCCTTCAGTGGAAATCTGTTAACTAAAATGACCTGGTGTTATTTGTGAAAGTATCACGAAGGAAGAGGAAAAGAGTCCACAGCAAGAGGTAACATAGACCCAGAAGCAAAGAAAACCTATCAGGAGCAGGTTACAGGGGTGAAGCAGGATTCAGGAGGGACTCATTGGAACATAAGCTCTCCCTGTAAATCTACACCAGTGGTAGAGGTAGGTGTACTTCACACAGTGTATGGTGTGGCTGCTTGAACCATCTTATTTGCATACTATGCAAAGGGTAAGACTTGAAAAAGGGGGAGTTTGGGGAGTACTAGGTTATAAATGCTTGCATACCAATAATCCCCACTGTTGGGATGACTGTTCTAACTGGATGTGGTGGGCAGCCTCTAAGATGGCACCCAAAGACCCCTACTTCCTGATATCCAGGCCTTTGTGTAAACCCTTCCCCTAGATAGTTATGGGCTAGATTTAGTTATTCAATTTTAGCAAATGGAATACAGCAGAGGTGATGGGATGTCACTTCCAAGATTAGATTACAAAAAAACTAAGAATGCCATCTCTCTCGACATCTTGGGCATTCTCTTATTTACTCAGACATAGGAAAGCCAGGTGCCATGTTGCGAGCTTTCCGGTGTAGAGGCCCACTTGACTTGGAATTGGAGAAGGTCTCCAATGGCCTGCTAGAGAAGGTTTCCATTCCAATGGCCTGCTAGAGAAGCTCTCCAGCCAATGGCCCAATTCAACAGCCTGTGAGGAATGGAAACATCCAAGTAATCATACAAGTGAGCTTGGAAGGGAAATTCTCCCCTAGACAAACCTTCGGATGAGACCACAGCCCTGGCATATAGCTCATCTACAACTTGCTAAAAACTTTGAACCAGAAGTACCCAGCTAAGCCATCCTTGGATTCCTGATCTACAGACACTGTGAGAAAATAAATATTTGTTATTTTAAGTTGATAAGTTTTGGGATAATTTCTTATGCAGCAATAGATAATTAATTCAATGGGAAAAATAATCAAGTGTATGTTGCAGATAGTTGACAACTTTGGGCAAAGACTATGTTTGGGATTCTAAATGGAATAAAACATTTAATAGAGTCAGAGTGTAGGAAATACAGTGATATATGTTCAAGGATACATCATAGTATAAAGCAACATGCCACAGGATACTATAGCAAACCTTTCATTTTCATGATTCTACTTGTTTCTTAAGATGCATATGCAATATGTCTTAGAAGAGACAACACAGATTCAGCAGAGCCTCACTAGAAAACTCTGACTTGCCTTCCCTCACTTCCCAATGACCTAACATGAAAATGCAAAAAGTTACATAGGAATATTGTTTTAAAAATCTGGTAGATTTCAAGTAAAATCACTAACAAAGGATGCTACGAGGTCCAGGGCTTTCACCTACCAGAGGATACAGAGGAGTCGCTCTCCCCTCCAACCACACAAAACAGGCTACAGAGGTCTCCTTGTGTATATTTTTAAGGAATTCCATTCCCAGGATTCAACATAGCTGAGGCATATATGGACAGATGGTGGAGCGCTGTAGCCAGAGATATCAAGATGAGAGGATAAAAGAAGAGAAATCATTGAAGTTTCCTTGCTCTTATTAGTACATTTAAAAAATCATAGTCCATAGGCTGTTACAATAAGTTCTCAATGTTTTCCATTTTTACATTTGCCTTGTTATAATCCCTAAAATTAATTAATCTTCAAAGACATAATTGCCAAAGTTTAGTTCTATTTAAAACTGTGATCTTATTTAATATTGACATTACAAGTTCATTTCTAGAACCTGCCTGCAACAGGGGTTTGGTCCATCAGATAGTGTGGTTTCACAGTTAATAAAGCAGTCTCTAGGTAGACTGCCTGGGTTTGATACCTGGCTCTCCTAATTATTGGCTGTTTCATCTTGAGTAAGTGCTTCCATGCTTCAGTTTCCTTACTGGTAAGATGGATGTAGTAATAGCACCTACCTTACAGAATTATTTTGAGGAATCAGTTATTATTTGTAAAGTGCTTAGAACAGCAACAACTCCACACATGGGCTCCTTCCCACTAGTTCTGTAATAGAACAGCAAGTGCTGGGGGGAAGGTGGAGGTGATGGGGAACAAGAAAAGTAACCTGAAAAAGTAACCAGTGCATAGAAGTTTCTTTTGTCTCAGGAGTCATCCTGACCCAGAAACAGTGTTAGTGGTGTAATATTAGGCTACTTTGAGTTCGTGGAAAATCCCAGACTAATATTAATATTCATGGGATAGTCTCTGGAAACCTAGACTTGGACCCACTTATACCTTAGTGCTTAAATTATACAGACACTCCGATAGGTATGACTTAAACTTGGGTGGGGGACAGCTTATTGGGCCATCATTTTTTAGTTTATAGTTCTCTCTGTGTGTGTGTCTGCGTGTGTGTGTGTGTCTGTGTGTCGGTGTGTGTCTGTGTTGAAAAACAAATGATTCATTTTCTTGCTCCTGTGGGAGCAAAGCAAGTTATAAACTTAAAGCAAGTGTCTGCAAAAAACTTTCCAGGTACCAGTCTTTCTGACAGAACATTATCTATTCAGTAGAAAATGTCAAACTTGCTTGCTATCTTTTAATACTCAAAAACAAAAACAAAAACAAAACTCAACAACCATGAGACTGGTAGCTTTTCCATGGTCATCTCTATCTAAACCTTCATGAATAGATTTCTTCCTCCAGGAATAGGGAATGAAGACCTAGGACTGACAAGCAAGAAACATGAGCTTCATCCATGTTTGTTCTCTGGGATAAACTCTGTAACTTGGAGGAAGGCTTCTGGTTTCTGAGGTTGGGCTGGGAATTCTGCAGGACATAGAAAACTCACTCTCAATGGAGAAAACACACAAGCACACACTCAGAGAGATACAGACAACTTGCATGCATGCACACACACAATTCTCACATGTAGACACATCTTCAAGATACATATTTACATTAATGTTCACAGGTCTAAGGTTAAGACTCAGGGAGGATCATGGAGGGGTGAGGGGCTTAGATCAACTCACAAGAGGAAGCTTTTCAGATAGATTTCTGTCATAGTAAAATTGAGGTTCAGAGCCCTCTTCGAGCCCTTCATCAGGATTCACAAAAGTAAGGCACCAGGCTAGAAATATCTCTCTGCAAGTATTTAATATATACCTTTAAACTCCATTGTTTGAAGTCTGTCAATGTGGAATGCTGAATTCTACTAGATTCTAAAATATTAGAGTAAGATAGAAAGATGAATTTTAGTCAACCAATCAATGTGCACTCAATGAATGCCTACTACAGTCACAGGCCCTGGGCCCTGGGATAGAGAGATGACTGAGATATTATTCCTATCCCATGATAGTCTAGTAGGGAAGATGAGACTAATACATATGAAACCAGCTACTCTAACTTCAACATTAGATTATTAGAGCCCAAAAGGGTCCTGTCTTGTCAAACATGCTATTTTGCCAAGGAAATACTTCTATCTAGACATAGTAAGTAAATTTCTTATGGCCACATGATCAAATAATAGACCAGTTCTTCTGGATAGAATTACTCTCTCCATCCCTTTGCATTGTTTTATAATTTTATTAAAAAATTTTTACATGGCTCCATGCTTTAACAAGGAATCTGCCTGTCTGTCCTTCCTTCAGGGATGTGAGTCCCCACAAGTAACAACCTGACCTTATACATTTAAGGAGCACACAGTGACTGATAAGGCCATATTTAGCCAGGAGATGCTCAACTCATCAGCCTTAAGCAATCGGAAAGAAGCAAAGACAATAGTCCAGGGAACTGCTCTTGGCCCAGGTTTCCATCCATTACGCTAGGTAGCACAGGTAGTAAAAACCTAAATCTTGGATACAAATTCAAGGTAAGATATTTTAAACTTGGCGTAAAATTACAGACCTGTTTCTAAGCCCTTCTGTTTTCTTCTCCATTTTAAACTCAGTTGCTTTATAATTTTACATACAAGGGTAATGCGTTTTCATTTCAGCCAGCAGGAAAAGATTAGCTTCCTCAGGTGCTTTTGAATCTTTATATTTGCAGACAAAAATCATCGAACGGTTTTGATATATTTCTCCTAAGGGCTTTTCTTGAAATTATACCAGGTCGCTCAATCACCAGACAAGCATTTTTTTAAAAAAATCTGCTCTTCGTCAAATACTAGGCAAGTTGTTGTCTACAAACTTGCTTGGCTGAATTACTGAGCAATTACTTTATGCCCAGAGAAAAGAAAACAACAGCATGGTTCTTATGTGTTTGCTAAGCTCCTGACCCGTGCTCCCATGAGTACCCTAGCCCATCTAGATCTGAGTGTTGCCCTTCACTATCCACCTTCTTTCATTTAATAATTATTCACTGGACACCTCCTATGTGTCAGGCACTGTCTTAGATGCTGGATTCTTGGTGACAAACAAGGCAGACACGGTCCCTAGCCTCATGGAGTGAACATCCTAGTTGTCAGAGGGAATGGGGGATGGGAGTAAGCAGAAACAAAAACAAACAAATAACAACAAGCAAACAGATACTCAGAACCCTGAACCATTTCTGACATATAGCAGGTGTTCAGTAAATATTTGTGATTTAATGGAATGAGCAAGATAGATTCTGATAGTGATAAGTGATATGAAGGATATTGATGTGAAATAGAGCAGCGAGATAGGGTCAACATGGAAGGCTCTGTGAAAAGGTGATGTACAGGTCAATATGCAAAGAAAAGTAAGAAGCCTGCAGAAAAGGTGTCCCTAAAGTTGAGGAAGAAGAAAGTGAAACATCAGGGAGTTAGTAAAAAACTGATTGCATTTGAGGACAGAAAGAGAACAATGTGACTGAGACAAACTGAGCAAGAGGGAGAGTAGCACAAACTGATGTCAGAAAGGTAGAGGGAGCTCAGCTATGCTGGCACTATAGATCAAACAAAGGAGTCTGGGCTTAATTTCCAGGGCTATTGGAAGCCATTTGGGATTGAAGCAGTAAGTCAATGTGATTAAACTCATGAATTAAAAGATCACTATGGCTGCTCTGAGGGGAAAGAATTGGTAGGAGGCAATATTGGAAGAAGGAAGTGCATCAGTTAGGATGTTTTAGCACATCAACAGGTTATAGGTGTAAAAGGTATTGATCCCCTCTGCCCTTGGTGTAACCAGGAGAGAACAAGGTTGGCCAAAGCTGTGGGGCTGTTCTGGCCATAGAAAGATTCATCCTTTAACCAGAGAATGCTGAAAAATGAGCACCATCTTCCATGTCTGCCACAATGTAAAAAATACTGGAAAGCCCTGCTTCAATACGTATTTTTCATGCTTTCTGGGCATCAGGCTTCTTTAATACACTCTATCTATGTTTGGAGAATTTCCCACTTGGAAACGAGCCTCCAGGATAACTGCTAGTGATCCCCATGTCCTAGCATTTGCTGCCTTGAGTGATTCCCTCCCACACGGCACCAGGGTTAGTGTGTGTAACCAACAGAACACAACAGAAGTGATGGCATATCACTTATAAGATTAGGTTATAAAAGATGGTGGCTTATGTCTTGAGCTCCCTCTCTTGCTTTTTCTTTTTTTCTCTCTCTCGTCATTCACTCTGGAATAGTCAGCTGCCATTTCTTAAGAAAACCCCAGTATCCTTGTAGAGAGGCCTGCATGATGAGAAACTGAGACTTCCAGCCAATAGCCAACCAGTAGGCATTATTGAAAGCAACCCCAGTCAAGCCTTCAGATGATGCAGCTCTGGCCAGTAAGTTGACTGGAATTTCATGGCAGACCCTGAACCAGAACCACGTACCTAAACTGCTACTGAATTTCTGACCCTTAGAAACTGTAAAATGATAAATGTGTGCTGTTTTAAGCTGTTCATTGTGGGGGTAATTTGTTACATAACAATAGATGATGAGTGCATCCCCTTTGTGAACCCTGCTACCACACTCAGCCTCCCTTGCAGTCCTGAGCTTTGTCAACATTATCCTCCTCCCTGAGACTTCAACTTAGGAAAGAATGATATGAAGAAGCCAGTAATGCAGAGAACAAATTCCAGTGAAGGTGGTGGAGGGAAATTTTGCTTTCAGAGGAGGCAGAGGTAAAGTTGCCAGTGGGGAATCTTGTGCCCACTTCTGTCCCTGTGAATTGCTGTGCTGACCCAGCAGTGGTAGGAGTGGTAGAGTCAGCATTGGAGCTGTCTGCTGACAGAATATGGATATTGTTTCTGGCTACCTGACCCCCAAGCCTGATTCACTCCAGGATATTCTTTCATACACTTTGTTTAAACTATCTAGTGAGCTCTGTTATTGGCAACTAGGAACCCAGACTGACATAAAAACCTTTGAAGGCAAGTGACAGAAAACACTGCCTCAAAGTAGCTTAAATAATATGGAATGAACTAGTTCCTTAACAGTAAGTGCAGAAGAAGAGGACTGCATGGGGTGAACCACCAAGATTCTGGGTCCACTGTACTGGAGCACTCAAGCCTGGGCCTTTTCCTGTGCATTTCGTCATCCTCTCTGGCTGGTGGCAGTTTGACTATAGCATTCTCTTTGTAACAGTGGGGCACCTTATTCAGCAGCCGTCTATATACTTTCCTTCATGTCTCATTAGCCTTAATTATGTCAGGTGCTCCATCCTAAACCTAACACTGGAAAGAAGAATGGTTTTACCACAACTGCCTTGGACTAATTAGTTTTGACCTCCAAGATCTGGGAAAGAAGTCAGACTCCCTTAAAGCACCTGGCTAGGTGGAAGAAGGTGGCTATATTAAAAAAATAGGGCTTTTCTGTAGATTAATAGATACTGAGTAAGCAACAATACTGTCTGCTTTAGGCAGTTATTACAGGATCCAGGCAGAGGGTGATGGTGGCTTGTATTACGGTAACGGAGTAGGGACAGAGAGAAGGACATACCTAAAAGCAACAAGACTTGCTAATGTTTTGGATTAGGAGAGAGAAGGGAAAGAATGAGATAGAAGGAATGATGCATTAGTTTAGACCTGAGCAATTAAATCAATAATTTACTTAGGTAAGAAAGGTTGGGTAGAAACAGGTTGAGGTGGAGGTGAAGTTACACATTTGAATAGTTGCACATAGACAGCTTAACACATGAATTTGAAGCTAAAAGGGGGATCATGGCTGATTATATGAACTTGAGAGTCATCAGCATATAGAAGGAATTTAAAACCAGGGAACTTGTCCTTAGGGACAAGGGTAGCAAGGGAGGAATGCAGGTCTGAGAACCACACTCTGTGGCATGCCAACAGTTAGAGGTCAGGGAGAAGAGGGGAAGCCAGTGAAAGAGAAAGAAAGAGTAGCCCATGAGAAAAGAAGAAGACCAAGGCACATCTCAGAGGTCCAAGTGGTTAGCTGTCCAGCCTCCCGAGTCCCAATTCCTCCCTACTACCCTCACCTCACCCCACTCCATTCCTGGCTGTCTATATTTGAAGGTAACGACCAGTTTCCACATTTTAACTTGCATCTGTGTTTGAAGTTTCATATAACAGATTGACTTTAAGTGAGTTTCACTGTCAATTGAGCCTAACCACTGCTAGATACTGAAGAAAAATAGGACAGAATCGAAACAAACAAACAAAAAACTCCAATGCTTTATAAAACCTGTCTACTGTTTCTTTCTTGAATAATACATGCAAGACATTTTCCTCATAAATGTCATAGTAAATGACTGAAAACTGGCCTCCACAAACAAGCTTTGAATACGTCTTCTAGTATTCCACAAATTTTAAAACATGAAGTGAAGACCATCTCTTACCATTTGATTCAAGTAGTATCCTTAAAGAAGTTCACAAATAACATTATGTTGCTTTAAACGAACTACTATTTCAAACAGGACAAATGATATGTAATGAACTTTTTTATGTCTTAAAAAATCAAGATGTATTTTAATCAATGGAGGTTAAAGTTATAGTTTAAAAGGTATACGTCTTCTAATTAAGATATTCCTCTTCTTCTAATTAAACCCTCCAAGTCAGGCAGCCATCTACCGTTCACTGAAGTTCAGATTTTGCATAAAAACTCATTATCTAAACTTGATGAGTTTTCCTCCTTTCAATACACCACACTCTCAGAAGGGGTCTAAACCGAGAAGATCCTTTAAGAATTGCAAAATAAGACCTCACCTTGGCTCACTGCTGTGCACTGACAAACCTGAGGAATTCTAATTCTCCTTGGAAAGCAATAGTCTTCCATAGGGAATAAAAAGTTTTAAAAGAAAAACAAACTATATTTTTTGTTATATCCACATGTATCTTGAGACACTGGTTTATATTGCAATAGATAGAGTCCATTACTTCCTCTACTGGCCAAGCCTAGAAAAAGAGTTACTCTATTCCCAACAAGAAGGAAGAGTTGTTATTTAAAACACACACACACTCTCTCTCTCTCTCTCTCTCTCTTTCTCTCTGTCTCTCTCAGCCCCCCCACACAGCACATGTCTTAGAGATCTGCATGAAAAGGAGTGAAAAATGATAACAGAGAAACCTAGTGAGGTACTACCCAGATGGAAGTAGAGAAAAAATATTTATGTGGTAATGAACAGCAATTATTTTGCAGTTATTGAATAGAAAGAAAATGTTCAGTTATTAGAAAATTTCTATGCAAAGTATGAACTTTGGTGAGTTGTGGATAGAGAAATTGAAGTCTCTGTGTTGAGGGAAGGTAACTCTAATGCACATGGACATGAGAGGCTGAAGTGCAGAAGAGAAGTAGCTAAGGACCAGGAAAAAGCCAGTTGGAAGGATTCAGACAACAGTGGAATCGCCAACTGATTAATTAGGATCACAGATTGATTGATTAGTCAAGTAGGACTAGATTAGAAGAATAACAACAGCACAGAGTGCTTTGTTTATAGTCTGCAGTATAATCACCTGGGCTTTAATCAATTCTTTAGTAAGCTGCATATAATTCATTTCGATGTGTGGATTTGGTTTTCCTGCATTTGTCCAGGGGAATCATAAGAGTCTGAAAGACTATATCAAATTTGAAAAATCCTGCCAGATAATTCTAATAGGAGACATATTGTGTGGTGGTTACACTTCAGTCTCTGGAGTCTCCCAGTGGGTTCACATTTCTGTCCCATTGGCTACTAGCTATGTGACTTTGGGCAGGTGAATTAGACTTCAGAGTTTCGATGTTTCTTTCTATAAAGTCCAGATGCTAATTACAATAATTATTTCAAATACTTATGGAAATGATTAAATTAAAAACATATAAAGCACAGCATACAGCATGTGATGCAGAGCAACCGCTCAATAAATGTCTGCTGTAAATGGATGCATAGGCTGGTCTGGAAAGACCACATGGGGCTCTAATGTGCATTGGTCAGACCCTGCCCATCCTCACAAGCAGAAAACAAAAAGAAGGCATAGATCTGACTGCAGAGTTGGTGAAAGCCAGTGCTGCCTTTATTGGCCATTTGGGACTATTCAGCTTCAGGATGTGAGCTCTGTGCTTTTCCCTGGACCCATCTGGGGTGGTTAAGAGCAGGGCTCAGGAGTCATACTGCCCAACTCTCCTGCTGATCAGCTGTGCAAATTTGGGCAGGATACCTGGTTTCTGTGCTTACATTTCTTCAGTAGAAAAGTGGTGATAATTAAGAACAACATCCTCCTCATAGAGTTGTTACAGAGATTAATATATTTAGAGCATTTTTATTGTGTCTGGCACATAGTATGAGTTCAAAGAACAGTAAAAATAATTTTAATAAAGCAATGATAGTAATTTTCACTTTGAAATAGACCTCTAGGATTCTAAACTTCACTTTGCTTCTCAATAAGAGCTTTGCAGAATGAATTTATGGAAAGAATGAGAAAGAATAAAGTTAGGAGTAGGTAGATTAGAGGTGGGAAAAAAACCTCAAGAAAATTTGTAATGGAGGTAATTTAAAGTATAACCAGGCCGGGCAAGGTGGCTCATGCCTGTAATCCCAGCACTTTGGGAGGCCGAGGCGGGAGAATTACCTGAGGTCAGGAGTTCGAGAGCACCCTAACCAACATGGTGAAACCCTGTCTCTACTAATAATACAAAAATTAGCCAGGCATGGTGGTGGGCACCTGTAATCCCAGCTCCTCAGGAGACTGAGGTGGGAGAATTGCTTGAACCCGGGAGGCGGAGGTTGCAGTGAGCTGAGATCGTGCCATTGCACTCCAGCCTGGGCAATGAGAGTGAAACTCTGTCTCAAAAAACAAATAAACAAATAAGTAAATAAATAGATAAATAAAAATAAAGTATAACCAATATGAAGAGGATAACGTTTCTGAAAGAACATTTCTGAAAAGTAGAGAAAATAAAATATATAGACAGAAAAATTTGTGTGATAAGACAGCAATAATTGTGCAGTTACAGTTAATGAATGAATGATATAAGCAGAGAAGGAAAGCTTATATACGGAAATTAAGAACCAACACAAAAGTTGTATCAAATATCTTTGCATTTAGTGTTCACTGAATAAGCTTTTGATTAACTGACTGGCTTTTGACTAATGTGATTAAGCACTAAACTCGGCAGATAACCTAAAGCCTGGTTCTTTGCACAGAGTAGGGCTGAGACAAATGTATAGTTTTTCTATGGTCTCCGAATAAGGCCAGCGGCAATATAGTGGATCTCTTCCTCTTTCTCCCCGTTCTGCCTCCCCCTCCCCTTCTTACCTCCTCCCTCTCTTTCTGTGTGCACAGAGATTTTTGTCAAAACTTTGTTACTAAGTAAAGGATCAAGAAAGGGATTGCTAAAACTCTTGTTTAAGTCCTCACGACCCATATTCTCACCCATAAATGTGCACATTTACTTCTTTTTTTCCTAAGCAGGCAGCTGAGTGTCGGTTCACCTGCTCTAGATTCATTTTCATCACTGGGGATGGGGAAGGCTTGCTGTGGGCGATGAGGAAAGGGGTTGGTTCACTGGAATTGTTTTTTCTGGCATCTTTTTGACAGTTGGATAGTCTACAACCACTTGCGACACTCTCTAACCAATTTTGAATTTCATCATCCTCTCCTGTCTTTGGAGCATCCAGATTGACTGCAGCAGTTGCCCAGACCTACCCAGGATGAGAGTCGTCAGCCACTTTGAAAGACAGCTCTAGGGACGCAGAAAGCATTTTTTTTTTTTTTTTTTTAATTCATCTGGTGGTGGAGGGTATTGAGGTCCAGGTTTTCCTCAGTCTCAGTTCAGCAGAAATCTGACCTCTGCTCTCCCTTCTGGCCTTGTTTTCAAAAGATGAACAAATGTAAAACTATAAGAGTCTACTAAGAGACAGCAGAGGAGTGCCAGGCCCTCCGACCCAGAACATCCCCTTCTGTTCCTTTCAGTATATTTTGTGTATGGTGTATCTTTTTAAATTCTAAAGTCAACAAATCTCTATTTCCTTTAAAGTGAAAGAAATGGACTTATAACTTTATAATTGTACGTCATAAAACTGGAAAGAAATCCGCACAGTCCAGGAGAGAGGAATACGGAATTTGAACATACCAGAACAACTGCTACTGGAATAATGGAGCAATGATAACATACACATGGGCAAAGTAGAGTTGCTCAATTCCCAATTTGCTTTTATTTCATCTCTCAAGAAAATTCACTCGAAACAGTAAAGAATAAAGCTCACAGATTAAAGGCTATTGATGCCCAAGATGAGAGTGATTGTCACAGAACATGAACTCTAAATCAGTGCTAGTCTCTTGGTCCAGATAAATTATGTATACTTCAGGCTCTAAAGCAAATGTTAGCATGAATACCTTTTTTGGACAATTAAATAGGAAGTTTTTGAGCATTTGATGGGAGTGCTAATCACTAGGAGGTAGCATGGGTTCACTGAGAGCCAGTCATGCTAATTAAATCTTATTTTCTTTTGTTAAGGGCAACTATCTGGCAAGTAACTGAATAAAACAAAATGACAATTAATAGAAAGTTTTGCTGTTAAGAATCCCAAACCATTTACCAAAGTACAGAATCTAGGTCATAGGAACAGGAGTAAGGATGTGGTCTAAGAGAAGCATAAAAGATTTATGAGATTTCATCCACTGCATATTGAGATGCTGCAACCCAAGTAGCAATTCAGAAGCCTGAGGCACAGAGAGATGAAGACATTGATGTTAAAGGGTGAAGGAGTGCTGGGCTCAGCTCAGGGGCCCTATTTCAGAAAGGATTTTGACCAGTTGCAGCACACATAGAAGACAGTAGATAAGATGATGAGAGAACCGGAGCAATGTCACACAAAAAATGGATAAATATATTGGATATTTGTGCTCTGGACATGACTTGGAGCGGCAATGTGGCATGGAAAACAGGCTCTGAGCCAGACAAACCTGAATTTGAATGCTGGCTGTCTCCAATAAGCTGGAGAAGTTCCATAGAGAAGTTACTAAACTTCTCTGTTCTTGTTTCCTCATCTGTAAAACGGAAACATAATGTGTGCCTTGCTGGGTGGTCAGGATTAAATGCAACAACATATATCAAGTACATGATGGTATGTAACAAATGCTTAATAAGGATCGGTTATAATCATTAATGTTATCATTCAGGGACACTGTAGGTGACTTCAAATATCTTTTTCCAAAGGCATTTTTCTTTTCTTTTCTGCTTTCTTTTCTCTCTTATTTTGTTTTTGTTTTTGTTTTTTGAGTCAGGGTTCTCTTCTGTCACCCACCAAAGACTTTTTTCCTCAACATAGAAACTGGAGGTTCTCAAACTTCATTGTTCAGAACCATTACCCGTGTCTTACTCTGTTTGCAGTGCTGTAACAGAATACCTAAGACTGGGTAATTTAAAAAGAATAAACATTTATTTTCTTGTAATTCTGGAGTCTGGGAAGTCCAAGAAGAAGGCACTGGCATCCGACAGGGGCCTTCTTACTGTATCATCACATGGTAGATGGCGAAAGGGCAAAGAGACAAAAGGGGACCAAACTCACCCTTTTATAACAGCATTAATTCTACCCATGCAAGTGGAGCCCTCATGGCCTAATCACCTCTTCAAGGTTCTACCTTTCAATACTGTTAAAATGACTGTTAAATTTCAACATGTATTTTTGTCCAACCATAGCATCTGGGATGCTCTTTACGAAATAATTCTGTAGGTCTGGGTGAATCCTAGGAACCAGCATTTTCTTAAGAAATCCAGGCAATTTCAGAACAGAATGCAAATGAACCTTACTTTGGGAAACATTGATAAAAACATTCTGAAGTCGCTCCTATCTTCAAACAGCTTTTCTTCTATGTCCTTTTTTTTTTCAGTCACCATCTCCTCTGTCCTTGTCCTTCTCTCCAAAGATTTACTTTTGCTTCTACTTGGTAGGTCTAAATAGCAAAACTTCCTAACCTGGGCACCAGGGAAGCTCAGTGTGCCACAGAATGGGTAATACCTGGGCTGAGACATTGATTCCTTCTGCCACCGTCCCTGCTGGCCACCAGTGGCCTAGTCCCTTACCCCCATGTGCTATAAAAAGTTCATTTTCTATCTATGCCATGACAAGTACAAGACTGAGAAGCACTGCCTCAGAGAGCAAGGATCATTGTTTATTTCTTTATATTTTACCCTGGACCTGGAAGGCTTCCTGAGTCACAGGGGACTTGTCATGCTTTCTGAATCATAGATGAATAAATATTTGTTCAATGAATGAAAGAACAAATAGTTGGGGAAACGTAGCATATTTCAGCTAACTCTACTTCTTCAGTTTCCATGTACTTTTTAATCCTGTGTTCAGCTGGTTCCACCCGCACCACTCTACTATAATTGCAGAAGAACAGAGACTTTGGAGCCACAAAGACATGGATTCCAGTCCTGTTTCTATCATTTACCAGTTTTGTGCAAATTTCAGATGTCTATTGCTGCATTAAAAAGTTGCTCCCAAACACTACGGCTTAAAACAACCACCATTTTATTGCTCATGATTTTGTGGGTGAGAAATTTGGTCAATGGGGATGGTTCACGTCTGCTTCACTTATTGTCTGCTGTACTCATTTATGGGCTGGAAGGTCCAAGCTCAAGAGGTCCATGGCCTCACTCACATGTGTAGGGTCTTGGACTGGCTGCTGACTGAAACATCTGTTTTGGTATTCCAGGGCTACTGTAACAAAATAGCATATACTGGGTGGCTTAAACAATAGAAATTTATTTTCTCACAGTCAGAAGGCTGGGAAGTCCAAGCTCAAGGTTGCAGCCAATTCCATTTCTAGTGAGGGCTTTCTTCCTGACTTGCAGAGAGCTGCCTTCTCACTGTGTCCTTACATGGCAGAGAGAAAGAAAACTCTTTGATGACTCTTTTTAAAAATTATTTTTTATTTCCATAGGTTATTGGGGAACAGGTGGTGTTTGGTTACATGAGTAAATTATTTAGTGGTGATTTGTGAGATTTTGGTGCACCCATTACCCAAGCACTATACACCGCACCCTACTTGTAGTCTTTTATCCCCTGCCCCCTTCCCACCCTTTCCCCTGAGTCCCCAAAGTCCATTGTGTCATTCTTATGCCTTTGCATCCTCACAGCTTAGCTCCGCTTGTGAGTGAGAACATATGATGTTTGGTTTTCCATTCCTGAGCTACTCCACTTAGAATAATAGCCTCCAGTCTCATCCAGATCACTATGAATGCCATTAATTCATTCCTTTTTATAGGTGAGTAGTATTCCATCATATATATATATGACATATAATATACACATATATATATCAGTTTCTTTATCCATTCGTTGATTGATGGCATTTGGATTTATTCCATGTTTTTGCAATTGTGAATTCTGCTGCTATATACATACATGTGCAAGTATCTTTTTCATATAATGACCTCTTTTCCTCTGGGTAGATACCCAGCAGTGGGACTGCTGCATCAAATGGTAGTTCTACTTTTAGTTCTTTAAGGAATCTCCACACTGTTTTCCATAGCGGTTGTATTAGTGGGTTGATACATTCCCATTAGCAATGTAGAAGTGTTCCCTGTTCACTGCATCCAAGCCAATATCTACTATGTTTTGATTTTTTGATTATGGTTATTCTTGCAGGAGTAAGGTGGCATTGCATTGTGCTTTTGATTTGCATTTCTCTGATCATTAGTATGTTGAGCATTTTTTTTCATATGTTTGTGGGCCATTTGTATATCTCCTTTTGAGAATTGTCTATTCGTGTCCTTAGCCCACTTTTTGATGGGATTCTTTGTTTTTTTTCTGGTTGATTTGTTTGAGTTCATTGTAGATTCTGGATATTAGTCCTTTGTCAGATGTATAGATTGTGAAGATTTTTCTCCCCCTCTGTGAGTTGTCTGTTTACTCTGCTGACCATTCTTTTTGCCATGCAAAAGCTCTTTAGTTTAATTAAGTCCCAGAAATTTATCTATCTTTGTTTTTATTGCATTTGTTTTTGGGTTCTTGGTCATGAAATCCTTGCCTAAGCCAATGTCTAGAAGAGTTTTAACAATGTTATCTTCTAGAATTTTTATAGTTTCAGGTCTTAGATCTAAGTCCTTCATCCATCTTGAGTTGATTTTTGTAAAAGGTGAGAGATGAGGATCCAGTTTCATTCTCCTACATGTGGCTAGTCAATTATTGCAGCACCATTTGTTGAATAGGGCGTCTTTTCCAAATAAAATACTTAGGAATATACCTAAACAAGGAGGTGAAAGACCTCTACAAGGAAAACTACAAAAGACTGCTGAAAGAGATCAGAGATGACACAAACAAATGGAAACATGTCCCATGCTTATGGATGGGTACAATTAATATTGTGAAAATAACCATACTGCCAAAAGCAATCTACAAATTCAACACAATTCCCGTCAAAATACCACCATCATTCTTCATAAAATTACAAAAAACAATTCTAAAATTCATATGGAACCAAAAAAAGAGCCCACATAGCCAAAGCAAGACTAAGCAAAAATAACAAATATGAAGGCATCACATTACCTGATTTCAAACTATACTTTAAGACCATAGTTACCAAAACAGCATGGTACTGGTATGAAAATAGATTTACAGACCAATGGAACACAATAGAGAACCCAGAAATAAACCCAAATACTTATAGCCAACTGGTTTGATGATTCTTATAAAGAAACTAATCCTATTGGATCAGTACTCTACCTTTATGACCTAGTTTATTCTTAATCAAGTCCAACCTCCAAATACAGTGACATCAGGAATTAGGGCTTCAACAGCAGAATTTTCAGGGCACACAGTTCACTCTATAGCAGTATCTCCTTTCCCACATTTTTTCCTCATTCTTCTGGACCCCTCTCCAGCAAGATATCCTTTAAAAGTTGCAAGATCTTTTCAAGTCTAGACTCAGCTCAGAATTTCACTTACACACATTCTGTTGAATAAAGTGAGTCACAAGGCAGGCCTAAATTCAAGGAGAAGGGGAATAGACTTGACTTGTTGATGGGAAGAGTAGTTAACTCACACACTCCAAAAGGACACATGGAATGGGAGGGATGGCTGTAGCTGTCTTTGGAAGCAGTCTGTCAATTTGTCCTTGGACACATTGTTTAACCACCTGATTTTACTTTCTTTGCCTGTAAAATAGGAAATAATACTATCAACCACTTTGGGATGTTGTAAGTAGTAGATTAAGACAGTGTGTTTAGCACCTAGTACATTGTAGTAGAAACATAACAGAAACAACAAAAACACATATGGGTTGTGCCCATACTATGTGGCAGCACTATTATAAGCACTTTAAACATATTGCTTTATGTAATCTTTGCAACAATCCAAAGATACACGTTATCTTTGAAATAAGATGCGAAACCCTAGGCACAAAAATGTTAACTTGTACAAGGTTGGTTGCATTGTAACTAGTCTGTCTAAATCTTGAATGTCTTACTATCTGCTTTATCCAAAAGGACACCTTTATCCAAAGGACACTTTTTAGTTTTTTCTCCTTAAGCTATATTTGAGAGTTTACAGTTGATGTTGTGGATCACTCCTCTACCAAACACTCCTCCTCCCATGACTACTATCACTCCCCTCTGTACAATCTTTCCTCCTTCTCTGATTGCTACCTTCCAATCTGCTCTTTCATTTCTTCAACTCTTCTTTCTTGAAGGAATCATCCCATGTGGCAACTCAATTTCTACCTTTCCAATGATGATTGCCAGTCTTTCCTCTCTCCTAAACTCTAGGCTTGCATTTCAAAGTGTTATTAGGGTGTGAGCACATATGACCCATGTAACGTTTTGAAACATTTGTGCATTTTGCTTCTTTCTTATTCCATTTGTTACAATCTTGTCACTTAATACTTGAAATGTTTTTCAAATTTGGATGTTTCTAGCAATCAGCTAATGCCTTTGGCCTGGTTTAGGCCTTCATCATTTCTTGCTTGGTTTATGAAAGTCATTTTTTAACTGAATGTGTTGCTTTCAGTTCCTCACTGACATAATGGCATTAGTGTAATATTTTTACGTGCTTCAACACACATACCTTCTCACCATTACTTTACAGCTCCCCCACCCCCACCCCCAGCATCACACTATCTCTGGTGTCACCTTCTCTGTTCATGGCCTTTAGTGTAATATTTTTACGTGCTTCAACACACATACCTTCTCACCATTACTATACGGCTCCCCAACCCCCACCCCCAGCATCACACTATCTCTGGTGTCACCTTCTCTGTTCATGGCCTTTTTCTCCTTCTCTAGGGGTTCCCCCCTTTGAAGAAACAGCATCTGCTCAACCTCCCCTACAGGCTCCCTTAAAGCTGGTTTCTCCTTCCTCTGCTTGTCTCTTTGCAACTCTCTGGAGGCATCTTTACCTTTACAGCTTTGCATTTTCTCTGCTATTCCCATATAAGTTCCCTGAAACCCTAGTACCATTCACAGCAGGATTTCAAAGCTTGCCTGTTGCATGAGCATTCTATGGGGTCCCAAATTACCTTTCTGTGCAATATGAATTGTGAGATGTCCGTAGAGACAGCACAACCTCATGGCTAAGAATGATAGTTACCAGTTCTAGAGATCCTACTGTAATTGTTCTAGAGTGGGGCCCTGAACACCAGTATTATAAAAAAGACAAAAGAAAAAGAAGGGAGGAAGGAAGGAAGGAAGGAAGGAAGGAAGGAAGGAAGGAAGGAAGGAAGGAAGGAAGGAAGGAAGAAGGAAAGAAAGAAAGAGAGAGAAAGAAAGAAGATCAAAACTACTTTCATCATGTGTGAATTTGAGCAAGTAACACCTTTGTGAGTTCCCAGCCCCTAGTTTTTCATTGGTAAAATGACGATAACAGTTACACAGACCTCGTTGGACTATGTACAGAATTAAATGAGATTATGCACCTAAAAGGCTTGTGGCACAGTGACACACACACACAGTACTTCGTGGTTGTTTCTAGGCTTTATTGCTTGAAAAGCTGAAAAGATGGGTGGATGAAAGGTGCCCTGAGGTTCCTTCCAACTCTCCAAGATTCTGTGATACTCCTCCTTGGGTGCTGAAGACACTTTGGCAATGTTTGGATTTCCGAACGGTTGCTTAGAAAACTAACCGGGACCTAAGACGCCCAGGTAAGCCTCAGAGTCTTTCCCAGGAGTCGTTTATTTATTTGATCTTAGTTCTGACCTAAAACCTCCACCTTCTCCAAATCACCACGGTGGTCAAAAAGGGCCTGTGCTTGGGAAATCCTTCCTTTGTTGGCGTATCTTGGACCCAAACCCTGCATTTGGACATCTGACACCCATAGGCCCATGGTTCAAACCCAGGCAGCTCTTTCCAAGTTCCAAGCAGGGACTCAGTTCTGCGCATCTGGCGGGTGTGCCCAGATTGCAATCTTTGCACCAGGCATCCAAGAACGTGCTTCGGACACACGCAGGGTGGTGGAAGCGGGTGCTTGGTTTGCATCAGGGCTGAGGGGTGGAGTAGCTCCAGCGCCCGGAGCGCGCACCCGCTCACACTCCCCAAGCCGGGGCGCGGCCACTCTGGGCACGAGGTCCCAAACCAAGTCTCTCGCTCGGCCAGGAGCCGGGGAGTACCCCAGGTCCCCGTCTGGGGCCGCCGCGAGTCTACCCTGCGGCGCGCACTCCTGACCCGGCCCCGCCCCCCGGTGGCAGCGAGTAGCGGGCGGAGCGCAAGCAGAGAGGCGCTCTGGGCTGTGCGGCGCCGCCTCTCCTCGGTGTCGGGGGAGGGACGGGGGGACCCGGCGGGAGACAGAGAAAGCCTGACCGACCGGCTGGCGAAGAGCTGCATGCAACCGGTGGGAGGCCGGGCCGGCTGGGTCTGAGGCTCGGGATCGGGCTCGGACCGTTTCCCGGCGGGTCCCTGGCGGTGAGCGCCGACGGCCCGGAAGCGGCGGCTCTGAGCTGGCAGGCGGAGGGCTGTCTCCTGTGCCCGCCTGCCCGGCGCGGTCCGAGGATGCGGGGGGGCGATGCCCGGGGCCAGGGACGCGCTCTGTCACCAGGCGCTGCAGCTGCTGGCCGAGCTCTGTGCCCGTGGGGCCCTGGAGCACGACAGCTGCCAGGATTTCATCTACCACCTGCGGGACCGTGCCAGACCCCGGCTCCGCGACCCAGGTGAGTGCCACCACTGCTGCCTGAAGGGACCCAAGGGCCTTGGGCTGGGACTTGGAGCCGCACCGGGGCCTGAGGCAGAAGAGCGGCGCGGACTGGGAGAGGGCGGGGGGTGGCCACCGAGCCAGGAGAGGGATCAAGAACCATTGCACTGTGGCCTGATGCTGTAGCCAGGCGGGGACCCGGGCGGTGGCTACTGCACGCAGGCCGAGTCCGGGTCGGCTGGGGCAGGGTTGGAGGGACCACGCCCGCCACCTGCGCTCCCATCGCCAGGGCTCCTGGGGGCGGCTCCCTAGCTCCGAGCTACGCTCTCCACTTCCTGGGCTATCTGCATTCAGAGCCAGGTGAGGCCGTGGCGGCCTCGGAGCCGTGGGAAGGGGGGACGAGGCCGAAGGAAACTCTGGGAAGTTGGGAGTTGGGGACGGCCCCGGGCTGGGGCCGAATCCCACCGGGTGCTGCTCATCGTTTCTCCTGAGCGTCTAGTTCCTTTCCTTGGTCTGGGGTGAGAAGGGCGGGACGAGATCCGGCGTTGGGCCGGGGACAGGGAGCTTCTGGTCTTGGGCAGAAGGGCCTGAACCCATTCCCGGCGGGTCGCACGGCGTGGAGGTGGCCTGGGCCTGGGAGCTAGGCTCAACCAGCGACTACCGCCGGCCACACTGGGGTCCGTAGGCTCGTCGGTCCTGGCTTATTCACCTGTAGTTATTCCTAGTGAAAGTTGCAAAGCTCTTAACTTTGGAAAGTTCATTTATTTTGGCATTTGACCAATTAAGGTTGGAGGAGGGAGTTTTAGCGGAGCCATTTGCTTTTCCCCGAGTTCCCTGTGTCTCCCAGGTCGTCTTATCCACTACTGGCTAGTGGAAAATGCATTCCTTCCAATGTTTGCTTGAGATGTTTCTCACCTGGAGAAATAGTTTTCTCGAATATTCTCCCAACCTAAGTACTTACCAGAAAAGCATATTGTGGTTGGATTGTTAAAAATGGGATGAGAAAATGGCCTTTCTCTTGATATTGCTATGTATAAATATTGGAAATGAGCTATTGCCTTGCAAAGTATCATGGACGAGCTGAAACCAATTTATTATATAAAAATCCATTTATCCAAAAGATAAATTAAAGAATTATTTGATTTATAACGAGTGTCACACTGAGCCAGACTTAAATAGTATCTCCTTGATATATTCAAGATGGGTGTGTGGGGTGAAGTCATCTGCTAACATTTAAAAGTTTATATCAGATTTTCCCTACTGGAGGCTTTTTTTCTATTGAAAAAGAAAAAATATTGTTTTCCATTGCCAGTGGTTATATATAAATTTATCGAAGGTGTTCTAAGTTGGGGAAGTTCGTCCTTAAGCAGCAGCAGTAGGACAATTATTTTACATGCTTTGCCCAAAGCAAGTGTTAGTATTGAAACATCTCACTTCCTTGCCTCTGACCCGACCACGAGTTTTCCTTGTTATCCCACATATGCAGTTGTCTTTGGCTTTACAAGAGAAGATGGATGAGGCCTATCTCCGAATCACATATTTTTGGCCAGTTTTCTGTCTCTGCTCCTTTTAATCCAGGGGCTGGATCCTGTGTTTTCAGGTTCTCTTCAGCCCCTACACCAGGCAACCCCTGAGAAAGAGTCACTAAGAAGACTTCTTACAAGAGTAAATCTGAGTCCTTGGCTGAGGAATAGCTATAGATAGGAGTCGACCTTGCTGCTCTGAGTTCCTGATATTAGTGCTCTCCTTTCTTAAACTAGGACACAGGGTTTTGAAGTAGCCCCATGCCCCTCTGGCTCTTTGGTTTGTGTTGGAAAGTAGCCAGCTCATGAGGGAAGGGATGGGGGTGGGGGGTTCGAGTGCTAGGTGAGAGGAAATGAGGCCAAAGATTACATAAGTGCACCGTCTCCTTCAGGACGCTTTTCCCTTCATTTCCAAATCTCCCTTCATTTCCCTCCTTCCTTGCCTTGTCGACATTCATTCTTACATCAGATGCATTTGTCTTCAGCCTTCTGAAGCAAGAGTGACTTTAATCTCCGAACCCTAAAAGCTGAGTAGCTAGAAAAGCTGCACCACACAACACTGTGTGAATGTCCCTGCTATGATAGTGTGAACCAGAACAACCATGCACAGCAGACCTGAGACATGGGTTCCTAGAGAGAGTCATCTCTGTAAATGGATGACTTCTTTTTCTGTAAAGGAATCCACCTGAATGCCATGTCCTAGCTTTCTCTGTTATTGTCCATTCACGGCCACCCAGTGATAGCTAGGTTTCCTCAAGCTCAACTAAGGACTTTGGTTATAAAAGGAGAAAAAAGATATAATTTCCTGTGGAGAGCAAAGTGACCCTGCATCTAGGAAATTTACTCATTTTTTCAGAGGTGTGGAAAGACTAGGGCACAGACCAGTGGGCCTGAGCCATCAGAAAGGTTATTTTTTTGTCCGGGTAGTTATAGTGCCCTGTTGGGGGAGTACAGCACCCAGATTTCCCTGACTTGGTGTTCACAGAGGACTTGATGCAATTGTGATTTTAAAAAATAAGCCTAAGTTACAATTGGAACTGAAGTGCCTCACACAGTCTGTCATCTGTACCAACTTGTGGAAAGTAAAGTGCTGAGTGTGAGCACTTTCATCCATAGAAAGCAATTAGAATGTGCTGTTGGTTGCTTTTATGGTGTTTTATATGTTACTGATGTGGGACATAAACTTGCAGGCCTCAGAGACTAGCCTTTAAGGCAGAGGGAAGAGCAAGTGCACAGGCCCTGAGGTGGGAGCATTATTGATATGATTCTAGAAATGGTGACTTCAGAGGTGGCTGGAGAGGCGTGAAAGAGATGGAGAGTGGTAAGACATATGGTCAAGGGTTAGAGAGAGTGGATCATGCAGAGTCTTGTAAACCATTATAAAGACTTTGGATTTTACTCTGAATGAGATAGGAAGCCATTAGAAGGTACTGAGCGGAGAAGTGACAACACTTTGACTGCTATGTTGAAGAGCAAAGATGAAGTCAGAGAAACCTCTTAGGAAGCTGTTTCAGAAATCCAGACAGAGGTGACAGTGACTTCAACAGCGATAGTGGCAATGGAGGTGATGAGAAGTAATTGGATTATGAACACAATTTGTGGGTACAGCCACAAGTATTTATTGAAGGAAGAGATGTGAAAGGTGAGAGAAGGGCAACTAAGGAAGCTTCAAAGGCTTTTTGACCTGAAAATTCCATGTACAAGTGGAAGTCTTCAGGAAGAAGGTAGGGGTGAGGAGGGAAATCATGAAGCTTATTTTTTATTTTATTTTAACTTTTTATAACACATTAAGTGTGTGATGCCTCTTTAGATAGCCAGGCTGTTTTTCAGTTAAACAGTGACCTGAGGTATGACTATCCTCTTTAATGTCAATTGCTCTATGCTTGTATTTTATAACTGGAGACTTCGCTGTCAAGAAGATTAATTGGTTGTAGAACAGCATGTATTGTTAGAAGGTTTTCCTTGTAGGGAATTAAAAGGTCTCTTAAATTTCTGCCCATGGATCTTGATTATACTTTTTTTGGTCAAAAAGCATTAGTCTTATCCCTCTTCTCCATCATACACCTTTAGCTACTAGGAGGTAACCTATCCTAACTTCTCTAGATCCACTCTGTTCAAGGAACAGAAAGGAGGATTGTATCATGTAATGTCTAGGTCTTAAACATGTTTTTATCATTTTCTTTTTAAGTCTTTTCTTCTGTAGGGTGCCAACCATGTTTGTGCCAAGCACTTTATGTAGGTCATTTCACTAGTCCTCATAAGTTTTCTAAGCACTCATCTGTGTTCCAGCAGCAGTAGCAGCTTCTGGGAGCTTGTTAGAATCGGAGAATCTCATTTATGTCCCAGACCCACTGAATATGAATCTGTATATTAACAGGATCCTCAGGTGAGAGTTGTAGGCACATTAAAGTTCAAGAACCATGGTTAAAAGTGATTGATATATCTGAGTAAACTGAAGTGCGGAGAAGTAAACTAGCTCAGGGCCATGGAGTCCATTTAAAAGAAGAATTGGGTCTAAGTTAAAATAGCTTCTTAGGTAGTCACATCACATATACTGCAAACTGAGGAGTTATTGTCAATGAATAACTAGGTATCTTTCGTAAGAGCCACACTTAGACCTACTTTCTCTCTTCTGTACTTGTATGATGGATTTAATCCCCAAGTGTAGGTCACATTCTATGTAGTTATAAAGATTCAGATTAGTATTTTTGATTATGAATTCTGTTATCCAGGATACTGGTTTTCCATTCATGTTCCAACTCCATATTCTGGAGATTTTTCTGCATGTTCTCTGTGTTTGTACCCAAGGTCTAGAAAAGCTTCAGCAGGTCAGAGTGTGAAGCAGAGCCTTAAGACTCGTGATTATTGACTCTTCTCTCCACGTAAATATTACTCTATTCAAGAAAAGCTTTTTCTAGATCACTGGTTTTCAACTTTGGCTGTACATTAGGAATACTTAGGGAGCTGGAACAAACAAACAGAAAAAACAAACAACAACAACAAAAGCTACCAACGATTGGGCTGCACCCTAGACCAGTTTTAAATCACAGTCTCTGGGAAATGGGCCTGGTATCAGTATTTTTAAAGTTCATCTATTGATTCTGATGTGCAGCCAAGTAGAGAGCAACCTTTGAGACCATTGGGCAAAGAATGCATCCACCTAACGCTTCTCAGCTCAGCTCACATTTGTTTCTTGCAAAGTTAGGAAAGATAGTATCAAATACCAGGAACCTTCACTGTTACCCTGTACAGCTAGCACCCATATCAACTGATTCTTAACTTTCTTTTCACAACATTATCCCAAATTTTTATTTTGAGGGCTCGTTGAACATGTCATAAGGCTCTGTTATGTTCATCCAATCTGAGAGGGGAAAAAACAAACCAATCAAGAAAAATCTTGCCTAAATAGAGTGTCATTAAAAGGTCAGAATATAGAACCTTCACGAATGTCACCTTATGTTATAGTCAAGTCACTTATTAGAAAATGTACATGTAAAATAATAATTAAATATAATTTCTATGAGAAAACCTCCAAAATAATCATCAAGATTAAATATTAGCCTTGATTCAAATTTTTCTAAGATAGTCAAAAGAGAATCCATCTTGAAACACTGGATGTTTATGAATAGACCTTGGTGTGATTATGCACAATGGGATTAATTTTTTAAAATTAGTGTTAATTGCAATCAGGAAAAAGAGTCTTCTAAGGAATTAGTGGCATATTGGATGCACAATATGTGAAGATCTAATTTGCATTTACTTCAGTGACATTTTAGGGCTCCTTTATAAATATTTTATTTAAACAGGTGTGTTTTCATTTCTGCGGTACTCCTCTACATGGACTAGTGAGTGGTTTAGTCATGAGGTAATTATCAAGAGGGGAAAACAAAAGCAAATTGTGGTAAAGGCATCGCAGGCAGCCCTAGGGCCAGCTGCCTCTTTCACAATAAACAATCAAAAACACAAACTTCTTGATGTGGGATAAACTCTCAAGGAAAAATTAAACCGACACCTAAAGGAAATCATCCTAAAATTTTCTATTGTATATAGAGCATAGGTGTTGCTTGCACTGCAAAAGCATTGAGGCACTTTTATGTTTGTGGTACAAGTGCAATTTCCCATATGGTTGGCTTAAAAACATTCATAATCTCTTCCTAACAGGTTGACTCGAGGGAATTAACAAGTTCACACTCCAAAGTGTATAGAGAAAGTGGAGGAGCTTAGTGAGAGGCATACATGGGGGAGGAATCTCACTTTTGAAAGGATAAGTATGGAGTACGCATTTCTATTTTCTGAATGAAGTTGAATAAAATCACCATTTGTGAAGAAGTTTTCAGTGTTCACTGCAATCTTGGAGCAAGAAATGTGCATCACAACTTCTTTTTCTTTCAAATGTTTCATTTGGTGGGCTCTAGGAAGGGCTTTAGACCACATCAAATCCTGAGGACTAGGCTCTGCAGATCTCTTTGAAATCTTCATATGTCCTTGAACATGTATTTTATCACACAAAAAATTTAAATCAACATTGATAGAACTGCACCTGAGAGAAAAAATATCTTCCAGGACATCAAGATGACAAAATGATATAAGCAAGGACTTTGGAGTTAGAATCTGACTGCACTTACTACCTCAGTGACCCTGAGTAAAACATTTCACTCTTCATTTTATTCATCTGTAAAATAGGAGTGGAAGATTGCTGTAACACCGTGCTCAGAGTAAATGCCCAAATAAGTGATCAGTAAATTGATGTTGTTGGTAGTATCACCTGCCCATGTTTCCTTTCAGCTGTAGTCCACAAACATGTTTATATTTTACCATTTGTAATTATTTGTAGGCTAAATTTACTTTTTACTGTTTTGTAAACTTAGCATTTTATTACCTCTTATTAGCTGTGTGTTCCTGGACAAGTTATTTAACCTCTGTGTCCTCATTTTCTCACCAGTAAAATGTATTACTAGTATCTGGGTTACTAGTATCCAGATAAAGTATAGACTGCCAGTTCAATTTAAATTTCAGATAAACAATGGGTAATAATGTATGGCACATAATTATACAAAACAATTATCTGTTGTTTATCTGAAATTCAAATTGAACTGAGCATCCTATAATTTTATTTGGTGATGCTGACAACCCTATACTAACTAGTACCTAACTCGCAATGCATATGAAATACCATAGTATCTGGTATATGCTCATAGTAATACACATAGTAAATGCTCAATAAATACTAGCCATTGTTTCTATTATTATAATTTTCCCATTGTTAACACTTATTATTATGTAATTATTATTATTATTGTGAAGACTATGTATATTCCAAAGAATGTCTATACCTTTTTTATTTAAGCATTCTTTTGAGGCTATTCTAGCTTGTAATTTTTCTTTTTTTTTAGTGTGAATAATGTCTTGTATTTATAGGTCCCTATTTCCTTTTGGGAAAAATTTTTCATGATAAATTATAAACAGTGAGCCCTAACTGTTTTCGGTAGATCTATGTTAGTTAGTCCTGCTACATGTCAACAGTAAATCTGCTAGTGAATTAGGTGTATAATGTGAACAAAAAGTTGCTAATTTTACATGGTTTAAATAGCTGCCTAGTTGTTTTGATTTGTGTCTTTTTTTTTGTTGGTAGGACTGAATATTTTTTGTTTTGAACCTTCTTATATTTACTCTTATGTGATTTTTTGTGTTTTCTACCACATTCTCTATCATGTGCCAGTTTATTTTTTGAGAATCTTAATGTTTTTTCTACCAGTTTCCATTAATTAGAATGTACATATTCTGTCAAATTAGCTCACAGAAGGAGTATTGTATAGTGAATGAGCTCAGGTTGTCTGACTATAATCAACCCATTATATTAAAGTGTCTTTTGAAATTTCAGGGGTGCTTCAATAAATAGGGGTTAGTTGTAACATTCTTTTCCAATGCAAAATGCTGCATTCATTAATATGAAATATGAGAAAAGTTGTTATAATTTGAATCTCTTTTTCTTTGTGTTTTCTTTCCCACTCCAAACCACCCCACCCTACCCTTATGTAGCTGTTGCTTAACCACATAGAATTGATCCATCTTTTCTAGTTATAATTAAGTTAAATTCCAAAAACATTTATTGAGGGCCCCTTAAGTGCTATGTACAAGGTTGGGCATCTGTCATTCAAAGATACATTAGACATGCTTACTGCCCCTATGGAATTGACATAAAACAATAATGGCAAATAATAAAATCAAGAAGGGAGATATCTGCTGGATACAGTACAGATAAAAGAGTAGAGAAGTAATTAGCTGACTGGAGCAGATCTGCAGAGGCTTCCAACAGAAGGCTATTCTTGGGCAGAAGAGTTTGCCTGGAATTTGTTGGTGGGAAGAGCGTTCTAGGAATTTACAAAGGCCCTAACACAGAAGAGGATGAATTCTGGGTAACAGTAAGTTGAGTGTGTTTTGCCAATGTTGAGAGATGGATCTGCTCTAGTAAACAATGGTCAAATCAGATCACGAAAGCCCCTGTATGCCATTGCCAAAATCCCACTGAGGGCTGACTGGAGCACTCTGATGCAGAAATCTTGAAAGAAGTACAATTTATACGATAAGCCCAAAGCATCCATTCTCAGCAAAGCACACCAGGAGATTTCAGTTCCATGAATGCAGCTTCTCAAGTCTTCCTGGTTCCTCATGGAAAATATACTCAGGTTACTGGCAAAGATGTTCTTTCTGTCCAAGATAAGGTCCTCACAGATTGGAATCAATGAATGGAAGTTTACCCATTTTAGATCTCCAACATGTCACCCAAAACCCAACTGTAGTTACCTTGAATAGTTGTAAAGACTGCCTTTAGCAAGTTTAGTCGTCTGGTTCAAACATCTGGATTCCAGATATAATTCCTGACTATGCCAACAGTGACATCTTGCTTCCTTGCCTGGTTATTTAATAATGAAAAAAGCAATGTGTTCAGCTGCATTGTAACTACCCAGTCTGTGGATGTGCACAGTCTGTTTTCTCTGAAGTTATAGGGCCCAAGAGGGAATAAGCATGGCAGGCCTGCCTAGTGCCCACCAAACCACGCTGTAGAGATGGTTGTTTTTTCTGTGTACAGGGGCTACCAATTAACAGGCATAATTTTTAAAAATAATTGATTGAATGCCCTTAAGTGGGTCACATGCTGTCCATTTCTAATATCGGCCTCCTCATCCCCACCCCATACATGTACACTTTGCTTATCACATTTTTGGGACATGCCTGCCTATTGAAGACATCTTAGTTTGTATCAGCTGTAGCACTGCAGAACCATTAAAAGAGTTTACGCTGAAAATTCAGGTGAGTTTTATCACTTAATTTGGTATTCTGGAGACCGGATGAAAATTGATTGGAGAGGCTGTAGTTGGGGATGCCAGTTATTTGCTCATCATATGTTTATTGAGCATCTGCTAAGCACCAGGCTCTGTTGTAAGTATGTACAAATGTAGATATCTAGAAACAGTATTGTATATACAGTAGGGAATCAAACAGAAAATTAAAAGTTTGTCCTCATGAAACTTACATTTTGGTGAAAGGAAAATGATAATATATATGTAAATTATATAGTATGTTAGATAGTAGTAAGTGCTAAGGAAAAAAAAAAAAACAAAGCGTGGAAAGAGACCAAGACATAAAGACTAAACTGGCATCACTGAGAAGTTGACAGATGAGTAAAGGTCAGAAGGAAATGTGGGAGCAGGATACGCATGTAGCAGGGGAAGAGCATTCCAGGCAGGAGAGCAGCGGGTACAAAGATCCCAAGGCAGGATCGTGCTTGACATGTTTAGGTACTAGCCAAGGGTTAGTATGACTGTAGTGAGGTTGGCAAAAAAGAGAGTAGTAGTAGATGAGGTCAGAGAGGTGATGGCAGACTGATTATAGGCCTCTATAAGCCTTTTATTTTTTTAAGTGACTTTTACTTGCAGTAAGATAGGAAGACATTAGCAAGTTTTATCAGAAGAGAGAGAACATCTGACGTAGGAAGAGAAAGGATCACTCTGACCAGCGCATAGAAAACAGACTATAGGAGGGTAAGGTTGAAGTTAGGGAGAGGAGTTATAAGGCTGTTGTAATCATGTAGGTGAAAGATGGTGGTGGTTTGGACCAGAGTGATAGCAGTGGAGATAGTAGGAGGTGGTCAGATTCTGGGCAGCTGGAAGGTGGAGAAGACAATATTTACTAATGGATGGATATTGAGTGTGAAAGAGAGGAGTCAAGACTAAGACTGTGGCCTGAGCAGCTAGGAGAATAGAGTTGTAGGAAAAGTAAGCTTGAGGGGCATGACCAGCAGCTCAGTTTTTGATGTGGGATGTTGGAAATGCTTATTAGTGAGTCCAGTGGGGATACAGACTAGACGGTTGGATATATGAGCCTGGAGTTTGGGAAAGATGGCTAGGCTGAAGGTATAAACATGGGAGTTGTCAGCATGTATGTGATATTTAAAATGAGTCTGGCTGAAATTATCTAGGAAGGCAAAGTGAACAGGAGAGTGAAGAGGACCCAGACTAAGTTCTAGAACTGTCCAACAGTAAGAGGCTAGAGAGAACGTGAGGAACCACAAAGGAAGATTAATGAAGAAACACTAGAAATGAAAGAGAAAATCCAAGTAAGAGTGTTGACCTGGAAGCCAAGATTAACAAGAAGGTAATCAAATAAGAAGGAATAAGCAACTGTGTCCAGTGCTACTGTTAGGTCAAGCAGAATGAAGACTGGGTACTCACCATTGCAGGTAGTGATGCAGGGGTCATTGGAAGTGATGTTGACAAGCATTTTTGATAGAGAGGTGGGAACAAGAGCCTGATTGGCATGGCTGTAAGAGAGATTGAAGGGAGAGGAATTGGGGCAGTGAAGACAGAATATTCATTTAAGTTTTTCTGCTGACAAGAGCAAATAAATGGCATAGTAGTTGCTGGTGAGGGAAGTGAGATCAAGGGTTTTATTTATTTATTTATTTATTTATTTATTTATTCATAAGTTACGAGACTTAACAGCACCAAGGTGATGGGAATGACTAGTACAGAACAAAAATTCATGATATAGGATAAAGAGGGGAGGATTGCTAGAATCATATACTTGGTTGAGAAGTTGGGTATATTTCCCAAGAGTTCAGTGTAGGCATTTAGGCACCACAGGCACATAGATGATATTTAAAGCCAAAAAACTAGATGAGCTTACTGTCTTAATCCATTTGCACTGCCCTAGCAAAATTAACATAAGCTGGGTAGCTTACGAACAACAAACATTTATTTCTCACAGTTCTGCAGGCTGGAAAGTCCAAGAGCAAGGAGCTGTCAGATGCAGTGTCAGGTGAGGGCCTGTTCCTCATAGAGAGCACGTTCTCTCTGTGTCCTCACGTGGTGGAAGGGGTTTCTTTCATAAGGGCATTAATCCCATTCCTGGGGGCTCTGCCCTCATAGTCTAGTCACTTCCCCAAAAGCCCTAGCTCTTAGCATTTTTCATACTAGGGATTAGGTTTCAATATATGAATTTGGGGAGGACACAAACATTCAGACCTTCACACTTACCAAGGGGTGAATAAAAAGTAGAAAAGAAGTCAAACAACTGATTACAAGTCAGAGAAATGTGCAGGAACCAATAAGGAGACTGAGAAGGACCAGAAAGTAATATGGGAGAAAAATCAAGACCATGCTGGCTTGGAAATTAAGAAAGTATTCCTAGGTGGAAGGAAGGATCCCCTGAGTTAAACGCAGCTGATAGGTCAAGATGACAACCAAGAACTGACTATTGCATTTAATAACATGGAGGCTAATTGGTGACCTTGAACCGAGTGGTTTTGGAGGAGTGGTGCCTGAGTGGAATTGGTGAAGGTCTAACTAGAGTCTTTTAAAAAGAGAATGAGAGGAGAGAAATTGAGGGAAAAGTAAGCAATTTTTTTGAATTATTTTGTGAAGGGAAAGGGAGGAGAAACTGATTCAAAAGAAGGCTTTTAAAGGAAAGACAAAATAACTGTATATTTATATTCTGGAGAGAGGGAAAAATGATGTAGAGGATTGAACTACTGGAGTGATGTGCTAAGTAGGCTGAGTAGGTGGGTTTTTCAACAACACTTTATTCATTGTCAAGAAGTCAGGGCAGAATATGTGGGCACAGGTGGGCAGATGTGGTTTGGGAATCTTGCAGAAGTTTGCTTTCTGATTGCTCTTCTATTCTTGGTGAAATAGGAAGCAGCAAATTTATAGTCTGAGAGTGGGGATGGTTAGGAAGTAATGGCAACTTGAAAATAAGAGAGTTATAAATGTCTAGGAGAGTGGAAGAGCAAATTGATTAGGGAAGGAAGTGTGATTGCCAGACAATACCAAGGGCCTGCTTGAAGTTGGCGATCATGAATTTAAAGTGATTTCCATCAGCATAGGTGTGTGTTTTTCTTCCATGTTCAACTCTTTTTGTGCAGTCATGGAAGAGAGGGAAGTTTGTGTTTAAGCCAGGGTTGTTTGTATGTAGAACAAAGAAAGAGTGGCAAAAGAGTTTAGGGTATATAGAATAGATTGGAATGATTGATTCTGAAATTTCATCAGAGCAAGGAGAGAAAAGCAGATATGTAAAAGGATTAGGGGTAGTGAAGACGTGGTAGGATTAGTGGATTGTAGGTCCTGGAGGGGTGGAATGCTTGTTGAAAATGCAGTGAGGAGAAGGGGGTCAGAGAGTGAGATGTTTGAAATCAGGATTCTGGAGGAGTTGCAATTGTTGGCATGATCAGGTCCAGGACATGATCACGAGAGGCATGATGGGGAGAGGGGAACAAATGATTGAAGATAGGAGCTCAAAGAACTACAGGCCCAGGGTTTTGGAAGTGCTATAGACATGGATATTGGGTTTGCTGAGGATTATGACGAAAGTAGTTTTGGAAAGAGTGACAGTAAGCCAGCAATTGAGCTCTTCCAGGAATGTGGGGGAAGCAATCTGAGGAATGATAGATGTCTACAACAAGGATGGGTGGTTGTGGTGTAGTGGTGTGGTCAGACAATGTGAGATTTCAAGCTGGGTATTTTTAAAGAAAACAGCAGCAGGCAGTAAACTATGAATTTTTACTTAAGTAGAAGTGTTGAAGGAATATTTTAAGGCAGTAGAGATGCCTTAAGAGATATTTAAGAGATAAAATAATTAGTCATGATATGAAATAGAGAGATCCTGATTCCCAATTTTTTTGCGTATGTGCCTGGAAAGATGTCCCTATAACTTATTAGGTTTACCACAGGAAGTCAAGCACATTTTGTGGGAAAATAATGAGATTAATTTTAAACACATTAAGTTTGGGATATATATGACATGTCATGCAGATGTCCAGGGCAGTTGACTGGTGGAAAACTGGGAAGAAGTTACTGGAAATAAGGAGGGTGAAAAACGATTGAATGTCAAGGCCCCTTGCAACTCGAAGATTTTTGTAAAGTGGTTCCCGGTTTCAGCTATGCATCAAAATCAGTTAAGGAACTTTTGAAGACACAACTACCCTGTCCCAAGATTGACCAAATCAGCCTTCAAGGGTGACATCTAAAATACCTCTACACAGCTAGGGTTGCAAATGACATGCACTTACGGCCTTCATGGTTTACAATTACTTTTTACAGCCCCTTTGTCAAAATAAATGCTCAAACTGTCTATGTAAAACTTTTATAAAATATTAGGCAAAGAAACCCAAACTTGAAAATGTGTTTTCTATCTATGATGGATTCTTTTTTTTTTTTTTTAACCACAATGAATTTTCTCTAATTATTAGTAAGTACAGCTACTCTTGGCACAATTACTAATAAATTCTGTAGAAAATTTAGCTCTAGGATGTAACTGTAGTGTCCTAGCCCTAAGTAAAATCATGGTCTTCTTTATCTCTAGGCAAGTAATATGATTATCATTTGTTCTTATTTTAGGATAACCATGCAGTACATAAACCCTGTGAAAACTCTAACTGGGCCATGAGGTTAGAGAATAACATGGTTGCTTGATTCCTGTAGGGTATAAATCATCCTAGCCAATATGCTCACTTCTTGTCAGAAAAGTCTGCGAAACAGAGAAAGAAGCTGGACAAGAATGAGGAGGCCACATTAGAATCACTTTTATCACTTTTAACTTGGGAGTCATAGGATCCCAAGTTAAACATATTTCCATTCTTATTTTTCCAAATAATATGAATGTCAATTGCTGGCATAGCTGAGCTAGCTCTGAAGGCTTCCCAAATCATTTCAGAGGAAATGAGAGAACAGTGCTGCTTGCTCTTCTTTAATCTGTTCCACCGTGACTGCTACTTTAGATTTAATATAACTGTAATATCGTGAATTTATAGGTCATCCTTCTTCTGGGGCTTTTAAAGTACTTTGTGTGTATTACTTTAATTTTTAGGAAACTCAAATTCATCGTCTTATGGAATCTATTTCAGAGGGAATCTACAAAGAGAACTAGAAAATCCCCCAAAGTGTTTATTTTTTTTCTTTCAGATGCCTTTGGTAGGAAAATTCATTGATTCTAACTCCACACTGCTTTAGAGGCCATTTATGTGTGGATTACTGTTGGCTTCTCTTGGGGAGAATCTAATCCCCACAAGTTCAGTTAGAGAGGATCCACTCTGCACGCTGATAAAGATTAAAACTGCAGCTCTTTTCCATTGCATTGTCTTCTTTTTTTGTCTTTTAATTTTTGTATTATCTTATGCTTCAGTAATTCAATCACATCTGCCTTCCCAGTGCCTCAGTATGTGGGAACCGGGAAGTTAAATTGGGCAGATTAACAAAACAGGAGCTCTACTTCATGTGCCTTTATTGTAAAATGTGATGTCTTAGGGTTTGCGGTGGTGTCCCATAGTGCTAGAGACAATCATCAGATTTGACCCAGGGAAACTCCCGGAGAAAAGTGAGTAGTAAATAGTGGCCTTAATGATGCAATTAGAACATGGGGGATTGTCAGAAGAGGATCAGAGTTAGCTTTGTAGTACCTGATTCCTTAAATGTTTAGAAAATAGTTTCATTAAATATAGTAAAATATTTGTCTACTGATTTATATTGCTTTTAATCTTCTCTTTTTCCAAAATCTCATGCTAATTAAATTAACATTCCTATAAAAAAACATACTGAATACAATATACATGATTAAGTGAGACTTATTTTAGATTCATAAATAGTACAATAAACTATAAAGACTTAGAAGTCATAAACTTTTACTTTTCATTAATGAAGCAATCTGTAAATATATAAAACCAAGTTTGTTATAACTTTACAAATTAGAAAAATGAGAATTATGTTGGAGACTACAATACTTTGCTAGTAATAGAATGCATCAAATAGACAAAATAAATACATAGAGGATAGAAGTTATATAGTTAAAATAATAAAGAAAAATCATATTGACAAAACATTTAAAAAATTAATCAGCATGTGATTAATTTTTTAGACATGACAATACAAAGGAAAAGTTAATTCCAACAGGTAAAAATTGCATGCACCACATTTACTGACCATAAAATAATCAATGAGTGTATCAATGAGTGATTAAGAAGTAACAACAATACCAAAACTCTAAACACTTAAAAATTGAACTCTTTCAGAGATCTCTTGAGTTAAAAAAATCAGAAATGGACACTGAAATTATAGACGTTGAGAACACAATGGAGTATAACCAAAGCTATATTTAGATGAAAATTTCTAATTCTAAGTTGTTAATAGCAAGTAAATACAGCAATAGAAAAAAATGCATTGAAGTTAAGAGCCTAAAAATAGAAAAGTAAAGCAAATCAAAAGAAGAAAAAAAAAGAGCAAAGCATCAGTAAAACCGAAAGAAGAAATTACTGAATTAGAAAGTGAAAAAAACCCAAAGAAGCAGTGTTAATAAATAAAACCCAGGTGTGTCATTCTGAAATGAAAAATAAATATTGTGCTATTCTGATTAAGGAAAAAATGAGAAAGCACAAATATAAAGCAAAAAGAACAAGAAAGAGGATTTAATAACAGATATAGAAGACAATAGAAAGCATAAGAAAATGTCATATATGTCAATGATGTAGAGGTACAAATTGAGTGGAAGGCATAAACATCTTAGAGTGAGTATAAAAATATTTAGAAGAAATTGAAAGGTGGTCAAAGAACTTTCTGTGTAGAAAGGTATAGGCCTAAATATTTTTATAGCTCAAGTAACAAAATATTAAGTACTACATCAGCCCTCTTATTTGTTGGAACCACAAATAGTCATTACAAATTTGTGTTGTCATTGCAACAAAAGTTTTCAGTGAGCACAAGAATTAAAGGTCATCAGCACTTCCATTAACAATCACTGTTAATACTTTTACCAGAAGTGGAATTGCTAGGCTTATGCACATTAAATATTTTGATATAAAATTAACAAATTGTCCTCTACAAAGGTTTAACAACTCATATACTGTGGAAACTATACTGTGGCATAGAAAAAACATGGAAGGCATCCTAATTTACTATGTGAGGCTAGTATCACACTAATATCAAATCTGACAAAGACAATAGTAAAGAAATCTTGATACCAGTCTCAGTTAAGAACATAAATATATTGTAAATAATAGTAAAACAAATACAGCTTTGTATTAAAAATAATGATGTACTGTAACCTGGTGAGGATTTAAGACTACAGGAATGGTAAAATACTAGGAAGCCTAGTATTGCACAGATAGGTTTTTTTGTTGTTTTATATATATAATTATTTTAACTTTTGACGATTTATGCAAAATAAGTCACAAACTGTACACATTTTCCTCTATCTCCAGTCATTCTCTGATTTTAAAAATATAACCGTATTGAGACATGTTTTACATATTATAGAATTCACCCTGAAAGTGTACAATGGAATTATTTTTTAGTAAATGTATGAAGTTGTGCAAACATCACTATAAATCAGTTTTAGAACATTTTCAACATTCCAGGAAGATTCCTCATATCCATTCTCTGTTAATCCCTGACTCAGGAGACTACTAATCTACTTTCTGTCTCTATTAATGTGTCTGTTCTAGACGTTTCATATAAATGGAATCATACAATATGTGATCTCTTCTGAGACTGGGTTCCTTCCCTTAGCATAATGTTTTGGAGGCCTGGCTATATCATAGCATGTGTCATTAGTTCTTTCCTTTTTATTACTGATTAATATTCCATTAGATGGATGTATTTCATTTCATTTATTCATTTACCAGCTGATGGACATTTGGCTTGTTTCCAATTTTGTGCTATTGTGACATAGCAATATAGTATCTGGTAAAGATGGCATTTCAAGTCAGTCAATGGGGGGAGAAAATGGGTTATTCAGAAAATGGGGTTGAGATAATTGAGTAACTATTTGGGAAAAACATTATATGCCTGCTCCCAAAATTTTTCATGTGGTTTAAATTTTACAAATATAACTGCTAAAATTCCAGAGGAAATTATGTGATAATCATTTTACAATCAGAATACTGTATAGATGACAGCAAAACAACAACAGCAGGTTAGACACAGAGGTAAATTTTTAAAATTCTTTCATGTAAAGAGACCTAGGAGTAGTCTCCCCAGGTCTGAGAGGCTCTAGGTAGTCTTAAGATTCAGATTCCTTCTGTCTTTCTATGTTTGCCTTCTTCAGTGCATGACTTCAAATTTGAAGTCACGTTATGGGCTAATATGGCTGCTGGAATTCCAGCACTTACATTTGCATCCCTGAGAAAAACAAAAACCTCACTTTCGACTTGAGTCTGCTCTTTTAGAGTGACCTTCCTCGAAGTCCCACTCTATGCTTGTGCTTTCATCTCATTGATCAGAATTTAGTCATATTGCCATCCCTAGCTACTAGAAGGTTGAGAAATGTAGCCTTTTAGCTTGATATATTTTCACTTCAAATGCAATTTAACTTCTCTTATTTTGGAAAAGGGGGAAAACAGATATGGGGTGGCAACTACCAGTGTCTGTGATCTTTGAAGTAGGTGAAGCCTTCCTTAGCATGACCCTAAAGCCAAAAACTGTAAAAGACAAGGTTGACAGATTTTGAAAAGCACAACAGCAGAAGCATTTTTATTTTGCAAAGTTCATCGTCAGCAAAATTAAAACAAACTTCAAAGTGGGACAAAATAATAACAATGAATGATAGAGGATTAAAATTCTTAAAATGTACTGCTGAAATACACAGTCAAGTGTAAGACACACTTGACTGTGCCTTTTGGAGAGAGTGTATCAATTCTTTGATTACTCCTTAAATGTACAATAATACCATATTGACAATGTTTATTCTTTTATATATATATATATTTTTAATCATGTTGACCTTTTAGCAAGAGGGTGCATTTTTTTTTTGTATGGGGCATTATTAGTTTAATTCTCTCCCCTCAAGGGCACATTTTAGGCTCATCCATTAAATGCAGCTCACAAATGCTGTTATAGGCTGTTTGATTTAGGACAGATTCAGCTAGATTACCTGAATGCTCAATTAATTGCCACAGTGAGAATTGTTTGCTTTCAGATTGATAAGAAGATCAAATCAGTAGCCATTCTCAGTTCAGTGCTTCATCAGGAAGTGAATTAAAGCAAAACCATTAGTGGTCATTTTTCTAAATGCTAATCAGTGAATTTCAAATTGTAGAAAAAAATTGTGTGTTTTTAGTGGTTATTATAGATAAGTGTTTTGAACTGAGTTCAGGACTTCGGGACATTGAAAGGGGGCATGGTTTCTAGCCATATTACTTAGACAACAATAATTCCTCACAGCTTTCTGTTAATATCTTCTGATAACAAGCAAGTTGGAGCCAAGTGGCTTTGGCTATTTGGTATCCTTGGTAACCACTGTTAGATGATGAATTGAATCAGTTAAAATTAATTTCTTGTGAAAAGCTGCTTCCATGAGAGGATACTGACTTTGATGTTTAGATGCACAAGATACATATATATATATATACTTACACACACATATACATACACACACATAATGTGGAGAGAGTGTCATCAGGTGTGGAGAGTTTTTGCAGGTAACTGCAAAGCCTAATAAATTTAAAAGTGAGAAGGATGAAGGAAGACTGCAAAGGGCTCTGCCTCTAAGAACTGTGATTCTACTTGGAGAGGGAAGATATATATAAATAAAGGAATCTGAAGCATAATAGTCACTATTATTTAGCTGGAGAAGTAGCTGTTCTTTTCTTGCATCTGCGAATGCTGTCATGACAAAGCTATTTTATTGTTATAGAAGTTTGGGAAAAGATAGAGAACACATTTTTTTCAATATAAAATAATACATTATATAATTTGGCTCCAAGCCCACTTTTGATGTCAATTTAGGAAACATTTTTCTTTCATCTTGGTAGGTGCCTAACCTGAGGACCATATCTCCTACAAACTCTGCACTCCCAGAAGTTAACATTTTTAGGGTTATTGCTAGAACATGCAAAACCCAGTGCTGGACTGTGTATAATGGATTGCTATTTGGTTCAAAAGCAACACTCCTATATCCTGTTGGGTCTGTAGCAAGAGCAATCCATTGTACCAAGATGTGTCCCAGGTCCCTGGCCCAGGCCTGCCAGTCATGCATTTCCCTGGAGGGGCAAGGGAGGAATGGATGCCCCTGATTTCAGTCCTACATAGAATTTTAACTACTGCTGACTTCAGAATGTTCTGCTTGCTTTTTTTTTTTTTTTTTTTTTCTTTTTTGAGATGGAGTCTCACTCTGTCACCCAGGCTGGAGTGCAGTGGTACGATCTCTGCTCACTGCAAGCTCCGCCTACCGGGTTCATGCCATTCTCCTGCCTCAGCTCCCGAGTAGCTGGGACTACAGGTGTGTGCCACCACACTCAACTAATTTTCTGTATTTTTAGTAGAGACGGGGTTTTACCGTGTAAACCAGGATGGTCTCAATCTCCTGACCTCATGATCCGCCCGCCTCAGCCTCCCAAAGTGCTGGGATTACAGGTGTGAGCCATCGCGCCTGGCCTCTGCTTGCTCTTGGATGAGCTATAAGATAGATATTTAGAGAAAAAAATGCAGAAGCTGAGCTGTAAGAAGGTAAGTCAGAGCTTCACGTATAAGTTGGACTCTTACAGTCTTTCACCATTGAATCTGTTTTTGTTCTACATTTAAATACTTCCTAAATAAACAAGAGCAGGACATATCCTGGGCAGTCCATGTAAACTGAATTCAAAGACTGCCTCACCACTTAATAGTTGTATAATCTGTGGAGAATTACCTAACTTCTTGGTGTCTCAGTTTTCTTATCTGCAAAATGAGGATAATAATGCTTATAGGGGAACTGAGGGTGTGAGTAAGATCATGACTTTGGGACACAGCATGTCATTTAGAGATCAATTAATGTTAGTTCTCTTATTAATCCCCTCAATAGAAGCCTTTTTAATGTTTCACAAAAATAGGCACGACTGACTTCTGTCCCATTCTTTATTTTTGCTTTCTTTTACTTCCTCCATTAATCTCTTTTCTTTTCCTCCACCCACCTTCTAGTGCCGTTATCCATTATTGTTTTCTCTCCTCTTTTTTCATCTTCTCCCCTCTTGCTTCATTTTATCCTCCAGACTTTTTATTGGTGTTTGTTTGTTTGTTTTTTCTTCTGCATACCTTAAGTGACAATGTAATGCAATCTAGCTATTCACTCATCACATTTAACAGGAACCTATCATGGACTGGTCACTGTCCTTGGTGCTGGATTTGTGAAAAAGAAAGGCATGAGCCTTGTCTTCAAGGAGATTACCTTCTCATGGAAGATACAGACAAGTAAACAGGCAATTGAAACTCAGTGCAGTAAGGGAAAGTGTGTTTTGTTCTGGTAGCACATAGGAGGGGCACTATCCCAAATTTGGAGGAAGTGGTGTCACGAAAGTCTTCTCCAGAGAAGAAATAAATAAGCTCTGAAGTGTCATGGGAACGAGTGTTCCAGTAAAGCATTTGGAGGAAGAGTTTCTAGTAAAAAACATGTGCAAATGTTTAAATGCTTGAAGTGGCATGTGACCTTAGGGACCCTGACTAAGTCAGGATTGGTGGAGTTGAATTTGGAAGTTAGAGTGGGGGGTTGTTTATGTAATGACAGTTAAAGTCAGAAAGGTAAATAAGGGCTTTGTGGGTCATGTTAAGAATTTACATTTTATCCTAATCTTAATAGTTATCTATTTTATGATAGAATCTATAGAACTTGAAATGCAGTAGGAGAGTGGTATAAAGGAAATCTAAGGTTTCTGATTTAGGCAGCTGGGTCATATAAAATGCAGAAGTAGGAGCAGGTAGAGGGAATGAGAAAGAGAGACTGAACTGGGTTTTAGAAATGTGTATTTAAGGTTATGTAGTACCTGTAGTTGTAAATATGGGCCTGAAATGAAAAAAACAGTTTCAAATATTATTTTGAAATTTGATAGTGATTGCATTTTTTTTGACTGGTTTTTCTGAATGTCCTTACATTCTGATGGGCATAGTTAAGGAATTATGGCCCAACTATATGTAGCCCAGAGAGAAAAGTATAAGAAGAACATAGTTAATGTGGGAGAGAGAACCCAGTATTTATTTCTTTTGATGGCAATTAGGAAAAAATCGGGAGTGTTTAACCTCTGATATCACAGGAGTTGCTTAAAAAAACTTGAAGTTTCCTTCTAAGTGAGTCCCATGGCCAGGACATGTCCTAATGGTAGTATGAGGGAAGTGTATGAATGAGGTTTTGGGGTGAGTGATAAGTAAGAGCTTATTCTCCATACTCAATCTCCAGTAATAGAGAGGTCTCCAAAGCACCTAATTTCATTGAATAAAATAAAATTATTATGGGATTTATTTTTAAATGTTTGGAGTTTACAGCAAACTAACACAAGAACAGAAAACCAAACACTGCATGTTCTCACTCATAAGTGGGAGTTAAACAATGAAAACACATGGACACAGGGAGGGGACCATCACACACCAAGGCCTGTCAGGGGTGGGTACAAGGGGAGGGAGAGCATTAGGACAAATACCTAATGCATACCAGGCTTGAAACCTAGATGACAGGTTGGTAGGTGCAGCAAACCACCATGGTACATGTATACCTATGAAACAAACCTGCACGTTCTGCACATGTATCCCAGAACTTAAAGTAAAACAAACAAAAACTGTTTGGAGTTTATATTTATTTCTGGCTTGTATGCTGTTTGAGATAAAGTCTTTTTTTTTTTTTTTTTTTTTTTTTTTTTTTTGAGACGGAGTCTCACTCTGTCACCCAAGCTGGAGTGCACTGGCCAGATCTCAGCTCACTGCAAGCTCCGCCTCCCGGGTTCACGCCATTCTCCTGCCTCAGCCTCCCGAGTAGCTGGGACTACAGGCGCCCGCCACCTCGCCCGGCTAGTTTTTTGTATTTTTTTAGTAGAGACGGGGTTTCACCGTGTTAGCCAGGATGGTCTCGATCTTCTGACCTTGTGATCCACCCGCCTCGGCCTCCCAAAGTGCTGGGATTACAGGCTTGAGCCACCGCACCCGGCCGAGATAAAGTCTTATGATAAATTTATTACCTGCTGTGCTATGTAGAACTGCCTTTGATTAGTCAAAGCCTGACTTTTCTTTTCCTTCCAGTGGAGTCTCCTCATTAAGGCATTTCTTTTTTTTAATTTTATTTTTTTATTATACTTTAAGTTCTAGGGTACATGTGCACAACATACAGGTTTGTTACACATGTATGCATGTGCCATGTTGGTGTGCTGCACGCATTAACTTGTCATTTACATTAGGTATGTCTCCTAATGCTATCCCTCCCCCCTTCCCCCACACCATGACAGGCCCCGGTATGTGATGTTCCCCATTCTGCGTCCAAGTGTTCTCATTGTTCAGTTCCCGCCTATGAGTGAGAACATGCAGTGTTTGGATTTCTGTCCTTGAGACAGTTTGCTCAGAATGATGGTTTCCAGCTTCATCCATGTCCCTGCAAAGGACATGAACCCATCCTTTTTATGCCTGCATAGTATTCCATGGTGTATATGTGCCACATTTTCTTAACCCAGTCTATCATTGATGGACATTTCAGTTGGTTCCAAGTCTTTGCTATTGTGAATAGTGCCGCAATAAACATATGTGTGCATGTGTCTTTATAGTAGCATGATTTATAATCCTTTGGGTATATCCCAGGTAATGGGATGGCTGGGTCAAATGATATTTCTAGTTCTAGATCCTTGAGGAATTGCCACACTGTCTTCCACAAAGGTTGAACTAGTTTACAGTCCCACCAACAGTGTAAAAGTGTTCCTATTTCTCCACATCCTCTCCAGCATCTGTTTTTTCCTGACTTTTTAATGATCACCATTCTAACTGGTGTGAGATGGTATCTCATTGTGGTTTTGATTTGCATTTCTATGATGGCCAGTGATAATGAGCATTTTTTCGTGTACCTGTTGGTTGCATAAATGTCTTCTTTTGAGAAGTATCTCTTCATATCCTTCGCCCATTTTTTGATGGGGTTGTTCTTTTCTTGTAAATTTGCTTCAGTTCTTTGTAGATTCTGGATGTTAGCTCTTTGTCAGATGGGTAGATTGTAAAAATTTTCTTCCATTCTGTAGGTTGCCTGTTCACTCTGTTTCTTTTACTGTGCAGAAGCTCTTTAGTTTAATTAGATCCCATTTGTCAATTTTGGCTTTTGTTGCCATTGCTTTTGGTGTTTTAGTCATGAAGTCGTTGCCCATGACTATGTCCTGAATGGTATTGCCTAGGTTTCTTCTAGGGTTTTTATAGTTTTAGGTCTAACATTTAAGTCTTTAATCCATCTGGAATTAATTTTTGTATAAAGCCTAAGGAAGGGGCCCAGTTTCAGCTTTCTATATATGGCTAGCCAATTTTCCCAGCACCATTTATTAAGTAGGAAATCCTTTCCCCATTTCTTGTTTTTGTCAGGGTTGTCAAAGATCAGATGGTTGTAGATGTGTGGTATTACTTCTGAGGGTTCTGTTCAGTTCCATTGCCCTATATCTCTGTTTTGGTACCAGTGCCATGCTGTTTTGGTTACTGTAGCCTTGTAGTATAGTTTGAAGTCAGGTAGCATGATGCCTCCAGCTTTGTTCTTTTGGCTTAGGATTGTGTTGGCAGTGTGGGGTCTTTTTTGGTTCCATATGAACTTTAAAGCAGTTTTTTCCAATTCTATGAAGAAAGTTATTGGTAGCTTGACGGGGATGGCATTGAATCTATAAATTACCTTGGGCAGTATGGCCATTTTCACAATATTGATTCTTCCTATCCATGAGCATGGACTGTTCTTCCATTTGTTTGTGTCCTCTTTTATTTCACTGAGCAGTGGTCGGTAGTTCTCCTTGAAGAGGTCCTTCACATCCCTTATAAGTTGGATTCCTAGGTATTTTATTCTCTTTGAAGCAATTGTGCATGGGAGTTCACTCATGATTTGGCTCTCTGTTTGTCTGTTATTGGTGTATAGGAATGCTTGTAATTTTTGCACATTTATTTTCTATCCTGTGTCCTGAGACTTTGCTGAAGTTGCTTATGAGCTTAAGGAGATTTTGGGCTAAGACGATGGGGTTTTCTAAATATACAATCAAGCCATCTGCAAACAGGGACAATTTGACTTCCTCTTTTCCTAATTGAATACCCTTTATTTCTTTCTCCTGCCTGATTGCCCTGACCAGAATTTCCAACACTATGCTGAATAGGAGTGGCGAGAGAGGGCATCCCTGTCTTGTGCCAGTTTTCAAAGGGAATGCTTCCAGTTTTTGCCATTCAGTATGATATTGGCTGTGGGTTTGTCATAAATAGCTCTTATTATTTTCAGATGTGTCCCATCAATATCTAGTTTATTGAGAGTTTTTAGCATGAAGGGCTGTCGAATTTTGTCAAAGGCCTTTTCTGCATCTATTGAGATAATCATGTGGTTTTTGTCTTTGGTTCTGTTTATATGATGGATTACATTTATTTATTTGCATATGTTGAACCAGCCTTGCATCCCAAATATGATGCCAACTTGATTGTTGTGGGTAAGCTTTTTGATGTACTGCTGGATTAATTTTGCCAGGATTTTGTTGAGGATTTTTGTGTCGATGTCCATCGGGGATATTGATCTAAAATTCTCTTTTTTTTGTTGTGTCTCTGCCAGGCTTTGGAATCAGAATGTTGGCCTCGTAAAATGAGTTAGGAAGGATTCCCTGTTTTTCTATTTATTGGAATAGTTTCAGACGGAATGGTACCAGCTCCTCTTTGTACCTCTGGTAGAATTCGACTGTGAATCTGTCTGGTCCTGGACTTTTTTTGGTTGGTAGGCTATTAATTATTGCCTCCATTTCAGAGCCTGTTATTGGTCTATTCAGGGAGTCAACTTCTTCCTGGTTTAGTCTTGGGAGGGTGTATGTGTCCAGGAATTTATTCATTTCTTCTAGATTTTTTAGTTTATTTGTGTAGAGGTGTTTATCATATTCTCTGATGGTAGTTTCTATTTCTGTGGGATCAGTGTGATATCCCCTTTATCATTTTTATTGCTTCTATTTGATTCTTCTCTCTCTTCTTTATTAGTCTTGCTAGTGGTCTATCAATTCTGTTGATCTTTTCAAAAAACCAGCTCCTGGATTCATTGATTTTTTGAAGGGATTTTTGTGTCTCTATCTCCTTCAGTTCTGCTCTGATCTTAGTTATTTCTTGCCTTCCGCTAGCTTTTGAATTTGTTTGCTCTTGCATCTCTAGTTCTTTTAATTGTGATATTAGGATGTCAATTTTAGATCTTTCCTGCTTTGTCTTGTGGGCATTCAGTGCTGTAACTTTCCCTCTACACACTGCTTTAAATGTGTCCCAGAGATTCTGGTATGTTGTGTCTTTGTTCTCATTGGTTTCAAAGAACATCTTTATTTCTGCCTTCATTTCATTATGTACCCAGTAGTCATTCAGGAGCAGGTTGTTCAGTTTCCATGTAGTTGAGTGGTTTTGATTGAGTTTCTTAGTCCTGAGTTCTAGTTTAATTGTACTGTGGTCTGAGAGACAGTTTGTTATAATTTCTGTTCTTTTACCTTTGCTGAGGAGCGCTTTACTTCCAACTATGTGGTCAATTTTTGGAATGTATGTTCTGTTGATTTGGGTTGGAGAGTTCTGTAGATGTCTATTAGGTCCGCTTGGTGCAGAGCTGAGTTCAATTCCTGGATATCCTTGTTAACTTTCTGTCTCATTGATCTGTCTAATGTTTACAGTGAGGCGTTAAAGTCTCCTATTATTGTGTGGGAGTCTAAGTGTCTTTGTAGTTCTCTAAGGACTTGCTTTAAGAATCTGGGTGCTCCCATATTGGGTGCATATATATTTAGGATAGTTAGCTCTTCTTGTTGAATTGATCTCTTTACCATGATGTAATGGCCTTCTTTGTCTCTTTTGATCTTTGTTGGTTTAAAGTCTGTTTTCTCAGAGACTAGGATTGCAACCCCTGCTTTTTTTGATTTTCCATTTGCTTGGTAGATCTTCCTCCATCCCTTTATTTTGAGCCTATATGTGTCTCTGCACATGAGATGGATCTCCTGAATACAGCACACTGATGAGTCTTGACTCACTGTAGAATTTGTCAGTCTGTGTCTTTTAATTGGGGCAGTTAGCCTGTTTATATTTATGGTTAATATTGATCTATGTGAATTTGATCCTGTCATGATGATGTTAGCTGGTTATTTTGCTTGCTAGTTGATGCAGTTTCTTTCTAGCTTTGATGGTCTTTACAATTTGGCATGTTTTTGCAATGGCTGGTACCAATTGTTCCTTTCCATGTTTAGTGTTTCCTTCAGAAACTCTTGTAAGGCAGGCCTGGTTGTGACAAAATCTCTCACATTTGTTGTCTGCAAAAGATTTTATTTCTCCTTCACTTATGAAGCTTAGTTTGGCTGGATATGAAATTCTAGGTTAAAAATTCTTTTCTTTAAGAATGTTGAATATTGGCCCCCACTCTCTTCTGGCTTGGAGAGTTTCTGCCGAGAGATATGCTGTTAGTCTGATGGGCTTCCCTTTGTGTGTAACCTGACCTTTTTCTCTGGCTGCCCTTAACATTTTTTCCTTCATTTCAACTTTGCTGAATCTGACAATTATGTGTCTTAGAGTTGCTCTTCTCAAGGAGTATCTTTGTGGCGTTCTCTGTATTTCCTGAATTTGGATGTTGGCCTGCCTTACTAGGTTGGGGAAGTTCTCCTGGATGATATCCTGCAGAGTGTTTTCCAACTTGCTTCCATTTTCCCTGTCACTTTCAGGCACACCAATCAGATGTAGATTTGGTCTTTTCACATAATCCCATACTTCTTGGAGGCTTTGTTCATTTCTTTTTATTCTTTTTTCTCCACACTTCTCCTCTCGCTTCATTTCATTTGATCTTCAATCGCTGATACTCTTTCTTCCAGTTGATCGAGTCAGTTACTGAAGCTTGTGCATTTGTCGTATATTTCTCGTGTTATGGTTTTCATCTCTGTCAGTTCTTTTAAGGTCTTCTCTGCATTGATTGTTCTAGTTATCCATTCATCCATTCTTTTTTCAAGGTTTTTAGCTTCATTGCGATGGGTTCAAACATCCTCCTTTAGCTCGGAGAAGATTGTTATTACCGATCATCTGAAGCCTTCTTCTCTCAACTCGTCAAAGTCATTCTCTGTTCAGCTTTTGTTCCATTGCTAGCGAGAAGCTGCATTCCTTTGGAGGAGAAGAGGCACCCTGATTTTAGAATTTTCAGCTTTTCTGCTCTGTTTTCTCCCCATCTTTGTGGTTTTATCTACCTTTGGTCTTTGATGATGGTGACGTACAGATGGGGTTTTGGTGTGGGTTTCCTTTCTGTTTGTTAGTTTTCCTTCTAACCATCAGGACCCTCAGTTGCAGATCTGTTGGAGTTTACTGGAGGTCCACTCCACAAACTTGCCTGCGTATCACCAGTGGAGGCTGCAGAACAGCAAATATTGCAGAATGGTAAATGTTGCTGCCTGATTGTGCCTCTGGAAGCTTCGTCTCAGAGGGGCACCCAGCCATAGAGGTGTCAGTTGGCTCCAACTGGAAGGTGCCTCCTAGTTAGGCTACTTGGGGGTCTGGGACCCACTTGAGAAGGCAGTCGGTCCATTCTCAGATCTCAAACTCTGAGAATGGACGGTGCTGGGAGAACCACTACTCTCTTCAAAGCTGTCAGATAGGGACGTTTAAGTCTGCAGAAGTTTCTGCTGACTTTTGTTCAGCTATGCCCTGCCCCCAGAGGTGGAGTCTACAGAGGCAGGCAGGCCTCCTTGAGTTACTGTGGGCTCCACCCAGTTAGAGCTTCCTGGCTGCTTTGTTTACCTACTCAAGCCTCAGCCATGGCAGACGCTCCTCCCCCAGCCTTGTGGTTCCCTTACAGTTCCATCTCAGACTGCTATGCTAGCAGTGAGCGAGGTTCCATGGGCATGGGACCCTCTGAGCCAGGCGTAGGAAATAATCTCCTGGTGTGCCATTTGCTAAGACCGTTGGAAAAGTGCAGTATTAGGGTGGGTGTGTCCCGATTTTCCAGGTACCATCTGTCATGGCTTCCCTTGGCTAGAAAAGGGAATTCCCCGACCCCTTGCACTTCCTGGGTGGGGCGATGCCCCACCCTGCTTCAACTCATGCTCCCACACTCCATGGGCTGCACCCACTGTCCAACAAGCCCCAGTGAGATGAACCTGGTACCTCAGTTGGAAATGCAGAAATCACCCATCTTCTGTGTCGCTCACGCTGGTAGCTGTAGACTGGAGCTGTTACTAGTTGGCCATCTTGGATCTCATTCAGGCATTTCAAGTTTTGTTGACTAAATTCATGTTTCTGTAATTCACATCAGTCATGATTGTACCATCTTTTCTTATACCTGTGTTAAGTTCATCCTTTTCATTTTTAATTTTTTAATTGTTTTTAAAATTTTTTAATTGTTTTTAAAAATTTTTTAAACAATTTTTAATTGTTTTTAAAAAATTCACTCTGTCACCCAGGCTGCAGTGCAGTGGCATGATGTCAGCTCACTGCAACCTCTGCCTCCGGGTTCAAGTGATTCTCCTGCCTCAGCCTCCCGAGTAGCTGGGATTACAGGGGTGCACCACCATGCCCAGATAATTTTTTGTATTTTTAGTAGAGATGGGGTTTCACCATGTTGGCCAGGCTGGTCTCAAACTCCTGACCACAAGTGGTGCACCCACCTTGGCCTCCTGAAGTGTTGGGATTATAGGCATGAGACACTGTGCGTGGCCAAGTTCATCTTTTAATGATGTTAGTTTATTTAGTTAGTTTCTTCCTATACAGCTGGGCTCTTCTCTTCATCACTGTGCAGGTCTTCCTTTCTTTCACTTCTCACCCAACCTGATGCATAGAACTGGACCTCACCTTGAACTTTTGGAACTGATGCTGTATAGTATGGATGGAGGAATGAGGAGTTTTCCCTTATAGGATGCAGCAGCCACACATAAGACCATCTGCTCAGAAAACCTAGCAGTGGGTCCCCAACCTCTTCCTCATGGCCACATTCCTCAATCAACAAGCGTTATTTGAAGTTTTGGTTACAATGTTTTCCATCACACCTGATTCTTCACACAGATTTTGGGAGAGCTTCCTGGAAGTCACAACCCACTGGAGTGAGGAATGCTAGGGGATCTAGTATCTCTATCCTGGCCCTGTAAAGTTTGGGTTATTGGTTGGAATTAGTTCTTGGGCACCAAGGCTGCACAGAGCCAGCTAGCAGAGTGTGCATGGCCTCTGCGCCAGTTCTGGGTGTGTTATCTGTCCACCAGCCCTGCTCCAACAGATTCTCCCTGACTAGCTGGCTCTGAACTTTACCAGTGTAGTGAAATACACTGTTTCTCCCCTCTCCAAATGGTGTCTTTCTCTTCACAGCCACACTGCTCATAAAATAGATTTCCTCCCCCACCTTCTCCAAACCACCTTAGTCCAATTCCCACACCCACCACTTCTCTGAGGCTGCTGTAACTACAGCCATCAATGACCTGCTAATTGCTAATCCCAGTGGACACATTTCAGTTGTTGGAATCCTGCTGTGTTTGAAATGGTGATTACTGCTTCCTGTTCTCTTGAATTTACAACACCAAATCCTATTCTTTTTTCTTTCATGGGTTTCTTTTCTTCTACTTGCCCCTTAAATGTTGGCATTTTTTGTATCACTGTGGCCCATTTCTTCTGTCACTTATGCATTTTTCCCAAGTTGTCCTCTCCAATCTTAAAATATACCAGCCTCCAATATACTGATAATTCAAGACTCATATTCCAGCCCAGACTGCTGAAGTTCAGACCTGTATATGTAGCCACCTCCTGGGCATCTCCATTTGCATAGATGAAGCAGCCTCTAAATCAATGTGTCCACAACCCGAGTTCGTTCTGGCCTTTCCACTTGCTACTGTTCCTCTGCCTGAAATATTTTTCTCACAGGCCCCACATGGCTCACCACTGACTTCATTTATCCTCTCTGCCCAGTCAGCACTTTCCCCAGGAGTCCCCATATATGCCTCTTCCTTCCCTGGCTGTATTTCTCTTCAGAACATATATATCTGAATCTATATAATATTTGTTACTTGTTTATTGTTTGCTCCCCACCCCCAACTAGAATGTAAGCTCTGTTTATCTGTCTTGTTCACCATTATGTTTGAGCCAATTTCTGGTGTCCAAATATTAAGTGAGTGAATACACCATCCTCCACCCCCCAGACTGATTTCTGTATGTTTTACCTTGTTGAGTGACACCAGTTCCACCCTCAGTCACTCAGATCTGAACTTGGAGTTATACCAGAAACTTCTGTTAGCATCACCGCATCCTCACTTTCCCATATCCAACAGTCACCAGTTCCCGCCAGTTTTATCTCATAATAATGTATCAGATCTGTCTTCTATCTCCATCCCTATGACCACCTTATTTCCAGCCATCAAACCTTCCTTCTGTCTTATTGCACCTCTTAATGTGCTTCCTGCCTCAGTTTTTAACCACCCAAATCCAGCCTCAATGGAAGCCAGAGTGGTCTTTCTAAAAAGTAGATCTAACCCTGCCATTTTCCTTTGTAAAACTCTTCAGTGGGCCCATTCAACTACGGGATCAAGTCTAAGCTCCTTAGCATGACACATGAGAGACTAATATGGTGGAATAAGGTGCACTCCTTGCGTTGTAACTGCAGAGTGTGCCACACAGTTTCCTGCCTCCATTCTTAAGCTGTCCCCTCAGCCTAAAATGATTCTCTTTCCCCTCTGCCTTCCCCCTTCTGGTAGATTCTCCCTCATCCTTTTAAGCCTCAGTTTTGAGGTTACCTAAACTCCCTGTCCTCTTGTGCATTTTCTTTATCACTGAACCTATACTTAAAACATTATCTACCAGCCGGGCACCATGGCTCACGCCTAAAATCCCAGCACTTTGGGAGACCGAGGTGGGTGGATCACAATTGTGGTCAGGCATTCAAGACCAGCCTGGCCAACATAGTGAAATCCCGTCTCTGCTAAAAATACAACAACAACAACAAAAATAGCTGGGCATGGTGGTAGGCACCTGTAATCCCAGCTACTCCGGAGGCTGAGGCAGGAGAATTGCCTGAACCTGGGAAGTGGAGGTTGCAGTGAGCCGAGATCACACCACTGCCCTCCAGCCCAAGCGACAGTGTGAGACTCCATCTCAAAAAACAAAAAACAAACCAACAAACAAAAACAAAAACACATTGTCTGCCATGTGTCTGCCTCCTTCATTAGATTGGGAACTCACTGAGGGAAAGGACTGCGTATTATTTATCTTTTTACTCTCCTCATCTAACTCCATAACTGAAACATAGTGAGGATTTGATAAACATTTGAATAAATGAAAGAATAATGAATGACCCATCTAGATAGGTTTCTGGCTGAAATCTGATCATTATCATCAAGTTATGGCATAAAATTACATTTCCAAAATCTGAAAAAATTTAGTGTAATCTGCAAAGTGGGAATTCATTATGTGCTGTGTGCTACTGAAAACTGCATTTTTGCTTTTCAGAAAGTGCTCATGTCTTACTTTCCCTGTTGTCCTATTAAGTCCAAAAGTCAACTTAACAAAAACTAAAAAACTAAACAGAAAAAAAGAGAATGAGGGAATAGGAACAATGGAAGATTACATCCATTTTTTTTTTTTTTTTTTTGTCTTATGAATTTGAAGCATTTTTCTCAAATGTGAAGAAAAGGGCACTTTTTTCAGTAGTAAAGTAATTGTGTTTTTATTATAAAATGTATTATGTTAGGCATGTTGGCAATATGGCTCAATGAATAATTCTTCAGTATTAGTGTATGCTTAGTTGAAAGTTAATGCTCTTTTCCCCAGCATGCATGTAGGATCTGGGTTTTCAATGTGAAAACAAATGCTCCTGTTGGAGACCTTTATCATCAACTTGTTGGAATTCATGCCTAGAATATTTTAAGTTGAACAATTCTAACACAGTGGCAGGCACAGATTGCTGAGAAAGGCACAGTGCTAATGATGCCGTAGACATCTTAAAAGCTAGGAATGCTGCGTGTAATGTAAATGGCAGACAAAATGAAGTGTATCAGTCTGTTTTCTGTTGCTTATAACAGAATATCTGAAACTGAGTAATTTCCAAAGAAAAGGAATTTATTTTTTACAGTTGTAGAGGCTGGGAAGTCCAAGGTTGAGAGGTCACATCTGATGAGAGTCTTCTTGCCAGTGGGAACTTTCTGAAGAGTCCCAAGGTGGTGGAAGGACCCAGACATTTCTGATCTTCCTCTGCATCTAATTGCCCTGGATCAAGACAGGGTATCACAGGGCAAAGAGGCTGAGCATGCTAATGTCTTAGCTCAGGCCTCTCTTATTCTTCTTATAAAGCAACCAGTTCCCCTCCCATGATAACCTATTAATCCATTAGCCCATTGATCCATAAATAACAAATTCATTCACGAAGACAGAGCCCTCATGATCCAATCACCTCTTTTAAAGTCCCCATCTCTCAATACTACCATACTGGCGATTAAGTTTCAACATGAGTTTTGGAGGAGACATTAAAACCATAGCAACCAGTCCCAAACTGAGGTAAGTGAAGCTGCACAGTAGTTTTAAAACTCAGTAGTTTTACTGAGCCCTCAGATCCTGCAACATTGTCTTGGGGCCACCTACAGGTGGACTTAAGAAGTGAAACTGAAGCTGCCCCTCATTCCCACTGCAAAGAGCAATAACACTGGTACCTGGTTTAAAGAGGGTGGTTCTTTATTATATTTCACTTGATATTTGACTTGATTTAGCTGAATATAGCTGTTCTTGTGTTCCATAATATGGAGAAAATTTTAAATGAATAAAACTAGGTATAATTTCAAGTAGTAAGATTCCGAGTAGCTTAAGAGGATTGAAAAACATGGAAGATTTTTTAGATTCTCACATTCTAATTCTTACAAGTGGAGAAGAAGGGGAGACTGCATTAACTTGGAAACTAAGGCTGATGAGCACAAATGTAAAAGGTTATGAGCACACAAATGAAGCATCCACGCACTACATCTAGGAACTTTAAGGAAGCATATTCTATGAAGATATTTTCAGGAATGCTGCTAACCAGAATGGATTAGTGTTTTGGAAACGTCTAGAGAATAATCAAAAATGTATGTTAATTTATGTTTGAATCAGGAATGAAGACATCTCTCTGCCTGGGGAGAGGGAGTAATGATAATAGATGCCAGAAGACATCCAATAGAGGCAGGAGCAATGCCAGCAGATAAAGTTGGGCACCTGGTCCAGTTCTCACAGTGGAGGATACATGGACCCTAGAAACTCAAGGCTTGTGAGCTTGGTGTCCATCTCTGGCAAAGTCCTAAGTCAATTTAGCAGATGGCTTGTGAGCACTTAGGGAAGATGCTGCAGAGTTAGCTTAGTTAAACAAAGTCATGGTGAACTCCTATGCTTCTCTTATTGGTAGAGTCTGTCTTGACTTCAGCAATATTTTTCATTGGGCAGTTTATGATAACCAACATGTATTTTTCCATTGAGAACAAAGAAACTGATTCAAGGAAAGAATAGGAGGGGTGAAGCTCATGCCAGAGAGGCAGGAAGATACTTCCTTATGGGCAGCTGGATGGAGCCAGATAGAATCTGCTTAAGAAGGCAGTGGGAAGCTTAGATAATCTACCAGGTCTAGATGCAGAGTGTCCCCTAATACTGCATTTCCCAAACTGAGAACCATGACCACCTCCTGCCTTCAGAGATACTTTGGGGTATTTATTTAAAATGCCCCAGCTGGAATCATGATCTCTGGAGGCATAGCCTGGGAATCTATACTTTTAACAAACTTCCCAAATACTTACCAAGCACATATAAATTTCAGAACTGTTGCTTCAAAGATAAGATTATTTGCTGTGAAAAAAGCTACCCAGTTAGAGAAATAGAGAAAGTCTTTAGCTGTTTCATAAGCAGATTCATTTTTATATATGATTGTGACCCAGAAATTTCTGATCTTCCTGTACATCTAATTGCCCTGGGTCAAGCCCAACCCAAATGCCATCTGGTGACTGCCACTTATGCTGCAAAAGCAGGGCTGATGAGACAAATCTTTTGAGCAGTATAATGGGATTTTGCATCAGGTAAAGACCTTAGGTGAAGAGCAGTGGGGCATACTGAAAGAAACTTAGTTTTACACAATTCCTTGAGAAACTCAGTCTCCATGCTTCCTGGATTGGGGGCAGGGATGTACCAATACATCTGTAAACAACTAACTCTCCAGAATAGAAAAGGTATGCATAAATATACACACATATGTTTATTTTAAGTATTATTCATATAAATGCTATGCAGTGCACAATTCATAATAAAATACACATTGCATTTTATTGATTACATTACAATTGATTCTCACAGAATGCTTTTCTTGATTTTTGTCAAACTCCTGTATCCATAGCAACCTTAAGTTGCAGCTGACAAATGAGTGTAGGCCCAACAAGCCTGTTGGTTGATACCTTCATTATGTTAACAAGTGAGAGGAAAGTAAAACAATGACACCTGTCAGAACTTCGCTTATTCATCAATAAGCTGAGCAACTTCTTGAATCAGATAATAGTTTTTTAATATTGGAAGAATATGTCCTCAATATTTTGTGCTGTTTACAAAGTAATGTCTACAGACAAGACACACTTTTCATCTGTTATTAACATTTTCTCCAGCACTATCGTAAGACTTTCATAAAACATCACTTTCAGAAGACCTCAACAAAATGATAAATAAAACCCTGGTTTGTAGAGTTTGCAATTTTTGTAGTATAAGTGCTCCCAGCCTGGCTCTTTTCAAGCTACCAATAAGATATTGCTGACCGTGGAGCTGGGAAGAGATGTGCAGTAGTGCATCAATATCTGGTATTTCCAAGTGGATGTAAGTACTATAGATGTAAGTAAGGGATACTATAGATGTAAGTACTATAGATGTAAGTAAGGGATACTATAGATGTAAGTGGAGAAGAAGATACTAGAGATGTAAGTAACACTGAGAGCATAGACAATAAATTGTAGTTAAATGAGTAGGAAATGATAACTTTTGAGAATTATCTTTGGATATCATCTTTGACTTTTGAATATTACCTTTGTTTTCAACATAATTTATTTAATTTTAAATTTATATAATTTAGTTTTTCATAGTGACTGTGTTTAATAATCAGCTCTCAAAATTTCTGAAAATTTAAGTTGATTCTTATGAGCTTCTGTGAGCTGAGTCTAATTCACTACTGAATGGGCAGATTTTCTGAACTCACAGAAATGTGACAGGATTATATCCCTGCTTTTATGCAGGAGCATATATATGATACTCAGGCACATTTCTATATTTGCATAAAAATGTAGCTCTTCTAAACCAGAGCATAACAGTATCATGTCTGACAAATGTGTCCTGCCCTGAGCATCACAGTGAGAGGAGTTCCTAAACAGAGGAGATCAGATCCAATAGAACAGGTTTCCTCTGTCATGTCTGGGAAACTATTTATGACTCATACTCTTTGCCAGCTCTGTATTTTGCATCAGTAGATATTCTGACATGTAAATGTACCTCTCTTATGTTACATCCTACTGATTTCAGCAAAACTGTTTTGATACCTTGACACTTTCTAGAAGCCCTTCGGAATAAGTGATGTTATGATATTACTGCTTTTTACATTTCCACTTCCTTTCTTCTACACCTGTTCTGTAAAAGGGTATTCAGTTAGCAATTAAAATTTGATGGCAGCCTAGCTGTGGCCATGAGAGTAGATTTTTGGAGCCATTTACTCAAAGCCAGATATAGAATTTATTTGATGTGTAAAAATTTTTGGAGGTGAAAGTTTGAGGCTATCTGCCACATACAAAGATATGAGGATCTGGGCCACAACTTTTATGTAAATTCTTATTAAAAACAGACAGTGCTGTGCAATGTTGTTTCTTGGATAGAATTTTTGGATGGTAATAGAATAAACTATATACCTCTAGTGCACAATTATTTTCTCTCTTCCTGTTTTCTCGCTGTTATGCTTGCAAGCAAATTGTTAAATAACTTCATTCTGCTCCCCAAGAGCATTTCCAGAAGTGTGTTGGAATTTCCCACTGTAGGTACCTGAGCTCTATCGGTATTTTCTGTACTGACCTTTGTAATTATAACACAGGGGACTACTTAAACAGAGCTTTGTTTGCCAAACAAATATAAACACAAAATTGCTTTAAGTTGCTAATTGTTCTTCCTGCTGTGGACATTGGCCATGACCCAGCAACCTGGCTACTATTTCAGCCATAAGAGATTTTCTGTAGGTCCTCAAATACTATCTCAAGTAAAAATTCTTACGGAGTCTACTCATTCCTGATTGGGGTAAGAAAACTTCTCTCCTATAATGTAATAAAATTTTACATTATAAAATGAAAATAAGCAACATTCTTTCATATTATAAAGAACATAACGTAAAACCAAATAATCTTTTGGCTGGGAGGAGATGCCAAACCCATTTCAGAATATTTATGTTGTTTTTCCATGCTCTCTTCAAGCCAGGTTGATTGCATACAAATCTCCTAAGGGGATGTGAAACTGATTCCATGGCCCTGGCTCGGGGCAAAAAAATGGAACCACGACTGAGGGCTTTTATAAAATTTCCTTTGCCCAGGTAAATATGGAGGTGTGAGTTCACAGAGACAGGCAGGTAGACAGATAGCAGGCTAGGAGCTCCAGGCTCCAAGGTGCTGATGACCAGCAGTACCTAATTACAGCTCCTCTAGTGTACACCTCTCAGTACTGTGTGCACGCTTGCCAGCCCAGAGGTGTCTTCAGTCATCGGGGTCCTCCAACCTGGAGTAGCCTGTAGGCAGCATGGTAGGAAGTTCCTGAGAGGAGAAACATTCTTAGGTGCTGTCCTGTGCTTTCTGGCAGCTGTTTCCCTTGAGACACAGCCCCTTTTGATCCCTTTATGGATCCTTGTGAGTCAGAATTTGGAATGTTTCAGCCTCCTAATTTAAAGCATGTTTTCTTTAAATTACATTTAACTTCTCTACATTTTATAATTTTTAATAATTAATCAAGTAATATATGCACCGTGTTAAACACACATACACACACACACACACACACACACACACACACACACACACACACACATTGCCAAGGGAGAGAGAGAAACAGAGATTGAGAGAGAGAGAAAGCTTTAATTTAAAGTGAACCTGTGAGTCTGTTCCCATAGGCAACCATTTTATTTACCCTTTTCTAGTTTTAGGTTTCTGATAATTCCCACTATTCTGTAAATAATGTACTTGTACTTTAATTTTTGGTTTACCAACTTTAGATTATATATGTATGTGTGTGTATACATACATATATATGTATATACACATATATATGTTACACATACATACACACACACATATATATATGTTAAACTGAATACTTACTAAGAAGCAGCTATTTTTGCTCCCAAACTGAATCAAATGCTTTATAAGACTCAGTGAAGTTATTTATAAAAATGCTGGTAAATTAGGATGGAGAAAAACTGTGAAAGATTGGAGACAGTGGTAAAAACCTACAAGGATTTTCTTCTCAGATTGCTCCACAAATATTTTTAATTTCTTATTCTACTTTAAGGAAGTGCAAGTTGAACACACACACACCAAACTGCATTATGGGTGTTTTTATGTAAAAAGCCAACACAAAAATATAATCAGAGGACCCATATTCAAAGAAAAGAACATTACCCTTTATCAGAAGCTCAGTTAATGTTTTCAGTAAAAATAAAATATTTACATTAAAATAAAATATTTAAGGTTTAAGCGGAGGTGGTTTTTAGTTTAACTGACATTTTCAATTAATTGATCCCAATCACATTAGCCAAGAAGACTTTTTAATTTTAGAGTACAGTGGTTAAGAGTAGCCTTCAACAAGTTATTTCACCTTTCTGTGCCTAGATTCATTATCTGTTAATTTGTAGTAATCCTGGGTTTTCATGATAATCAATGAATTGCCTTATCACATCATTGACACTTGTTAGGAACTCAAATGTGGAGCTATTGTTATTGCTATTACAATATTGCAATTTTCTAAAAAATTAGTGACTACCCAGCCTTGAAGTGTGATTAGACCCTCCAAAAAGGCAACACAGCTTTATGCTAATCTCTTGCCACTTGAAGATTTCTGTTCCTTGCATCTAAAGCCTTCAGTTATCTCCATCAATTATTCAAAATCTTGTCATGTTCTAATTGTCTTGGTATTTGGCTATTAGCTTTCCTTTTAGCATTATGTGTTTCTTAGGCTATAAGCTTTCTATCATAAAATACTTAGGATATTTCATAAACAAGGAAAACATCTTTTAAATAAAAGCATACTTCTCTATATTGTTAAATATATCCAGCCTCTTGATCATACATTTTGCATTGAGAAGCCAACTTTCTTCTGTTTGACAGTATTCTTCTAGAAAGATACTCTTTAAACCTGCACAGAGCTGAGCCTCAAGTTACTGCCACTAACTAAGGTTAGGTACATTAGTTTCCCTACTTTCTCTTTCTTGAATTCCTTTTTCCTTAATTAGTTGGAGTACATACTTAAGTAAATTTTTAAAAAAGAAACATTGTGTATAAATATTGAGTCTTTTACATTTCTAAAAATGCTCTTATTTTGCCCTGATATTAAAGTAATGATTTGGCTAAGCATACATTCTACAATGAAAATTATGTTCTGTTAGTATTTTAAAGGGGTTCATAGGCTTCTAGCATTCTAGATTTCTTAAGAGAAGTCTGAGGGCAGTCTGCTTCTAGATCTCTTTATCATCTTCTCTCTCACGTTGAAGTTCTGATATTTCACAGCAATGTGTCTGGGTGTGTTCTCTTTTTCATTCATCTTTCTCAGCATTTCCTAGGACAGTTAATAAAAATAAGATGTCTTTCATTCTGGGAAATGTTATTTTTTGCCAATTTCTTCCCCTCCATTGTCTGTTTTCTCTTTGGGGAGCCTTCTAGGTTAATCTTCTGTGTTTCCTTGCTCCTCTATTGCTTTATCTCTGTTTGCTTCATATTTCTAGTGTCTTCAAAGACAAAAGTTTACCTCAGAGTACTTTAGTGTGGGTGAACCTTTTCCTCCTTTGCCTACCTCTCCATACTTTTTTCTCTTTACAAGACACATTCGCCATTATTTTTCACCCACTCTATCACCTAACTATGGAGTTTGGGCATTGAGAAACAAACAAACAAAAACTTAGCATGAGTTTACCTGGACCATTGGGCTTTATTTCCACCTCCCTAAGACACCGAGCTATCCCTAGTACCTATTTCAGAGGAATTTGGGAGCTAAATATCAGGCGGGATCCTTTCTCCTTTCCATGACTGTGTTAGTCTGTTCTCATGCTGCGATGAAGAAATACTCAAGACTGGGTAAATTATAAAGGAAAGAAGTTTAATTGACTTACAGTTCCACAGGGCTGGGGAGGCCTCAGGAAACTTACAATCATGGCAGAAAGGGAAGCAAACATGTCCTTCTTCACGTGGAAGCAGCAATAAGAAGTGCAGAGTAAAGCAAGAGAAAAGCCCTTTATAAAACCATCAGATCTTCTGAGAACTCACTCACTATCATGAGAACAGCATGGAGATAACTGCCCCCATAATTCAATTATCTCCCACCAGTCTCTCCCATGACATGTGGGGATTATGGGAACTATGATTTAAGATGAGATTTGGGTGGGGACACAGAGCCAAACCATATCATTCCACCCCTGGCCCCTCCCAAATCTCATGGCCTCATATTTCAAAACACAGTCATGCCCTTCCAACATTCCCCCCAAATCTTAACTCATTCCAGCATTAACCCAAAAGTCCAAGTCCAAATCTCATCTGAGACAAAGCAAGTCCCTTCTGCCTTTGAGCCTATAAAATCTAAAGCAAGTTAGTTACTTCCTAGATAAAATGGGGTACAGGCATTGGGAAAATACACCCATTTCAAATGGGAGAAATTGGCCAAAACAAAGGGGCTCTAGGTCCCATGCAAGTCTGAAATCCAACAGGGCAGTCATTAAACCTTCAAGTTCCCAGATCTTCCTTAACTCCGTATTTCACAGGTCATGCTGATGCAAGAGGTAGATTCCCACAGCCTTGGGAGTTCTACCCCTGTGGCTTTGCAGGAGACAGCCCGCTTCCTAGCTGCTATCACGGGCAGGTGTTTAGTGTCTGTGGCTTTTTCAGGAGCATGGTGCAAGCCATCAGAGGAGATATCATTCTGGGATCTGGAGGATGGTGGCCCTCTTCTCACAGTTCCACTAGGCAGTGCCCCAGTGGGGACTTTGTGTGGGGGCTTTAACCCCACAGTTCCCTTCTGTACCACCCTAGCAGACGTTCTCCATGAGGCCTGTACCCCTGCAGCAAACTTCTGCCTGGACATGCAGGCATTTCCATATATCCTATGAAATCCCATGTCTTCTACACACCCATAGGACCAACACCACATGGAAGCTGCCAAGGCTTGGAGCTGGCACCCTCTGAAGCAATGTCCTGAGCTACACCTTGGCCCCTTTTAGCCATGGATAGAGCAGCTGAGATGCAGGGCACCAAGTCCTGAGGCTGCACACAGCAGGGGATCCCAGGACCTGGCCCAGGAAACCATTTTTCCCTCCTAGGCCTCAAGGCCTGTGATGGAAGGGACTGCCATGAAGGTCTCTGACATGCCTTGGAGACATTTTGCCCATTGTCTTCGTGATTAACATTTGGCTTCTTGTTACTTATGCAAATTTCTGCAGCCAGCTTGAATTTCTCCCCAGAAAATGGCTTTCTCTTTTCTATCATATTCTGTCAGGCTGCAAATTTTCCAAACTTATATGCTCTGCTTCCTCTTGAATGCTTTGCCACTTAGAAGTTTACTCCACCAGATTTTAAGAGTAGTTTGAATGTTGAAGATAGCCAAATAGGAACAGCTCCAGCCTCCAGCTCCCAGCGTGAGTGACACAGAAGATGGGTGATAATCTGCATTTTCAACTGAGGTACCGGGTTCATCTCGCTGGGGAGTGCCAGACAATCAGTGCTGGTCAGCTGGTGCAGCCCAACCAGCAAGAGCTGAAGCAGGGTGAGGCATTGCCTCACCTGGGAAGCGTAAGGAGGAAGGGAATCACTTTTCCTAACCAAGGGAAACTGAGACACACAATACCTGGAAAATCAGGTAACTCCCACCCTAATAGTGCGCTTTACCAAGGTTCTTGGCAAACGGCACACCAGGAGATTATATCCCACACCTGGCCCAGAGGGTCCCATGCCCACGGAGCCTCCCTCATTGCTAGCACAGCAGTCCGAGATCTAACCGCAAGGCGGCAGCAAGGCTGGGAGAGGGGCGCCCACCATTGCTGAGGCTTAAGTGGGTAAACAAAGCGACTGGGATGCTCAAATTGGGTGGAGCTCGCTGCAGCTCTAGGAGACCAGCCTGTCTCTGTAGATTCCTCCTCTGGGGACAGTGCATAGCTAAACAAAGAGCAGCAGAAACCTCAGCAGAGGTAATTGCCCCTGTCTGATAGCTTTGAAGAGAGCAGTGGATCTCCCAGCACAGACGGTGAGATCTGAGAACGGACTGACTGCCTGCTCAAGTGGGTCCCTGACCCTTGAGTAGCCTAACTGGGAGACATCTCCCACAAGGTGCAGACCGACACCTCACACGGAGGGGTACACCCCTGAGACGAAGCTTCCAGAGCAAGAATCAGACAGCAACACTCGCTGTGCAGCAATATTCTATCTTCTGCAGCCTCCGCTGCTGATACCCCGGCAAACAGCGTCTGGAGTGGACCTCAAGCAAACTCCAACAGACCTACAGCTGAGGGTCCTGACTGTTAGAAGGAAAACTAACAAACCAAAAGGACACCCACAGCAAAATCCCATCAGGACATCACCACCATGAAAGAACAAAGGCAGATAAAACCACAAAGATGGGGAAAAAGCAGTGCAGAAAAGCTGGAAATTCAAAAAATCAGAGCGCATCTCCCCCTACAAAGGAACGCAGCTCATCGCCAGCAACGGAACAAAGCTGGACAGAGAATGACTTCGACGAGTTGAGAGAAGAAGGCTTCAGATGATCGGTAATAACAAACTTCTCCGAGGGAAACGAGGATGTTTGAACCCATTGCAATGAAGCTAAAAACCTGGAAAAAGAATGGATGAATGGATAACTAGAATAATCAATGCATAGAAGATGTTAAAAGAACTGATAGAGATGAAAACCATAACACGAGAAATACACGACAAATGCACAAGCTTCAGTAACTGACTTGATCAACTGGAAGAAAGAGTATCAGCAATTGAAGATCAAAGGAATGAAATGGAGCAAGAAGAAAAGTGTGGAGAAAAAAGAATAAAAAGAAATGAACAAAGCCTCCAAGAAGTATGGGATTATGTGAAAAGACCAAATCTACATCTGATTGGTGTGCCTGAAAGTGACGGGGAAAATGAGAGCAAGTTGGAAAACACTCTGCAGGATATCATCCAGGAGAACTTCCACAACCTAGTAAGGCAGGCCAACATCCAAATTCAGGAAATACAGAGAACACCACAAAGATACTCCTTGAGAAGAGCAACTCCAAGACACATAATTGTCAGATTCACCAAAGTTGAAATGAAGGAAAAAGTGTTAAGGGCAGCCAGAGAGAAAGGTCGGGTTACACACAAAGGGAAGCCCAACAGACTAACAGAATATCTCTCGGCAGAAACTCTCCAAGCCAGAAGAGAGTGGGGGCCAATATTCAACATTCTTAAAGAAAAGAATTTTCAACCCAGAATTTCATATCCAGCCAAACAAAGTTTCATAAGTGATGGAGAAATAAAATCCTTTACAGACAAGCAAATGCTTAGAGATTTTGTCACCACCAGGTCTGCCCTACAAGAGATCCTAAAGGAAGCGCTAAACATGGAAAGGAACAACAGGTACGAGTCATTGTAAAAGCATGTCAAAATGTAAAGTCCATCGATGCTAGGAAGAAACTGCATCAACTAGCGAGCAAAATAACCAGCTAATATCATAATGACAGGATCAAGTTCACACATAACAATATTAACCTTAAATGTAAATGGACTAAATGATCCAATTAAAAGACACAGACTGGCAAACTGGATAAAGAGTCAAGACCCCTCAGTTTGCTGTATTCAGGAGACCCATCTCACATGCAGAGACACACATTGGCTCAAAATAAAGGGATGGAGGAAGATCTACCAAGCAAATAGAAAACAAAAAAAGCAGGGGTTGCAATCCTAGTCTCTGATAAAACAGACTTTAAACCATCAAAGATCAAAAGAGACAAAGAAGGCCATTACATAATGGTAAAGCGATCAATTCATCAGGAGGAGCTAACTATCCTAAATATATATGCGTTCAATACAGGAGCACACAGATTCATAAAGCAAGTCCTTAGAAACTTACAAAGAGACTTAGACTCCCATACAATAATAATGGGAGACTTTAACACCCCACTGTCAACATTAGACAGACCAATGAGACAGAAAGTTAACAAGGATATCCAGGAATTGAACTCAACTCTGCACCAAGCAGACCTAATAGACATCTACAGAATTCTCCAACCCAAATCAACAGAATATACATTCTTCTCAGCACCACCTCACACTTATTCCAAAATAGACCACATAGTTGGAAGTAAAGCACTCCTCAGCAAATGTAAAAGAACAGAAATTATAACAAACTGTCTCTCAGACCACAATGCAATTAAACTAGAACTCAGGACTAAGAAACTCAATCAAAACCACTCAACTGTGTGGAAACTGAACAACCTGCTCCTGAATGACTACTGGGTACATAAGGAAATGAAGGCAGAAATAAAGATGTTCTTTGAAACCAATGAGAACAAAGATACAACATACCAGAATCTCTGGGACACATTTATAGCAGTGTGTAGAGGGAAATTTATAGCACTAAATGCCCATAAGAGAAAGCAGGAAAGATCTAAAATTGACATACTAACATCACAATTAAAAGAACTAGAGAAGCAAGAGAAAACACATTCAAAAGCTAGCAGAAGACAAGAAATAACTAACATCAGAGCAGAACTGAAGGAGATAGAGACAAAAAACCCTCCAAAAAAATCAATGAATACAGGAGCTGGTTTTTTGAAAAGACTAACAGAATTGATAGACTGCTAGCAAGACTAATAAAGAAGAAAAGAGAGAAGAATCAAATAGATGCAATAAAAAATGATAAAGAGGATATCACCACCGACCCCACAGAAATACACTACCATCAGAGAATACTATAAAAACCTCTATGCAAATAAACTAGAAAACCTAGAAGAAATGGATAATTTCCTGGACACGTACACTCTCCCAAGACTAAACCAGGAAGAAGTTGAATCCCTGAATAGACCAATAGCAGGCTCTGAAATTGAGGTGATAATCAATAGCCTACCAACTAAAAAACGTCCAGGATCAGATGGATTCACAGCCGAATTCTACCAGAGGTACAAGGAAGAGTTGGTACCATTCCTTCTGAAACTATTCCAATCAATAGAAAAAGAGGGAATCCTCCCTAACTCATTTTACGAGGCCAACGTCATCCTGATACCCAAGCCTGACAGAGATACAACAAAAAACGAGAATTTTAGACCAATATCCCTGATGAACATCGATGCAAAAATCCTCAATAAAATACTGGCAAACCGAATCCACCAGCACATCAAAAAGCTTATCCACCATGATCAAGTGGGCCTCATCCCTGGGATGCAAGGCTGGTTGAACATATGCAAATCAATAAATATAATCCATCATATAAACAGAACCGAAGACAAAAACCACATGATTATCTCAATAGATTCAGAAAAGGCCTTTAACAAAATTAAACAGCCCTTCCTGCTAAAAACTCTCAATAAATTCAGTGTTGATGGAATGTATCTCAAAATCATAAGAGCTATTTATGTCAAACCCACAGCCAATATCATACTGAATGGGCAAAAACTGGAAGTATTCCCTTTGAAAACTGGCACAAGACAGGGATGCCCTCTCTCACCACTCCTATTCAACATAGTGTTGGAAGTTCTGGCTAGGACAATCAGGCAAGAGAAAGAAATCAAGCGTATTCAGTTAGGAAAAGAAGATGTCAAATTGTCCCTGTTTGCAGATGACATGATTGTATGTTTAGAAAACCCCATCGTCTCAGCCCCAAATCTCCTTAAGCTGATAAGCAACTTCAGCAAAGTTTCAGGATACAAAATCAACGTGCAAAAATTGCAAGCATTCTTTTTTTTTTGGAATAAATGTATTTGGGGGTAGAGATCACACGAGTTCATTAGTACTAAACTTCAAGTACCCAAGCTTTTATGGTCAAACATGAAAAACTGGCCAGCATTTACAATGTTGCTTCCATAGCAAACTGTATTCTATGTTAGAAGCATTATTTGTACTCCAAACGCACTTTATACAATACATGATATTTCTAAGTTGGATATATGTCATCAAACCCAGTTATTTCTACAGTTTGGAAGCTTTTGTGCATCTTTTTCTTTTCTTTTCTTTTTTCTTTTTTTTTTTTTTTATTATACTTTAAGTTCTAGGGTACATGTGCATAACGTGCAGGTTTGTTACATATGTATACTTGTGCCATGTTGGTGTGCTGCACCCATCAACTCGTCAGCACCCATCAAGTCATCATTTATATCAAGTATAACTCCCCAATGCAATTCCTCCCCCCTCCCCCCTCCCCATGATAGGCCCCAGTGTGTGATGTTCCCCTTCCCGAGTCCAAGTTTCCTCATTGTTCAGTTCCCACCTATGAGTGAGAACATGCAGTGTTTGGTTTTCTCTTCTTGTGATAGTTTGCTAAGAATGATGGTTTCCAGCTGCATCCATGTCCCTACAAAGGACGCAAACTCATCCCTTTTTATGGCTGCATAGTATTCCATGGTGTATATGTGACACATTTTCTTAATCCAGTCTGTCACAGATGGACATTTGGGTTGATTCCAAGTCTTTGCTATTGTGAATAGTGCCGCAATAAACATACGTGTGCATGTGTCTTTGTAGTAGAATAATTTATAATCCTTTGGGTATATACCCAGTAGTGGGATGGCTGGGTCATATGGTACATCTAGTTCTAGATCCTTGAGGAATCGCCATACTGCTTTCCATAATGGTTGAACTAGTTTACAATCCCACCAACAGTGTAAAAGTGTTCCTATTTCTCCACATCCTCTACAACACCTGTTGTTTCCTGATTTTTTAATGATTGCCATTCTAACTGGTGTGAGATGGTATCTCATTGTGGTTTTGATTTGCATTTCTCTGATGGCGAGTGATGATGAGCATTTTTTCATGTGTCTGTTGGCTGTATGAATGTCTTCTTTTGAGAAATGTCTGTTCATATCCTTTGCCCACTTTTTGATGGGGTTGTTTGTTTTTTTCTTGTATATTTGTTTGAGTTCTTTGTAGGTTCTGGATATTAGCCCTTTGTCAGATGAGTAGGTTGCAAAAATTTTCTCCCATTCTGTAGGTTGCCTGTTCACTCTGATGGTAGTTTCTTTTGCTGTGCAGAAGCTCTTTAGTTTAATTAGATCCCATTTGTCAATTTTGGCTTTTGCTGCCATTGCTTTTGGTGTTTTAGACATGAAGTCCTTGCCCATGCCTATGTCCTGAATGGTACTACCTAGATTTTCTTCTAGGGTTTTTATGGTATTAGGTCTAACATTTAAGTCTCTAATCCATCTTGAATTAATCTTCGTATAAGGAGTAAGGAAAGGATCCAGTTTCAGCTTTCTACTTATGGCTAGCCAATTTTCCCAGCACCATTTATTAATTAGGGAATCCTTTCCCCATTTCTTGTTTCTCTCAGGTTTGTCAAAGATCAGATGGCTATAGATGTGTGGTATTATTTCCGAGGACTCTGTTCTGTTCCATTGGTCTATATCTCTGTTTTGGTACCAGTACCATGCTGTTTTGGTTACTGTAGCCTTGTAGTATAGTTTGAAGTCAGGTAGCGTGATGCCTCCAGCTTTGTCCTTTTGACTTAGGATTGTCTTGGCAATGCGACAAGCATTCTTATATACCAGTAACAGACAAACAGAGAGTCAAATCATAAATGTACTCCCATTCACAATAGCTTCAAAGAGAATAAAATACCTAGGAATCCAACTTACAAGGGATGTAAAGGAACTCTTCAAGGAGAACTACAAACCACTGCTCAGTGAAATAGAAGAGGACACAAACAAATGGAAGAACATACCATGCTCATGGATAGGAAGAATCAATATTGTGAAAATGGCCATACTGCCCAAGGTAATTTATAGATTCAATGTCATCCCCACTAAGCTACCAATGACTTTCTTCACAGAATTGGAAAAAACTGCTTTAAAGTTCGTATGGAACCAAAAAAGAGCCCGCATTGCCAAGACAATCCTTAGCCAAAAGAACAAAGCTGGAGGTATCACGCTACCTGACTTCAAACTATACTACAAGGCTACAGTAACCAAAACAGCATGGTTCTTGTACCAAAACAGAGCTATAGACCAATGGAACAGAACAGAGCCCTTAGAAATAATACCACGCATCTACAGCCATCTGATCTTTGACAAACCTGACAAAAACAAGAAATGGCGAATGGATTCCCTATTTAATAAATGGTGCTGGGAAAATAGGCTAGCCGTAAGTAGAAAGCTAAAACTGGATCCTTTCCTTACTCCTTATACGAAAATTAATTCAAGATGGATTAGAGACTTCAATGTTAGACCTAAAACCGTAAAAACCCTAGAAGAAAACCTAGGTAATACCATTCAGGACATAGGCATGGGCAAGGACTTCATGTCTAAAACACCAAAAGCAATGCCAACAAAAGCCAAAATTGACAATTGGGATCTAATTAAACTAAAGAACTTCTGCACAGCAAAAGAAACTACCATCAGATTGAACAGGCAACCTACAGAATGGGGGAAAATTTTTGCAATCTACTCATCTGACAAAGGGCTAATGTCCAGAACCTATAAAGAACTCAATCAAATTTACAAGAAAAAAACAACCCCATCAAATAGTGAGCAAAGGATATGAACAGACACTTCTCAAAAGAAGACATTCATACAGCCAACAGACACATGAAAAAATGCTCATCATCACTCCCCATCAGAGAAGTGCAAATCAAAACCACAATGAGATACCATCTCACACCAGTTAGAATGGCAATCATTAAAAGAATCAGGAAACAACAGGTGTTGGAGAAGATGTGGAGAAATAGGAACACTTTTACACTGCTGGTGGGACTGTAAGCTAGTTCAACCATTGTGGAAAACACTGTTGATTCCTCAAGGATGTAGAACTAGAAATACCATTTGACCCAGCCATCCCATTACTGGGGATATACCCAAAGGATTATAAATCATGCTGCTCTAAAGACACATGCACACGTATGTTTATTGCGGCACTATTCACAATAGCAAAGACTTGGAATCAACCCGAATGTCCATCAGTGACAGACTGGATTAAGAAAATGTGGCATATATGTACCATGGAATACTATGCAGCCATAAAAAAGGATGAGTTCGTGTCCTTTGTAGGGACATGGATGCAACTGGAAACCATCATTCTCAGCAAACTATCGCAAGAACAGAAAATGAAATACCGCATGTTCTCACTCATATGTGGGAATTGAACAATGAGATCACTTGGACACTGGAAGGGGAGCATCACACATCAGGTCCTATTGTGGGGTGGGGGTAGGGGGGAGGGATAGCATTAGGAGATATACCTAATGTAAATGACGAGTTAATGGGTGCAGCACATCAACATAGCACGTATATACATATGTAACAAACCTGCACGTTGTGCACAGGTACCCTACAACTTAAAGTATAATAAAAAAAAAAAAAAAAAAAAAAAAGAAGTTTATTCCACCAGATACCCTAAATTATCTCTTTCTAGTTCAAAGTTCCACAGTTCTCTGCAGCAGGGGCAAAATGCTGCCAGTCTCTTTGCATAGCAAGAGTGACCTTTACTCCAGTTTCCAACAAGTTTTCCATTTCCATCTGAGACCACCTCAGCCTGGACTTCATTGTCCATATCACTATAAGCATTTTGGTCAAAACCATTCAACAAGTCTCTAGGAAGTTTCAAACTTTCCCACATCTTCCTGTCTTCTTCTAATTCCTCTAAACTGTTCCAGCCTCTACCTGTTACCCAGTTCCAAAGTCTCTTTTATATTTTCACATATCTTTATAGCAGCACCTCACTCTCTGCAGTACCAATTTACTGTGATAGTCCATTCTCATTCCAGTATGAAGAAATACACAAGACTGGGTAATTTATAAAGGAAAGAGATTTAATTGACTCACAGTTCTGCAGGGCTGGGGAGGCCTCAACAAACTTACAATCATGGCAGAAGGGGAAGCAACCACGCCTTTCTTCACATGTCAGCAGCAAGGAGAAGTGCAGAGTGAAGGGGAGAAAAGCCCTTATAAAATCATCAGATCTCTTGAGAACTCACTCTCTATCACAAGAACAGCATGGAGGTAACCACCCCCATGATTCAATTACTTCCTACTGGGTCACTCTCATGATATGTGGGGATTATGGGAACTACAATTCAAGATGAGATTTGGGTGGGGACACAAAGCCAAACCATATCAATGCCCATATTAAATTAGTGGTTATTTTTATAAGTCCTTGAGTGAAAAGTTCAGAACCCTGACCAACATCAGTCAGAAGGCTGTTTCAGCAATGTCTGTTTCTTCTCAAGATAACATTAAGTAATAATTGGATATCATCACCCACACTGGTTTCTCAGCTCACTAGTGGTTGTGGTCTCTATCCTTAGTTATTCAAAGGCCAGAGTTAGAATTGATTTACTCACTGTCTTAGAAGGGGAGAAGGCATTCTCTAATGCTGAAGTTTCTTACTCATAACCTGGTTATTACATCTTCCTCTTGAGAAAATCTGCATCCCTTTTTTATGACATGATAAATAGTGATGACTTTTAACTGCAACTTTTTCTTTCTTATTTTGGGACAATGAGATAATGGCTCTCTTCTAGTTTCTAACAAATTATACAGCAGCAAACATCTAGGAATTCCCAAGACAATACAGAAGTTATGAAAAGACAACCAAACACCTTATGTTTTTATTGTTTCCTTGTTATATATTGTATAAGTTTGCTGATGGAAGTGGCATTATTTAAGCTCTGTGCACCATGTTTTCCAAGTGATAAATAGCAAGCTATGTGTTCCCAGTAGACAGAAACATCATGACATCACAGCAGATGGCAGAGATGCTCCCTACACTTAGCTTTACAGGATTATCCAAAGGTCTTCTGACACAGACTCCTAGAGGCACAATAGTGGGAAATGAGTGTGTGACTGTCACTGTCGGGGGCCTGGGAAACCCTGGGAGGGACCCCAGACTCTTGAGGTGGAGAGGCAGTACTCCATAGGAGTACTTTGACAGAAGGATTTGAAAGGGACTATGTACCTAGCTGTTATTGGTATTTGTTAAAACTATGGCATTATATGTATTTGTAAAAAAAAATCTAACTCTTCATCTACCTTCCCCTTCCTTAGTTGATTTTCTTCTCTTATATTTTTGTGATAATGTCTCACTCTTTCTAATACCTCTTATTTCTTTCCATTTATTATTATCTAACCCAAATATCTTCCAGAACATCACCCAAATGTCTTCCAGAATATCATGCCCTTTGGGCCTGATACATTAGCATTGGATATCTAGGCCTACTGGATCATTACCCCTTACCTGTCCACGGATAGGAAGGACCCCTGTCCTACTACTTCTCGTGTTTTCCTGTGAGTCCCCCATTAGGGATATGGTGGAGAATAACATCTTACATAAAATGAGCCAAATTTTTGGCTTTGCTGTCTTTCATCTGAGCCTACTGCATTTGTCCTCCTTCTTATTTATACTTGTTCTTACTATTTCTGTCTCCTGATGCTGCTCCTGTTTTCTTTGCCTTGCTGTCTGCTAACCTCTGTTCTGTCCATAGACCACTGTCTGATCTCCCACTAGTGATGCAGCTTCAATTTCTTCCACTCTTTCAGGTGTGAGAACCCTGCTCTCTCTATGGCTGCTCTTTGGAGTCTTCATTATTCCTGTCTCCAGTGCTCACATTTCTGGTGTTTAGGGAGGTACTTCTATCTCAAGCCCAGTTTTTTATAGAGAGTGTCTCATGGAAATGCTGGTTGGACCCCTGGTGATACAGGATGCTGATGGATGCCCAGAAAAGTGTGAAAAGTTCTGTGCATCCTTAGGAGAGCAAATTTCCATCTAGGGCCAGAGGATCTGGAAAATGTTGGTAAAACACCTATTTGTAGCCCTCTTTCCTGCCTCAGTCTCTAGAGCATCCTTTGAGATATGCTGCAGACTCCCTCCTTCCTCAGTATTTGTTCAGGAGCTGCCTGAACACTCTGGCTCCTGTTCTTCCATATGTACCTTTGCAAGGCAAAGATCCTGTCTAGTGACCAACTTTCAGTAAAATGAGACAGCTTGGTTTATCATAGAAACAGAAAGTAGAGCAGTGGTTACCAGGGTCCAGGGGAGGGAGTTAGTATTTAATGGGTACAGAGTTTCAGCATGGGATGGTGAAATGTTCTGGAGATGGATAGTAGATCACCACTACCACAGCACAACAGGATAAACGTAGTTAATTACCACTGAACTATACTTTAAAATGGTTAAAATGGTAAATTTGATGTTATGTATATTTTGCTACAATTTTTAAAAATGTGAATAAAAACCCCTACTTGGTTTAAAGATAAGTGAAGATTACAGAAATGTCTTAGGAAAAACAACACTGCCTGCTCATAGCTATAGCTCTGTCCACTGCCTGTTATGCAGAATTTCTAGACTCAGAGAGGGCAGGCCTGAGGAGAACACTTCTGAAAAGAATTGGTATTCTTTGTATCTTCCACTTTGATTTAAGAGTAAACTGTGTTGTAATCTTAAGTATTATTTTTCTTTATTGATCAATGATTTTTAAAACAATTACTACATTTCTTGGTCGTATGCCATTGTTAATAATCATTCTAATGATGAATAAACACCAACTGCTATGCATGACTACTGATAAAAATTGACAATTTAAAAGAAACCATCTTTATTTAGTAGCATGAATTATTTGCTAAAAGGAAAATGACTTCAAATCATATTATTTGTAGAAAGCTAACAGTTGAATACAAAGACACAAGAGCCTATGCTTTTAACCAATTACTAATAGTCGAAGCCTGACCCGGCTTTCAGCACAGACAGATCCATGATCTGGGGTGTAGAGGTGGGTTTCAGGAATAGCAGTACAAGTAGTAAGGAGTTATACGCTGGAACAAAGTCTGTGCTTTTAACCACAGACAAGGGGTGGAAAAAAATAAGGAAAAAAATAGGGAAAATTTTGAACCAGGAGTCCACTCTCTATTCTGACATTAGGCAACCTTGGAGCTTGGAAGTACTTCTCAGGAGAGACTCTTCTAAAGTTAATATTGACCACAGAAGCAAGACTATTTGGAGCTATCATCAGGCACTAGGAACTTCTCCTGAAGATTCGTTTCCCTGAAACAGCCTAGATGGGCCACTCCAGTCCCAGTTATATAATACCTCCATGAGCAGCAGCTCAATACAACATGTCATGAGGTTAATTTAATACATGATGCTTGTCCCAGAACCAATGTTCTTTCTACTATACTGCTCTGCCTCCATGGAGTCTTAGACGTTTAGAGAAGCATGAAATATTGTATCATTTTCAATCACGATGAAAATGTAATCTTAATACCTGTTGTATATGTATATATACTTAAACACACAGCTTCTTTTCCAATTCCTTTTCCTAAAGCACATTTTAGTGGAGTAAGGAATAGGTATAAAATAGAAATGATATGTAGCTTAGAATTTTATCACTCATTAAATTTGAGTTCCTCTGGTGTGCCAGACTTCATGCTAAGTTGTAGGAGATACTTTAGACATAGATTTTCTCACACAATTTGAGAATATGAGATCTGGAAGCCCCTTAATATATAAAAGCTCATCTCATGTTGTATGTTAGGAAACAACTCAGTCTACAGTGAATCAATCTGGGTCCCAGTGGAAACAGATGATATGGTCAAACTAGGTAATTTGAGGAGAGTTTAGCACAGGAACATGTAACAAAGATATGGACTGGATTCAAGGAAAGGAGCAAAGGACAGTGTAATACTCCAGGGCTAGTAATAGTAGGGAGCCATTGCCATCCACAGGCCTGAAAGAACCCCCAAAAAGAGCTGTGGCTTTCAGTAGAGGGGTACATGCAATGGGTTGACTTAGTGGGAAGAAAGTTGGAGGAATAAGTGCTATAACTTCACTCATCTGCCGCCCTCCCATTTCCCTCTAGGGTCTTCTTTTGGTTGGACTCAACAGAATCCAAATGCAAGGGAATCCCTTGTTGTAGTCCATGTAGGTCAGCCTCACAGGGCACAAAGCTGGGGAGAGAGTGGAGGAGAGTAGATTTGCAGTAGTAAATGGAACTTCCATAATTCCCTACTAAAAGACTTAAAATGCAAATGTTAGGACATGGTTTCAGTATTCATCAGATGTTGGAAGAGAGTCTTTGACTCTAAAGGGCAGCACATATAAATGCTGTGTTATTTGAGTATAGGATATTTTAAATTTCTAATTTGAAAGAGAAAATATTGTTTTACAATCATAGAATTATAAACTGAAATGCCAAGAACCTGAGCAGCCTGCAGATACTCACACACAAAATGCATTGGCCCATTGCTCACAACAGCTCACCAGGACTCACCAGGGGCTCTGCTCCTTCTTTCAAGAACTATGAGAAGGCTCTAGGGGGTGTCTCACATGTGTTTAAAAACAAGTCTGCACCCAATCTCCAAGTCATTTTCTCATATATCTTGTGTCTTGCACAACTGCTGTGCTCTGAAGAAAAAAAAAAAAAAAAACTCGTGTAACTCTCTTCATGCCAAAAGAAGCCTGGAAGTCTTCTGCCCATGCCAGCATAAGCACAGCTAGCAGAGAGCATGTATGCAGTATATTCTCTAAAAATATGTAGGGCCATGTGTTTAAGGATCAAGACCTTGTCCTGAAGGTGTCCAGCTATGCCTGAGGAAGGCCAGGAGGGGAAGTCTGCCTAATCCTGGGGTCTGGAGCAACAACAAACATCCCAATATTGCACCATGCCTTGTGTAGGAAGGTGAAGGTCAAATAGAAGGAGAGGCAAGACTGAGCGTGGCTTTCTAATCAATCAAAAAACTCACTTCTCCTTGGAATGCAGAAATGAGGGGTGAGAGAAGTGAGCAAAAGCATTTAGAGAAAAGTCACTTCTCATGGAAGGCAAAAATGGGAAGAAACTTTCCCACATTATATATTGCTTTATGAGATTTTTCTAAATGCTCATTCACAAAGGTGATTATAAGCAGCCTTTTGATCTTGTTCCACAGGGCAGATGAGAGATTAAAACATGAATTTCATCAAAACAAGACAAGATCTGGCCGAGGAAAGGACATCCACCGAAAAAGTGTGGAAAAGGGTCCTGTGGGAAGTGTAAAGATTTGAGCCAATACAGTAGTGCCAAACTTAAAAAGAATTTCAGGCAACACTAAGAAAGCACTGTGACAGGTTTTATACAGATGCAAGTGCATAGCCAGGCTAGGAGGAATCTCTTCCCCCATTGTAAAGGTGAGAAATGGCCCAGGAGAGAGTGCAGGCAGTCCAAAGTCTCACAGCAGGCAACAAAGCTGGTCTCTATATCCTGAATCCCATTCCCCTCCAACTCCACACAGGCCTTCAGGGCAGGTCAGGATCCCACTTCCTGTGGACACACCAAAGAGGGTTGTTGACGTCTTTGGCCTCTCCCCAGTCCCCACATGTTCTTGAATTTTGTTTCACAGTTCTTTTCAGCAAAAAGTCTCAATTGTCTAAAACTCTGCACATCAGATTTTCTTAGTTTCTTAAGAATCGTAGCACATCTGAGTGTTTCCGTTTACACTGCACGGGCCAGAATCCAATGGTGTAGAAATGGTGTATATTTTGCAAGCAAGCACTTCCAATTATGTGGGTGTAAAATATTTTTAAGTAGATTTTCCCCCAATTGAAAGAAAGCAGAAACCCAGTAGTGAACCTAATAATGATTCCTGAACCTTCCTGTTATGCAGCCAGTGGGGACTCAGGTGCAACAGGGTTACAGACACAAGAACTAAAATCCAGCTCTTAGGGTATATGGCTCCAGGCAGTCAGTGTCTAGCTTCAGCAACCCCTGCCCCATCTGGGCAATGCAGGGGTGGTGATGCCAATGTGAAGAGGAGCTGGTCACACTGATGAGACAGCACTTTGCAAATAGAAGGTGTAACAGAAAGTGTTCTCTCAATGCTAATTTTAGGCCAGCTCCTTAGTTAACATAGGCAGAATCATCTGGGCAGCCTTCTGAGGAAGGAATCAGAGAGCCAGAAACAGCCATATTTCAGATGTTCTTCCCTCTGTGTCAGTCACAGAAAAAAATGTGTTTAATGCCATTTGCCAATTTCCATGTTCCAATTCATTCTACCAGCCCTCAAACTTCTTATATTTAAGGCAGCAGAGTTCTTTGTTTAGCTGGCTCAGTGTCTTAAAAATGGTATGGCCCTGCAGACCCAAGTTAATGCTCCTTAATCCTTGCAATTTTCACCATGAGTCAGTACTAAGAGAACCACATGTCTGCTCCAAGAATGAAAAGCAGGAATGGTCCTAAGTTTTAGCCTTCAGTTAATTAGCACTCATTGACTTATGGTCACTAATGAGAAGTATTATAATGGTTTCCGTCTTAGATACAGACATTGCTGTGTACCCCAAGTCATATGGCAGTTTCACAAGAACCACATAATGTGAGAGCCATGCCCAAACCTGTTATGATAGAGGAAGATCACTGAGGGGCAGTAAGCCAAGGTCACAAAATATAAATGATGGCAAAGCTGGTCTTAGGTCACTTGGAATATACAAGCTGTTTCCCAGAGACACCATGTAAAGCTCAGCAAGTTGTGCCCTGTGCAACATGCATAGCCATAGAAAGAAGCCCTCACTTTTTCTTTCTCCTGGTGAAGTCTTTTGGCCACATGACAGATGACCTGGGTTTTATATTTGTATAAGAGAAGTAGTAATAAGTAGTATTTGGCTCACTCCTCATCTATGATGTCTAAGTCTATTTGGGCTACTATAACAGAATGCCATGGTCTAGATGGCTTATAAACAATAGAAAATTATTTCTCACAGTTCTGGAGACTGGGAAATTCAAAACCAAGGCACCAGCATATTTTCTGTGTCTTCATAGGGTGGAAGGAGCAAGGGAACATGCTTAAGTCTCTTTTATAAGGAGACTTATCCCATTCACGAGGGCTTCACCTTCATGACTTAATCACCTCCCAAAGGCTCCACCTCCTGATACCATTACATTGGATGTTGGGATCTCAACATATGAATTTGGGGGGACACAAGCATTAAACCTATATCATTCCAATACTAGCCACCCAAAATCTATGCCCTTCTTAGCTGCAAACTACATTCATTACATCCCTAAAGCCCCAAAAGTTTTAGCTCATTCCAGCATTAACTCCAAAGTCTATAATCCAGTCTCAGCTAACTATTATCTAAATTAAATATGAATGAGACTCAAAATATGATTTATCCTGAGGCAAATTGCTCCTCCAGCTGTGAACCTGTGAAACCAAACAAGTTACATGTTTCCAAATACAATGGTGGAAAGGCATAGGATGGACATTTCCATTCCAAAATGGAGAAACAGAAAAGAAGAAAGAGGTAACGGGTCCTGAGTAAGCCCAAAGTATAAGGCAAACTCCATGAGGTCCTAAGGCTCAAAAATCGTCCTCTTTGGCTTAATATTCTGCCCTCCAGGCTCACTGGGACTGAGGGCCTGCCTGGGGCTGTGGCTCTGTCCCCGTTGCTTTGCCAGGCATAAACTGTGCCCCCAGGGTTCTGCCACGTGGCCCACACACCCACACCTCTGGGCAGCCCTTTCCCCATGGTTCTCAATTCAGTGGGGCCATTTGGCCTGTTGAAAGGAAGACAATTGTCATCCTTTTTAAAACCAAGGAGGCAGCCCTGATCATCTGTTAATCTTCTTCAGGATCATTCTTCATTTCTCTTGATAAATAGTGAATGTTCTTATCTGAAAAGCATTGTGGTCCCGTCCTATAAAATCCAAATCTGACAACCTTCCTTCGTTCCTTCTCATTTCCTTCCCCTTTGGTTCAGATTGGCAGTTTCCCTGCTGGGGTGGATGATTAAGTTTGTGGTTCATACCTATACTAATCTCTTAAGTAGTCAGTTGGCCGCACTATTAGTGTTCTCTTCTAAACATGGGTTCTCATTTTTTGCAATATGGATAGACTGATAATTTTCTAAATCTACAAGTTCTCATTCTGTTTTGCTTAACAATTCTGTCTTTAAGTCATTCTCTCTTTCATTTTACTATAAGCAGTCAGGAGGAGCCAAGCTGCACCTTCAAAACTTTGGTTATAAATAGCTTCAGCTAAATATCCCCTTTCATTGCTCCCAAATTCTACCTTACACAAAACAGCAGAACGTGAACACGATTCAGCCAAGTTATTTGCCTATTTACAACAAGGATCACCTTTCTTCCAGTTTCTAATAACATGTTCTTCATTTCTGTCTGAGACTTTATCAGAATGGTCTTTACTGTTCATACACTACCAACATTCTGGTCATGGGCACATAAGTATTCTGTAAGAAGCTTGAGGCTTTCTCTACAGCTCTCCTCTTTTCTTTCTGAGCCTTCACTAGAATTGCTCTTAATGGTCCATTCATGGCAGTGTAAGCTTTTTCAAGCATGCACTCAAAATTCTTCTAGTTTCTAGCCATTACATAATTTCAGAAGTGCTTTCATATTTTTAGGCATTTATTTGTTTCAACAGCACCCCCACTTCTTGGTATCAATTTCTGTTAGTCTTATGAAAAGGCCTCTCTGAACTCCGTGTATTGGTCTATGTATGCCTGACTTCTAGGCTACAGGGGTACTCTATAAATTGCTACTAGCACTCTTGAAATTTTCTTGCTTAGTAGTTCCTTGAGGGCAAGGATTAGCTTTATTTATTTTATATCCCTAATTCAATACTTAGCAAATATCAGGTACTCCATAGGAGCTCCTTCTCTTGTTGTCAGTAATTCAGTTCAACAAGCACCTATTGAGGACCTGACATTGGTTTGATGCCAGGCCATTTTTTAAAGCTGCAGGAAGCCTCAGTATTTAGTAAACAAGGTGATTATTTATTTGCAATAAGTCTGATATGGAGCAGCTAAATCCCGAGTTACCTCAGGAAAAACACAGAAACAATAACTTACATTCAGTGAGCACTGCTACCTTCCTAAATATTCACTAAACCCCCAAGAGATAGGTACTATTATTATCCCAATATTACTATGACAAAACAAGATGCAGAAAATTTATCTATGGTTACACAACATTGAAATGCAGATATTGACGTGTAATTCTATAACCTATGTTTGCAACTACTGTGCTATGGTGCCTGTAGTATAATTAAAGAACAATGTTTTGGCAATACTGCATTTCCCAGATGACTTACGTTCAATCATTTAAACACAAAGTATCTGATTTAAACTAGAATCTGTTACATGCTTCTTCAAGATTTTGCAGGATCACCACTCAGGATGCCCTCTGGCCTGTTGAGGTGTGTATGGATCTAAGTTCTCCTTCACTGAATAATTCCAGAATGTTGTGATGCTTAAACTCAGCAATTTCTCCTCCTTCCTCTCCTCTTCTTCCTCCTCCTTCTTCTTCCTCTTTCTCTTTCTTTTTGTTTAAATAGACTTTAATTTTTAGAGAAGTTTTAGTTTCACAGGAATATTATCTTTTTAAACTGCAAAAGAGAGACACATTCATTTTATAAAGTTTAAAAATACAGAAAATAAGATATTAAATGAAGGCATTGTATTTATGTGAAAGGGATATTGATGAGGTAATTGTGGCACGAATTGTTCTGGATTATCTGTAAGGTTTTATTGTATTCATTCTTAATACAATGTTTCCTCATTGGTTCAACAATCTGAAACACTTAACATCAGAGCTGTCTGGTCCCACCTGTTTCCGCTATCTCATTATATTACCACCCTCCCTACAAAGCACCATTGACATCCTCAAGTTCTCCATGGGCTGATTTTCTAACTAAATTTCCCAGTAATATATTTATTAGGCACCCCCACACACAATTACCTGAGGATCAGGAAAATGTCTTGTATTCTGAACCATGGTGCGAGTGTGTATGTGTCTGCGTGTGTGTTTGTGTGTGTGTGAGAGAGAGAGAGAGAGATCAGATTTATTCAGAGTTGAGATGCTCGCTAAAAATGGAGACTCTGGACCTCACCCAAGACATATTAAATAAGAGTATCTAAGATTGAAGTCAGATATTCCGCCTACCAAAATGTGTTTTATTTTTACTTTCCATCAGGAAATTTACAAGCACATTTAAAAGTAGAGAGGTTAATATAATAAACTCCATGTACTCAAAACTCAGTTTCAACAATTATCAATTCATAGTCAAGGTTATTTTACCTATAATGTGAAGCAAATTGTGGACATATCATTTCACTATTTCCATATGTATTTAGAACACATAACCACAATGCAATTATCATACCTAAAATAATTAACAATAACCTCTAATATCATTACATTTTCAGTTCAAATATTTCTTGTTTCATAAATGTGTCTTAGTTGTATGGTGTTTCAAACCCAATCATGTAACTGATCCAGGCTGGACTGGCCCCTCTTTAGGCCTGTTGCTCAGCTCGCATGCTGGGACTTCCTTCCCCCAGTCTTCCAACTTCAGTACAATTTTTCCTGTACACTGTGTTTTCTGCCTCATTTTAATCTCCTACATTCATCCTCAAGTAACTTGCTATGATAAATACATTGAAAATAATTTTTCTGACTTGTTTTGAAAGATGACTTTTTCAGCCCTCACACTTTATTGATATCATGCTTGGGTATAGAATTTTAGGTTGAATGTAATTTTCTCAGAAGTTTGCAGGCATTATTCAATTATCTATGGTTTCTGGTGAAAAGTCTGATGCCACTATGGTTCTAATTTCTTTGTTATTTTTTCAAATTCATTTTGTCTCTTAAGTTTTGTGACTTTCTCTAATCGTGTTTTGAAATTTCACAATAATGCAATTAAGGTAGTGGTATTTTATTATAGATGCTCAGTGGACCCCTATCAAGTTGTCCTTCAATTCCAGGGGACTTCGTTTTTTTCTTTGATGACTTTCACCTTCATTCTCTCATTCTCTCTGCCCTCATTTCTGGAAAATTTAAATATTAGACCTCCTGGATAAATACTTTACATATCATATCTTTCATTTAAATTTCCCAAGTCTCTGTTTTGTTTGGTTTTGTTTTTCTAGGTCTACATTCAGGTACCCGTTCCTTGACTTTGCTTTCTATTTAGTTTTTCTTTTAATACACAAATCACATTATTTTACTTCTAGATCAGATTGAATCTCAATTGTGTTTTTTTCTGGTTACTGCTGCAGTCATAATTCTCACCCTTGGTTGCTGTTTTATGAATCTCAGTACACGAATTAATTTGCCTCTTGCATTACTGTAATTCGTTTCATGTCAGGGGCTATTTATTCTGATGGCTCAGCTTGGTTACCCTCTTTTGAGGTGTTGATTTGCCCATTTTTTTCATGACTTTTCTTTTTTTTTTTTTTTTTTTTTTTGTCTGTTTATGTGTTCTTCCTGGCCCTTCACAGTTTAGGAAGACAACCAATTTTTCTCATCCATGTTAGTATATGGGCTTAAATGTTTTACTTCTTGGCCAGTAATCACTGTCACTGTAAAACATGTCCACTTTTTTTTTTTTAATGCTTGCAGGAATCCTCTAGTATTATAGGTGTCCAGCTGGAATGTCTGCTGGGTCCAAGGTGTCATGGGTGTCTTCTATGTGGTGTGCTAGGGATGTTGCTACAATGCATCATGTCTTATGGCTAGGGCTAATAGCCAGTAGAAGAGGTTTCTGACAAACAGGCGTGATTACAGGGCATCCTATGCCACACTTTTCCTGGGAAGAATACACTCCATAGCAGCTCTGGGTATAGTTTTATGCACGATCACCCCCAAAGCAGCCATACTTCTAGGGATCTGGATCAGAACTGGTTTGCCATTTGCCTCTTTTCATCCTTGAGGGACTATCTGGCTATTACCTCGACTCTTGGAAAAAAGGACTAATTATGCTATTCCTATTCTTTAGAAAAATTATGTCATGATTTTTTTAATGTCATATATTTTTCAATTTTTAAAATGAGATATACCATAAATGACAATAATAAATCTCATGAACACATATAAAATTAACAATAAAACAAATGGTCATGTTTCTACCACCTAACTTAAGAAATAATATCTCGTGATTCTAAGCTGATGCTCCCTCTCCGTTTTTGGAGATCGTGGGTCTGAGGTGGGAAGTATAGCCTTAGTGATGCCAAAGTAGCTTTCTAGCACCTCTTTCTGAAAAAAACAAGACAAAGGTAGAAATGTACCATCTAGAAGGCATACTCGGCTATTTGTAAACAGAAGTCTAGACAGTTATGCTTGGTGTCTGGTGTGGCTGTGTAGGTCACCACTGGTGTTTCCTGTGGCATTTCTCTCTGGGCCACTGCTAACTCACACAGCACCTTTGTGTAAATCACACAAAAAAAGCCACTCCTGCCATTTGCCGCAATTTAAAAAATAACAATATGCACAAAAGTCTATAATGACTATGACTGTAACTGGTGCCCCCTAGAGTTTACAGACCACAACCCACACAACCGTAATTCAAGGTAGACATAGCACATGGTACAGGGCTCCTCAGGTGGGCTTCATCACTTACTGAATGCCTACTGTGTGCCAGGAACTCTTTTAGATTCTTGGCAGTCAGTGTTGAGAGAGACAAGATCTCTGCTCTTCTGTATCCCCCACGACTGGACTTCTGAGCCGGCTGTTTTGTGAGTGCTTGAGCTGTAGTCAACTATCAAGCTGGAGTTGTTCTTAAACTGGGTCGGGGTCCTGTGGTTACTAGTAAAACTGAGGCAGAACTTCAATTTACTTAGCATGCTACTATGCCAAGTGAATCCCAAGAGGTCATGTTGTACTAAGCTGATGAGTTCAGAGATTACATGGAGTTCTTAAGTTTATGATGACCCTACATCCTAATTTTGCCTGGACAATCCTAGGTTAAGTATCTTATCCCCATGTAATTATTAATATAACCCCTTTTCTCTCCTAAAAGTGTCCCAGCTTTGGACGGTAAATTATATGATCACATAAATTACCATTTTTTTTTTTTTCTGTGCCAACATGCCTTCAAAATCCTAGAGACTTAATACACTAAATATTTAGGTTTTGCTAATGGATCTGTGGATCACCTGTAGCTTTGCCTCAGGTTGTCAGTCATGTTTAAGTTTACTCCTTGTTTTGGACTTTGGGCTCATGCCACAAGTCTTCTCATTATGGCAGTCAGGCTGGAAGATCAACTTTTATATGAGAGCTCTTTTTCTCATGCATAAGGTGGGATCACAAGGGACCTTTGCTTCAAGGTGACATGGGCCATGTTCACTCGTATTTCATTGCCCAGAGCAAGTCGTATGCCCAAGACCAACATTGAGGATTGGGATTTATGCTTCTCCCTTGGAGAGGAGCCCTGTGATAGGACAGAGTGTCTAATAATACAGTTATCTCATCACATTCCTAAATCCTATGGCTTCCCAGTGTGCCCCTCCTTCAGCCTTTGCTGGTGGTGGTCTCCTAGCAGTGTCTGTGTCAGGACAGAGCTGAAGTGATTAACAGAATGTAGAGAAGTAGTTCTGTCTCCATTTAGACTGTAGAACATATTAAGAGATTTCACTGCTATGCGGAGCCTGTTTTATGTTGGAGAGGGTGGGGATTGATGTTTGCAGCCGGATTACCTGGGACAAGGTTTCCTCCTTCCTGGTCCCCCAGCACTATCACCCACCACAGAAGTCTGCACCAGCATATTGTCTACTCTCCTGTGTGAGTGGTCAGAACCAGGTGGAGTCTGGGGTCAAACCATGCCCTCCCCACCTCATGCTGGGCTCTGTGAGGTATAGTTCCTATAGCCCCTTTTATCTTGACCCTACTGACGCCACTCCCTGTCCCCCATCCCTGCCTGTTGCTCTGCACCTGGGATTTTTAATTTTTATTTTCTCTCAGTCTCCCTTCATTTGCCTGTGCTAAATGTTCAACACTAACTGCCTTCTCTTTTAAAACAATTCCAGATATTCCTCAAAGTTAGTGGTTAGCTGATGAATTGAGGATGTCCTTTCTTATTTCCCATTGCTTATCACATTTCTGCGGGATTTGAGGAGACAAAAGTGAAAAAGATTTGCACAGTTACCCATATTGAAACTTCAACCCCAGTATTTTGAAACAGAGATATAATATTGTTTCAGTAGAAGGGTGAAGATAGATTTGGAGGCAAAGAGGAAATATGTTAAATCCATCAACAGCCCTGGCAGCTGGCTTGCTTTTAAGAGCAATTTTTGATAAACTGTTTTATCAGTTCACAAGAATGACCAAGTACCTTCAGAATCATATTAAAAAGCACATGGATGGTAGTTGTTCAGCTTGGCTCAGTAGGTAAGTGACTTGCAGGAGGGGTTCCCATGCATGCTTCAGCAGAAATACAGCTTTGTCACAGATCATAGTATGTTGGCAGTGCTGTGCACAGTTGAAATTGTGAATACAAATGACTAATTTCTAATTTTCTCCTTCATTAGAATATGAATATATGAAGACATGGCGTGCGCCTATCATGTTCCTCATTGTATCTCCAGAGCTTAGCATGGCACTTGGCATATAGTAGGCATTCAGAAAACTTTGGTTGAAGCAATGCAAATATTAATGATGGGCAGTAGAGGCAAACCCTGGGGAGAATCCATGGGGCTCCAGGTGTAATGAAGCACCGTAATGACAGGCAGCGTTGTCCTTTAAAAAATAAGGATTTTATGGCCACCATAGTGCCAGAAATGCTTTCAGATTGATGCTCAACCTCCTGGCTCTACTGTAGCTTGGGGCAGAAGCCTAGAGAGGGTGAACTGTTTTAAACCTTAGGGGCACAGTCACTGGATACTGAACTGCCAAGACTTGCTGACACCGTGGGGCTGTGGTCCATGATCCATGTAGCAGATGCTGTCATTACCTGCCGTGTCCCCTTACCACTTCATTGTGTGCCTGTTGACCTCCAGTGCAGCCTCTGCCTTGATTTCAATGTGGGATTTTCCTGGCCACTGAAGCTTACTTTGTTCATCTGGGCAGGTGTCAAATGATGGGAATTTAATGCCCTTTGGGAAATGCCCTCCAATTAATAACTAAAGAGAGCTAATGTGTAATACCTCAGATCCCTTGCCACTTGGGTGAGGTGTATCTGAGGTGTATTAAACCTCCCTAGCAGACTTAACCTTTACTCCCTCACTGTGGGAACTGACTTGATAGTGTACCTTTTATTGACTTCCTTTTCTGGATCACTTCTCCTGTGTTTCCTTCTCCTTCTAAATAATACTTTGCCCTTGAATACTTGTTTTAGGGTATACTGCTGGGGAAACCCAAACTATAATATTCTATCCTGAGTCCTGAGGACTTACCACTGAGTGGGGGTTATTCTTGAAGCTGCAAAATTCACAGATTTGAGCTTCATTTTGCTTAGAACCGTAAAAGTTAATAGGAAAAATAGAACCCAAAAAGGCCTCTAGTTTCTCTTATTTTAAAAAATTATGACTTACACAATTCCCCAGTTATATTATACAGCTCTCTGAGATGACAGAATAATTTTTAAGCACATTTGAAACTGCCCTGCTCAAAAAACATTAATGATTGGTGCTCCCTATAGGATAGAGTATCATTTCACTTGAAGGGCATTCTAGTCTCCATGAATGTATCCATTTTCTTGCCATAGCAGGCTGTTTATTGTTTCTAAACATGACCTGCATGCTATGGTACCTCCTCTGTGTTTCTGCTCACTGGTCCTCTGGTTTGTGTATGAATTCTCATTGCCACTGCCCCAGAATTAAGTAACCTAGCCGTGCGCCCCAGCATGACCTTCCACAGTCAGGTCCCAAGGGATGAGTGGATGAGAGGGTCATTCTGCCCATACTGTGCAATGGGTGGACTTGCGGGGAATGATCACACTGACCTTTGATCTTTGCTTCTTTGCAGATATCTCAGTGAGCCTGCTGACCCTTGTGGTCACTGCCTGTGGTCTCGCTCTCTTTGGCGTGTCTCTCTTCGTATCTTGGAAACTCTGCTGGGTTCCGTGGCGAGAACGAGGCCTGCCCTCTGGTAGCAAAGACAACAACCAGGAGCCTCTTAACTACACGGACACAGAGACCAATGAGCAGGAGAACAGTGAGGACTTCCTAGACCCTCCCACACCCTGCCCTGACTCCTCCATGAAGATCAGCCACACCTCCCCTGACATTCCCCTGTCCACCCAGACGGGAGTCCAGGAGAACTGTGCCCATGGCGTCCGCGTGCAGCGCCAAGTCACAGAGCCAACCTCGTCGGCTCGGTCAGTAATGCCTCCTCCTTTCTGGATGCAAGGAGGGACCACCCCATTCCCCTCTCTGGCAAAAATAGCACTGATTGGTCAAGGAACCTATAATCTTTTAAATTTCTGTTCTGTATCAGAGACATGAATATGGAAAACTCCATGCTAACCTAACGCTGAAGTTAGGTTCCTGAGCCCTTCTTGGTCTCTACTTAGTTTATAAAAATAATAGTTAACATTATTAAGACAGCATGTGTGAAGTACTCTGTAAGAACTTTATATTCATATTTTATTATAGCTCACAATTTAGCATGAAATGTATACTAATATCATTTTTATTTTACAGCAGAAGAAACTTAAGGAGATTACATTTTTTAAAAAGCCACATATGTAAATACCCAGGTCAGGATTTGAATCCTGGTTCAACCAACACAAGAATCTGAGCTCTTAACCACTCTTCCCTGCTGCCCTCCTACTGCTTTAGAATTTATTCCCTGTGCGTCCGACCTATCCTAACAGTCACACACAGGCTCTCTTCAGACTCCACCATGTGGCTGGAGGTTTTTGTCCATCTTCAGCCTTTGGAAGGCTTACAGAGTACCAACACCTAGGTCACTCTCTTTTTATTGTCTGGATGCTTTATGCTCTTCAGCAGTAGAGAAATAATATAATGCAGTGAAAAAAGATGCGGTCTCTCAAGTCAAATGAATTGGCTTTACTTACGTGTGTGACATTGAACAAATAACTTAAACTCCATATCTGTCCATTTCCTCTTCTTCAAAAGAGGAATAGATACTACTGATTTGTAGGTGGTTTTAAGAATGAAATGATAACATGTGCTTGCGCAGGTCTGGCACCTAGTAAAAGCTCCGAAATGTGAGCTATCATTTTGCTGTTAGTATTGGCCTCTCCCAAGGCTCAGACATTATACAAAAGTGTGTTTGAGGCTAAACAACCAGTTCTAAATCACTGGAGATAAAAACTCATTTTCAATAAGATATTTCAGGAAAAGAGACTCAGGAAGCAACTTTCTGTAGAATGAAAATATTGGCCTGAGTGATGGCCAGAGAAATAGCATGTGCTGTTATTTGTAAAGTATAAACACAATTTGGAGGTATTTTAAAAAAATCTTTATTGTTTTTTCTCCAGAAACAGAAATAAGACTTTACCCTTTTTATGCTAATCGAGTTTATCCTAGAGGCTCCACTCATTTTCATTAAGTGGGATGGAATATGTCAGTTTATAATTTGATTGTTTCAGAAACTTATTTTAGCATTATTTTCAATTCTGAATCAAAGAGCCAAATCTAAAATATTCCTCTGTGAGGAGATGGGTAGTTGTCTGCCATTTGATTTAGAAGAAATTCTCAGATTTTATCACTAGGATTTATCTTCAGATTTAAAACTTAAATATAACTAGAGCTCTGTTTGATGCTGTCATAGAGTTCATGCAATGTGCAGACTCATAATAAAATCCTTTCAGTATTTCAATAGCTAGAGCCTTTTAGATAGAGTCTCCACTGAAATTTCCTTCGAAATTGCCTCCTATTTGGTTCTACTCTGCATGTAACTTTTCTGGTCTGAGTTCCTCCAATATATGGTGGTAGTACTGTGATCTTTTTAGATGTGATCTGAGGACTCTGCCATAATTTTAACAAACTAATAGCAATGATGCCACCCTATCACAATATTTATACTGGAAAAGTATATAAATATACTGCATATCAGTAAGTATTTGCCTAAAAAATAAAAACTCTTATCATCACTACTGATTTGTAGAAATTGGGTAGAAGGAAAAAAATTAAAAGGAAGAGTGAAGGAATTATCCCTGTAAAATGCACTTTGTGTTCAGATTTATTTTAGTTTTGAAGGCATCCAATTACATTATCTTTTCTGATGACAAAAATCAGGTTTAAGAATATCTGAACTACTTTAAGAAAACTACTCTTTTCTAACTGCATTTAACCTAATACTGACAATTTCCATTTTTATGCATTTAAAGCATTCATACCTAAATTACTACTGACCTAGTTTTATGGGGTCTGTCTAGAAATATATATATCCTTGTCTCAGGATCTCACCGCAATAAGAGCAGTACATGGTCTTCTAATTCTTTGGGGATTATGTTGCATCATGAGAAAATGCACACACACACATACACACTTTTTGCTAACAAAAAGGAAAAAGAGAATGAAATTTCCTTTATGCCTCAAAGCGTTTTTAACATTCTTCTTTAAGTAACATTTTTGATACCCATATTTGGGGAGGGGAAAGGTAAGCTTTGCTGAGAAAGCTCTCAACAGTCTGCTTTTCCAGTTACTGTTTCTTCTCTTTTCTTTCTCATTATGTTCTTTACTTTCTCCCTGCCGACACTTTCTTACTGCTTCCATCCTGCAGCCATTATCACCGTCTCAGGACAGCCATTATCACGGTCTCAGGGTTCCCGTTGCATGTAAGACATAGCCTCCATTTAAAGGTGTCTTCAGGATCCTTGTGATTGGCACAGTTTCTGTCACACCATTTACATCAAAAATCTCAACTTCACCTGGCTTCTTCAGCTTGGATGTGTTCTTGGATATATTTGGCTGACACGGTGCCTTTTTGAAATGTCCTAAAGATGAGCTTTGTTTTATCTTCTAAGAATGTTTCTGGTCAGAATGACTTTCTGTTGTTCTTTCAAGATCAAGCATGTTCTGTGTCTAGTTACTTCAGTGACTCTAATACCATCCAAAATTCCTGTCAATTCTTTTTTATTTGAATGAAATCCCTTTTGTTTAGTGATCCAATATGCTGGAAATGTGGATATTTTAATTTTCTCGGAATTTTTTAATTCCAGAGCTTTATAAAGTTCTCTACTCCAAATGTATGAAAATCCCTGGATCCCCAAAATAGAAGGAACCTTGAAAGGCCATCTAATCCATTTCCTGATTCATGCCCTAAGATAAAAGTTCATCCTGTTTTTTTAAAGCCTTCTCAAATTTCTTATGTAACACTTCGGTTTTTCGAAAATTTCGATTACCACACCACAAAACCCTTATCAGGTCTGTTAAGGCCCTGCATGATAATACTGCCACAGTCTGCTTCCAACAGCCTCACCTTATGGCCAGGGCCACCATGTTGCAGGACCCTAGGGGACACTTTTAACATGAACTCACTAGGAGACTGCCTGGAAGAAGCTTGTTGTACTGCAGCTGCACTAGCTCCTCTCTTAGTTCCTTCAGCATCCCAAGCCCCTTCCTGCCTTGAGGTCTTGACACATGTTGTTCCCTCAGCCAGGAACGCTTTTCTTTTCTTTTCTTTTTTTTTTTTTTTTTTTTTTTGTCCTTCTTGGGTCCTTTACTTCTCTAAGGCCCTAGCTGAAACATCACCTTCTCAGAAAGGTCTCCCCGGCCACCCCATGTGAAGTCTGTGTTCTGTCCCCACTCCTTCCCACTTCAATTCTCCCTCGCATTGCCTTGTTTTCCCTCATTCACAGGATTAAATTATTTTAAGTGATTCTTTATTGCTTGTACTCCCCTCTAGACTGAGTTCTGTGAACTCGGAGACCACATCTGTTTTGTTTCTTCCTGTCTATCCAGCCCCTAGCACCACCTAGCACACGGAGGACTTTTTTCCATGAATGACTGACAGAATACATTGGTCAATATCAGGCTACTTTTCTCTTGCTCTTCTGACAAGAATAGCAAAGGGCCAGAAGTATAAACTGAGCAGAGCCTATAATGGTGTGAGGCTGGCAGAAGGCCATTTGTCCCAGGTCTCACATTCAAATCAGGCCCCACATCAGATTTTTGACCTTATCTCTGAATTAAGCAATCCATAGAGTTACAGAAATATGCTGACAGAATTGAAAGAGGAAGATAACCATCACACTCTAAATTTAGGTCCCGTGATTGGCCACAACTCAAGTAAATAGTACACAAAAATTAAATGTTGTGATTATACTATGAGTAGCACATTTCTATTAAGTTATATTTTTGTGTGGTGAGAACATTGGTTCAATGTAAACATCTAAAACATAATTTTTGAATCTGAAGTAATTTCTTTAGATTTAAAGAAACTAACTGCCTCAAAAGTGGAAGTTGCCTAGACCTATCTCAACTTCCATGAGACCCTGAAATGATATGTAAATGAGTGTTTTCTCCACTGGGATTAAATTATCAGAAACTATTATATCCATAGCATTTCTGTATTTACTCTAAGATATCAAGCATTTGCTATGTGCAAAATTCAATATTAGGTAGTGTCAATAAAGAGAGAAAATATATACAACCCTGCCCACAGAAGACCCACAGCAAGAACACCAATTATACACATTGAAGTGCTCAATTTGTTCTTTAGAAGATTAATCTGGAAAGAATGTATAAGTGTATAAGATGCATGGGACAATGGTGAAGATTGGATATATACAGGAGCCTCTCTGAGGGCCTGAACTCAGCTGGGATCAATGGGAATGAAAAGAGACATAAGACGTGAGCTACTGCAGAGAACGTTTTGGTGAACAAAGGCTCATCTTAGTTATGGAGGATAAAGTATTCAAGGTTTCAAATCTGTTTAACTTGGGAGGGAGTGGGAGGAAGCAGATCTTGCCTCAGTGTATCCACCTACCGTTGACAACACACCTCCACTGGCCCCAAGGCCTGATGCCTGTCTCTTCATTATCTCACTTGTGGAAATCCTTGAATCTTCAGGCCAAGAAAACCTCAAATTTCCACTTCCTCCAGCCCTTGTATTCTACTAACTGTGTCTGTCCCTATCCAGGATTTCCCCTTCTTCTGTCTGCCTGTGGTTCAGGACAACCCAACCCTCTCTTCTTCATGACCAGGGGAATTTTGAAGAAGAAAAACATCCTGTCTCCACTGTTTCTTTCCATAATTCCCTGCCTTGACTTGAACATAGGAAAGAAACCAGCAACATTTCTGAAACCACAATTTGCTTCTCTCTTTTTTATCCCTGGATCCTGAAGCCTTGTAGACACTGGTGCCCGAGAACCAGGGAAAGGACAGGTCAGGTTTCACCTCTGAGATGGGCCACTGCAGTGAACGAACACATATTAGGATGCACTTGTTCATGGCTGCACATGAAAGCCCGTGATGGAAAGGGTGTTGGGGATATGAGTGCTGGCTTACAGAGCCTGGACTCAAAGACGCAGTGGGTGTATGTGAGGGACTCTGGAAAAAGCTACTGGGGCAGAAGAGCTGAAAGAACCATTCTACTAGAGAACTGGGACCAAGATGAAAACAGATTTAATGTCCATATTGACATCTACAGCATCAGCTTGGAGGTGGCTAAGGATGAGGCCAAGTTAAGCAGGCAAGCCCAGCTCAAGTATCATCTCCTTCATAAAAATTTCCTCAGCCAGAGGTCTTTCTCCCTCTCTTCTTCTGAGGGGGGAACCATCAGTCAATGGCATTAAAATTCTAGACCCTTGTCCTGGGAGCCTCGCATTTACTGCACTCAAAACCACCTCCATTGACCATTTAGAGCCACCTCACCTGGGGTGGGGCAAGCTCAGGTCATGGCACTATATTCCGTATCTTTCCTGCCTCTTGCTTTGGGCTTCTTTTTCTTCCCACCTCTGTTTGAGTGGCCTATGAGAGCTATAGAATATTGATTTTCCATTTCCTCCACGCCCTTTTCTCCTTTACATCCCTGGGGCAGTCTCCCTGCTCTACTTTCTTATTTTCAGTCCCCAGACCTCCAGAGGTTATATGGGAAGATTATGAGTTACCCTGGTTCTCTGGCTGTTCTAAGCTTCTCTATTCTACCATGCCTCTCCCCCAACTCCAGTAAACTCTAACTCTCTTCTGAATGGAAATTGAAAGAGATTGAAAGGGAGCCCCAGGAGTGAGAACCTGTCATGCCCAGTTACAGTCTTTGCTATCTGCTTTAAGCCACTACCTTACAGTTAGATTCAACTGATTTCCCAATAGTAAGTGTGATTCTGAATGGAGGGGGAAAGTGTTAGGAATGAAATTAATCATGTAATATGTTTGAGTAGATAATAGTATTCATATCTGTGACTGGTTTTTTGTTTGGTTGGTTGGTTTTTGGTTTTTGAGTTTTTTTGAGATGGAGTCTTTCTCTGTTGCCCAGACTGGAGTGCAGTGGCTCAATCTTCACTCACTGCAACCTCTGCCACCTGGGTTTAAGTGATTCTTCTGCCTCAGCCTCCCAAGTAGCTGGGACTACAGGTGTGTGCCACTATGCCTGGCTAATTTTTGTATCTTTAGTAGAGACAAGGTTTTACCATGTTGGCCAGTCTGGTCTCGAACTCCTGACCTCAAGTGATCCACCTGCCTCAGCCTCCCAAAATGCTGGGATTACAGGTGTGAGCCATTGCGCCTAGCCCATAACTATGATTGTTTTTTGTTTTTGTTTTTGTTTTGTTTTTTGAGACAGAATCTCACTCTGTGACCCAGGCTGGAGTGCAGTGGTACAATCTCTGCTCACCGCAAGCTCCACCTTCCAGGTTCACACCATTCTCCTGCCTCAGCCTCCCGAGTAGCTGGGACTACAGGCGCCTGCCACCACGCCCAGCTAATTTTTTTGTATTTTTAGCAGAGACAGGATTTCACCACATTAGCCAGGATGGTCTCGATCTCCTGACCTCGGATCCGCCCACCTTGGCCTCCCAAAGTACTGGGATTACAGGCATGAGCCACTGCACCCAGCCTGTGATTGGTTTTTAAGAGGTCAGCTGTATTGGGAATTTTTGGAGGTATTCATGTGCAATCGGGTTCTCAGGGAATGGGATCTTTTTTCAGTCTTAGAACTATACCAACAACCCCTCCTCCCTGTTGGCAATCCACTTTGGTTAGGAAGGGCTGAGCATGCGGGACAGTTTATCTTCAGATTTCATGTCTAAGAAAATGTACATGTAGAACAGAATATATCACACTAGTAAGTAGCCAAATCCATGTATTTTAAATCAAAATTGAAACTATGGTGGCCGGACACAGTGGCTCACGCCTTTAATCCCAGCACTTTGGGAGGCCGAGGCGGGCGGATCACCTGAGGTTGGAAGTTCAAGACCAGCCTGACCAACATGGAGAGACCCTGTCTCTACTAAAAATACAAAATTAGCCAGGTGTGGTGGTGCATGCCTGTAATCCCAGCTACTCAGAAGGCTGAGGCAGGAGAATCACTTCAACCTGGGAGGCGGAGGGTGCAGTGAGCTGAGATCGCGCCATTGCATTTCAACTCTGGTCGATAACAGTGAGACTCCATCTAAAAAACAAAACAAAACAAGAAAAAAAAAACACCGCTATGGTAGATTTAGGCCTACAGACAATGGTGAAGACAAAATGTTGCTGTGATTAATCTAATGCCAGTACTAAGAAAATTCAAAGGTAAATTATAATGCACAGTCTGCCCAGCAACCATCTGCAGAGCAGCAGAGTGACAGGGCCTAGGACTGACACAAGATTGTTGTCTGGGACTGGATTGTGTAGACACAGAATTGTTGGTCTTCCACAGACTCATCTGTAAAAGGAGCATCCGGTCGATATTGAGGATGCACTTTTATCATATAAACAGTGCCACTTACCAGACAGTACCTAGAAGGGTGGGAACTGATGCAGGACCCAATTATGGCCCTTTTTTGAATCTAGTCTGTAAAGAAAAATCAATAGCAGAGGGAAATAGGGCTGGCACCAGCCTATTCCAATCTCTGCATATGGCAGGTTTCTTTCTGCTGCCTCCCAGTCCTTTCTGCCCACAGAGTCCAGTAAAGTGAGACTGAAGCTCTATTCTAGCACTACATTGGTTCCATTTCTGGACAAGGGAATTACCTGGCTGCACTAGCGCAGAAAGCCAGTTTTAGATGCTTAACAGCAACTCCTGCCTTCCCTCCCTCACCCATCCAAATCATAAAATACAGAGAAACCTTAAGATTGTGGATTTCTCTGTAAGTGATTAAAATCTCCCATCAGCAACTTTCGGACCACACAGTTTTTGTACATGTGGGAATGTATGTGACTGGGCTATGTCTGCTTGCTATGGACTGTGTTAGATGTGACAGGTACAAGTGACAGCTCTGTGACAGTACTCTTGTCATACCATGTGGATGATTAGTGATTAGGAGGCTATTTTAGGATAAAGAGGAATGCTCAGCATAGCAATATCTGTGGTGACAAGGGAGAACACTTTCAAACATGTCTGGGGGTCCCTTGGTTCCATATTTACATCTTTATTTCATTGTCTGAAGAAAGGAAGAGAATGGCAAATTCAAATGTTTACTCTGCCTCTCCAACTGTTTACCAATCCCTAAGAGACATCCCAGCTGTTCTCTTTCACCTTCTAGTAAAGAGGCTATTTTAATTAAGGTTGTTGACTAAATGCATACAATACAATATAATGACTCTAAACTGAGCTAAAAACAACAAAAGTAACCTTAAAAACAACCTTGTATGTGATAACTACTCTCAACTTGGGAAGACATGCACAGATCAGACAGGCTTTAAAGAGAATTTTTGGGAAACTTCTAACCCAAACCAATACTTACAGGGTGAAGAGTATACTACAGTAGCAAATATTTAATTTAAAAGTATCAGTATCCAACATCTCCAGTTGAATCCCTACATACATTTATAGTAGCTCATCTTTAATTTTTGTGCCATTAGTGTTTATTTCAGAAATAAAACCTGTCCTCTTGATCACTAATCACCCGTGTGTACAGCAAAAACACAATCCCAATGCTGTCACTTGTACCTGTCAGAGCCACTACAATCAGACACATCCCAGTCACATACATTTTTGCATGAGCAAAAGCTGTGTTCTTGTGATGAAATGATTTGATTTGAACCAGTAAGAATTTATATCCTTATAAAGCTATAAGCCGGTGGCAAGAAATTCTGTGTAATTTAGGGAAAGATTCATTCTTCTTAAGGCAACACTTGGCTATTTCAATTTTGGAATGATATTATATATAAAGTTGAATAATTTTATTTTTAAAGCAGTTTGTACAAATCTTTGCATTCCACCAGACGAATAAGCTTCTTTAATGGCATATTAGACAGTTTAGAAAGTGTATTAAACCTTTAAAGCTCCGAGGTCACATGTTCCTAGGTTCATTTCCTGATACCAAGCCTCGGTTTTGAGCTTCAAGCCTTAGGGAGCAGCTTACTCACACAGATGAGCATTTTGAATTTAGGCCAAAACAAACAAACAAAAAAGCCCACAGTTCTAAGCTCCTAACAAAACATAACGGTCTACCTACATCCCAGGCAAAAGTTTCCAAGAGACCCATAGCTAATAAGATTGTAACTTTGTGGCCGGGCGCGGTGGCTCAAGCCTGTAATCCCAGCACTTTGGGAGGCCGAGGAGGGTGGATCACGAGGTCAGGAGATCGAGACCATCCTGGCTAACACGGTGAAACCCCGTCTCTACTAAAAAAAATACAAAAAAAAAAACTAGCCGGGCGTGGTGGCGGGCGCCTGTAGTCCCAGCTACTCGGGAGGCTGAGGCGGGAGAATGGCGTGAACCCGGGAGGCGGAGCTTGCAGTGAGCTGAGATCCGGCCACTGCGCTCCAGCCTGGGGGACAGAGCAAGACTCCGTCTCAAAAAAAAAAAAAAAAAAAAAAAAAAAAAGATTGTAACTTTGTTCTGTGTTGCTCTTCATTGAAGGCATAATTCAATCGGAAGACAACTCAACTTGTCAAACCCGGACTTCAATATCCAGCAGCTTCAAAAACAGGAACAGTTGACTGGAATTGGTAGAATTAAACCAGAGTTATATAAGCAGAGGTCACTGGATAATGATGACGGGAGACGGAGTAACAGCAAGGCTTGTGGGAAACTGAACTTCATTTTAAAATATGACTGTGACTTAGAACAGCTCATAGTGAAGATTCACAAAGCTGTCAATTTGCCCGCCAAGGACTTTTCTGGGACTTCAGATCCTTATGTCAAGATCTATTTGCTTCCTGATCGGAAAACAAAACACCAGACTAAAGTTCACAGAAAGACCCTGAACCCTGTGTTTGATGAAGTGTTTTTATTTCCGGTTCCCTACAATGACCTTGAAGCACGGAAGCTTCACTTCTCTGTGTACGACTTTGACAGGTTCTCTCGTCATGACTTAATCGGCCAAGTGGTGGTGGATCACTTCTTAGACTTGGCTGATTTCCCCAGGGAGTGCATCCTTTGGAAGGATATCGAATATGTCACCAATGTGAGTCCAGCATTTCTTCATTTTGGTGGTGGGGGGCATCTTAGTTAGCAGGAAAACAGATTACTTACACATTATCTTGAGGACAAACTGTAAAATTCTTATCAATGTGCATGTAGCAATTATTTCAGAACCTCCTTGTACCTTTTCAGAAACAGGGTTTTAACAATATTGATTTTGAAGTTTCCAAGTATTATTCCATGCAAACATTAAAGAGGAACTCTCTTTCTTTTCTACTTTCAGATTCTTAGCTAGTCCCTAAGAGATGCAGGTGTTATCTATCCTGCATACCTCATTTTCTTTAGAGTTTTTCAGGTTGTTTATGCTAAATGCAACCCGGCATTCTATTAACCATAGTCTGCAGCTAAGAGACCATTGCCTGACTCTGAGAGCAGTGGGTACTTACCTGTGTTCTCAGGTTGGCTCAAGAGCATTTCCACTTCAACCCTACAAGTGGGAGTGGTTGAGAAGAGTTGGAACCACATTTTTGAATGTAAAACTCACCAAATCCAAGCTACAAGGAGGGAAGTCTGGAAAGAAACTATAGATAATGGCAAAACTAGTCTGTCGACAGTCACATCCAATTTAGCGCTCAGAAGAGAAGTCAAAGGTGCTGTGTAGTGGTACAATACATCTATGTCTACATTTTAAACACAAGATTTCAAAGATGATATTTCTACTCCATTTACATCCTTCTCATTATCCTGTTGAGGTGTATTGGCATTCCAGAAGTAGAAAGCAAAATTGAACATTCTTAGGTAACTCTGATATTTTAAGGCCGCTTGTTTCTTTCACCTGTCCAAATTCCCTGAGATAACTTTGTTAGTTCCTCTTCTTGGATATGAGATATTCTGAGGCCAGCGTAGCTCTCTTTCTCTGCCGTGGCATCCAAAGGGACCAAGCACCACTGTCCTTATTCAATTCAGACACTGATTCAGCTTGAGTCTGGAGCCTATTTAGTGAAAGACTAACCTCTGCCTAATGACCAAATAGCTACACCAGTACCCTCTTAGCCACTTTTATGAACTAGAAACTCACCCATGCTTTGGTTGCCCTGTGGGACACCTTCTCTCCACATGCCACAAGATTCCAGTGCCAGCTTTGTGCTGCTATCCAAATAAACAAAATGTAGCATGGGATTCTGCTGGCCTTTATCACAATGATGAGGAAAGAAAGGAGTTGGAGCTGGATTAGGTGCAGAGAATAGCAGCTGATGAAACCAAGGTGATTTGGGATACTGGGGAAGGAATAGATCTCCTTATCTTAAAAGATAATAATACACGTAAACCCAACAATGGATGCTGGGGAAAGCAAGGATTGTCTCCCAAATCCCAAATGACAAAGTCAGGAAGCAACATGAGAACGTTTAAAGAAACAAAATGGGAAGACTGCTTATACAAATATACCAATGGCTCAGGCATCACCCCCTCACTGGGGTATTTACTAAGTCTCTCTGGTTATGGGAGCTGAGACACTACCAGCTGCAGTGAGGTGCCTTGAACTTATGTCTCATCTCAGGTATGGTAGGGAGGTGTTGGTCACACCATCTAATGAGACATCAACTTACATTTTTTGACAAATGGATTCCATAAAATAGCTGGAGAGGTTATTAGGAAGTTCAGTGAGGATGTTGCTGAGAGTTGCCTTCTAGAGACTTTGTGGTGAGAGCAACACTGACTGCACAGTGGCTGATACAAATCTGGATAAGGCTGATGATCCCTGGTGGGAACGACTCCTAGGACAGGTTCCTGTGGACAAGAATATGGAGTGGCAGGTGGTAGAGACCTTCTGGCCCTGAGATTACTGCCATTTTAGCATTCTCTAGAGAGTAAGGTTTTCTTTTCCATTGTTGGAAAATCCTAGATTTCCATAAGGAGAATGTGAAATTATTTATCAAGGAGGAAAACCAATAAACCTATAGGCTTCAGATTTCTCAGTTGTTTCTTCAGGCAAACAATAAATCTTCTGAGCATTGATCTAGGCCTTTGGATGGCCACAGGAGAGGGTAGGTCCTGTCAATAAAATTACAGGCTATTTCATAGTCTGCCATATTTTTAAGTTCCATTTTTAAAAGTGTTATTTGGGGCTGTGGTTTTTTTGTCTTTTTTTTTTTTTTTTTTTTTTTTTTTTTTTTTTTTTTTTTTTTTTTACAGAGACTGAACATAAAGATCTGAGATTTGCCATGGTTCCCTCTTTATAATATAGAATGTATACAATATAGTAAATGTAATAATATGGATTAATGAAGGAATAATTAAATGAACAGGCCTGAGCCCACCATTTAGTTGAAGAATAGAACATTACCAGTACTTTTATTGACCTTCAAATTGTTCTCTATTACATTCCCTCTCAGTTCAGTCCTGCCAAGAGAAAACTACTATCTTTAATTTTACTTATATCATGATATTAAAAATACGTATGCATATAGATATGACAATATGGGTTTAGGTTTTGTCTATTTTGGCGTTTTATAGCTCTTCTTTGACTAGTTTTTTTCCATTGGTCAACATTGATTATGGCATTTAATAATAGAAATAAGTAGAGCAGCTGTGGCTTATGTATCTTCATTGCTATATAATATTCCATTGTATTAATATTAATATATGACAAATTAGCATTCTTGTATTGATGACGTTCAGGATGTTATTAGTTTTTCTGTGATCCTGAATAATATTGCAGAGATTTTTGTACGCATCTTTTGGTTCACATATGCAATCATTTCTCTAGGGTGTATCCCTGATAGAGGTAAAGTATACATGTGTTCAATTTTCTAGATAATGACAAAGTCTTTTTCAGTCATTTTCACATATCACAAATTGATCCTTCCACTGTTGAATTGTGATAATCCCTAGTGTTCCACTTTCTCTCCAACTCTTGCAATTGCCACACTGATTACAATGTATGTGTGTGCATGTATGTAAAATTATGTATTATTGGTATTTCTTCAGTTGCCTGGTTTGACCATCTTTTGATATGTTTATTGGTCATTCATGTTTTCTTTCTTGTGAAAATTCTTGTTCAGCACTTACTCTAGTATTTTCCTTTCCTTGTTGATTCACATAGGCTCTTTAAGCAGTCGGGATGCAAATCCCTTGTTGGGTGTGTGTTTTACAAACATCATCTCTCCATTTATGGCTGTCTTTGTATTCACTTTATGGTGTCTTTAATAAATAGAGGTTATGTTTAGTTTAATAAAATGTGTCCGTATTTTCCATTGTAAATTAGCGTATTTGTGTCTACTTGAGAAGTACTTACGTATCCTATGTCAGAAAGATATTTCTCCTATGCTTTCTATTAGAAGTGTTAAAGTTTTGTCTTCCTCAATTATGATTTTAATCCATCTAGAATGGAAATGTTTATATAGTATGATATAGGCATCATATATCAGTCAGCTTGGGCTGCCATAACAAAATACCATAAATTGGGCAGCTTAAACAGTAGATATTTATTTCTTAGAGTTCTGGAGCCTGGGATATCCAAGACCACGTTTCAGCAGATTCCATTCCTGGTGAGGCTCTCTTCCTGGAGCACCTTCTCGCTGTGCCCTCATGTGATGGAGACAGGAAGACAGCTCTGGTTCTAGTCTCTTTTCCTCTTCTTATAAGGACACTAATCCTACGATGGGGGCCCCACCCTCATGACCTCATGTAAACCTAATTACCTCCCAAAGGCTTCGTTTCCAAATACTGTTACAATCACACTGGGGATTAGAGCTTCAACATATAAATTGGGAGGGACAAAAACATTCAGTCCATAACATATCCATATTTATTTTTCTATATGGGTAAAAAATTTTCTGGCGTATTTTCCCAATAATATGCACTGTATGCTCTGTCCTATATAGATTTCTGTATATGCAGAACTTGTTTCTGGATTCTCTTTTCTATCCACTGTGATGTTTAACTATCTCTATGGATAGCACAATTTGCAAATTACTATTGTTCTATGATAAGCTTTAACATCTGGAAGGGCAAATCATCCAGCCTGCTTCATTTTTAGTTTAGCCCTGGCTGGTACTTGACTTTTCTCACACATTTTAGAATCACATTGCCAAGTTAAACGCTCTTTTTGGTATTTGGATTTATATGAAGTCTATTGATTAATTTATGAAAATTTTGTATCTTTACACATGACCATGGTATATCTCTCCATTTACTTATTCATTTACATATTTCTTCTTTAAAGTTTTTTATTCAAAGCTTATAATTTTCTACATTAAGATCTTGCACGAATCTTTTTAGATTTACTGCTAGGTATATTACTTTTTGTTCTTTTAAATGGTATCTTTTCTAAAATTTCATTTTTTTTTCTTTTTTTTTTTTTTTTTTTTTGAGGCGGAGTCTCGCTGTGTCTCCCAGACTGCAGTGCAGTGGCGCGATCTCGGCTCACTGCAAGCTCCACCTCCTGGGTTCACGCCATTCTCCTGCCTCAGCCTCCCGAGTAGCTGGGACTACAGGCGCCCGCCACCATGCCCGGCTAATATTTTGTGTTTTTAGTAGAGACGGGGTTTCACCGTGTTAGCCAGGATGGTCTCGATCTCCTGACCTCGTGATCCACCCTCCTCGGCCTCCCAAAGTGCTGGGATTACAGGTGTGAGACACCATGCCCGGTCTAAAATTTCATTTTCTAACTGTTGCTAGTGTATAGTTAAAACTATTTATATTAATTTATCTTCTATTTGGCAGTCTTGTAGAGCTCATTAATGCCTTTTTTTTTTTTTTTTTTTTTTTTTTTTTTTTTTTTTTTTGAGATAGCATTTTGCTCTTGTTGCCCAGGCTGGATGGTGCAATGGCGCAATTGAGGCTCACTGCAACCTCTGCCTCCAGGGTTCAAGTGATTCTCCTGCCTCAGCCTCCTGAGTAGCTGGAATTACAGGCACCCACTACCGTGTCTGGCTAAGTTTTGTATTTTTAGTGGAGACGATGTTTCACCATGTTGGCCAGGCTGGTCTCAAGCTCCAACCTCAGTAGATCCGCCAGCCTTGGCTTCCCAAAGTGCTGGGATTATAGGCATGAGCCACTGTGCCCAGCCTAGAACTCATTAATTCTTATAATTTGATTGTAGACTCTCCTGAATTTTCTTTGTAGATAATCAGTCATCTGTGAATTATGATAGTTTTCTTTGTTTCTTTCTAATCTGTATACCTTTTTTCCTTTTTTGTTGTTACTTAATGCACACACTAGGATTTCCAGTACAATGCTAAATAATAATTATGATAGTAGATATCTTTGACTTGTTTCTTATTTTAATAAAGTGTCTTTAAATTTCCATAGAGTATGATTTTAGATATATATATAGATAGATATAGATATATATCTATTTTTTTTTAATGGAGTTTCGCTCTTGTTGCCCAGGCTGGAGTACAATGGCATGATCTCGACTCACCTTAACCTCTGCCTCCTGGGATGAAGCAATTCTCCTGCCTCAGCATCCCAAGTAGCTGGAATTAGTAGGCATGCACCACCACACCCGGCTAATTTTGTATTTTTAGTAGAGGTGGGGTTTCTCCATGTTGGTCAGACTGGTCTCTAACTCCTGACCTTGGGTGATCTGCCCACCTCGGCCTCCCAAAGTGATGGGATTACAGTCATGAGCCACCATGCCCGGCCTTAGCTATATATATTTTGTGGATATGTTCACCATATTAAGAATGTTTTACTCTCTTCAGAGTTGAGTAAGCCTTTTTATTACACATAATTGTTTTATCATATGCTGTAATCTAGTGAGGCTTTTTACCCCTTTAATCTGCTATTTTGGTCAATTATGTTGATTGATTTTCTAATTTTGAGCCAATCATATATTCCTAGAGTGATCCACACTGATCTTGATATAGTACATTTTCTTTACACTGCTGAGTTCAGTTTGCTAATATTTCATTTAGCATTTTATTGCTTCTGTGCTCATGAGTGATGTGTGTAATTTACTGTCTTGTACTGTCCTTGTCTGGCTTGAAATCGAGGTAATTCTTGCTTTATAAAGTTAGTTTGGGGCATTATTTTGGGTGCCTGCCATTTGTTTCTGCTGGGTGTCCCTGAAGGCTTTGGATTTTTGTATATCTTTCTTCAAACTGGAAGAATACCCCTAGTTTCTGACTTCTGCTTAGGTTCAGACAACAAGAAAGGGAGAAGAGTCGAGTCAGGATATTAATTTCCCTATTTCTTTTTTTCTTTTTTGAGACAGAGTCTTGCTTTGTCATTCAGGCCTATTTCTTGAGGTATCTGTAGGCTGGCAATAACTTCCAACTGAAAGCCACAGCTCCTGAATATGCCTTTATTTTACCTTTATTCTTAAAAGATTGTCTGTGAATAACAATTTGGGAGCACAAAACTGAGTTATTTTGATTTTGGCATTATAAAACTATCATTTCATTGTCTTCTGACTTCCAATTGTTTTTGAGAAGTCAACATTTAGTCTAATATTTATTCCTCTGTATAGGAATAAAACTATAATTACTACAGACCCCATAAAACTAGCTCCGTAGTAATTTAGGTACGAATATTTAAAATGCATAACAATGCGAGTTGTCAGTATTAGGTCAAATGCAGCTAGAAAGAGTAGTTTTCTTATGGTAGTGCAAGTTTGTATTAATGGTTAGAAACTGGCTGAGGGGACTTTTTGTTTCTTTTTTACATAGAGCAAGTCTAAGACAGGCATGATATTGGGGACAATATCCATTTAGTAAGCATGGCAGAAGTTCTGTGTTGTTTATCCTTTAATGATGTGACTCTCAGGCTCTGCAGTCTTCTGAATGCCAGAAGCTAAGCCACCAGAGATTCACAGTTACCTCCATTCAAGCTCCAGCTCCAGAGTTTACTTAACTCTATGGATTCATGCTTTCTTGTTGTTTCTGTCCACTGAAAAATTCTCTTTCTGGTCCGTCGGCTCCACTACACATTAAGAAGAATTTTTTAATCTAGTATTTTTACCTGAAAGAGTTTCTGTGAGTATTCACACCTATTGCAAGAAACACTGCTATATTGATCAAAGCTTATTTTTAAAAAGCTGTTTTACTTATACTAACTGAATAGTAATCTGTGTATATTTGTCTTTTAATTGAGTAGAACTTTAGAGGTCTTTCATTCTAGCAGATAATGCTGAGATGAATGGCCATTAGGAGATTCAGCTGAGGTTACACAGCTGAATAATAGCCAAATCAAAATTAAGACTAAGTTTTTTAAATAACCAATTCAGTCTGTGCAGGAAAAGGTGGCTCAAAATGATCGTATACACTGGTTTACTTCTCCTTCCCCTCTTTACCTGGCTAACTCCCACTAAGCTCTTAAATCCCAGCTTATGTGCCATTTCCTCAGAGAAGTCTTTTTCTGAGCCCTGGACTAGCGTGGGTTTTTCTGGCATTTGTTTCCATGACACTCTGTATTTCTATCATTACTTGTGCTTCTTTTGTGTATTTGTTCAATTTTCTTTCTATATGTGCAAAAACCAAATTTGGTTTGCTTCCTACTGGGTGCTCAACCTCTAGAATGGCACCTGAAAGTTAGATATTTAATAAGCACTTGCTGCATAAAGTGAAACTCCTTATGAGGGACTAATTTGTTTAAGCTCTAGGGGCTGATTTAGTTGGAGGCTGTTATGCAGAGCTGAACTCATAAACTAATCTTTTTTAAAAAATTATTTGTTTCTCCAAGGAGAGTGTAAGTTTGATAAATGTTAGCACTCAAATAAAAATTAATCCTCATGCTTTCCTATGAAGTAACAAAATGGCAATTATGGAGTGTAAAAATGATGGTGTAATTCAACCTCTCAACTACTGCAGCCAGATCAATAAATAATAGTACAATACATCTTTGTGAGGATTTTATCAGTCAGCAAGAGAGAAGACAGCATCTAGGGGGAAGGTCAAAATATCGGAGAGTGTAAGTCTAGTGTTCTGGGTTAATGTTGTCTGTCAGGACGATCCTCTTAGCATTTTTACTATACCCCACTTATTAGGGGCTTTCTGAAAAAGCAGGCATTAAGCACACTTCAGGAATCTCTTTCTTGGTTTAGAAACTGGTTCGGAGACTTTCTCTGGGACCTATGACCACCTCAGTTAGACTCTGATTTGGAGAAGATGCCACAGTTTTCATGTAATGACAGTAGAAGTCATGAATTTCCCTCTATGCCAATATAGATTCCAGTTCAGAAAAGGCAAGGACACAGTTTACAACAGCATAGACTTTCTGGTAATGTTGAGAACCTAAAAATCTTATTTCAGCAAGATTTGTTATTTTGTAGTCACTAATTTGGAGACTTCCCTGTTCTGTCTCCCAAAAGCCTGGGGCCTTTTGCAGACCTGATGGAGATGGACACCCGGAACCACCCAGGAAGGGGGGATATAAGTATTCAGGGAAGTCCAGAGTGCTTGTTCTTCATAGTTCAATACAAATGGGGCAGGCGGGCTCTGTGATTGAAGATATTTATTAGTTTGAATCCCTTTTCGTTTCATTGTACCATAAGTCATAAGTGATTATTATATTGATGCAACACAAGTGAGCCCCAAAACTGGGGCTTGGCCCGGGAGAGTTCTTGGCTTCACCCAGGAAATAATTCAAGAGCAAGTCGGTAATGTTAGACAGCAGTCTTTTTTTGAACAGTACTGCTCCATGCAGAGAAGGGGTAACTCGTAGGCAGTGTGCCCACAGCCAGCAATGTATGAGCTGTTGGCAACTGCATATAAACCCACTTATATCCACTTTAAATTACATACAAATTAAAGGGCAGGTTTTAGGACTTGCTAGGAAAGGGGCAGTAACTTCTCTGAGTCATTGCCATGGAAAGGTAGTAACTTCTGGGTTGTTGTCACGGCATTTGTAAACTGTCATCATGCTGGTAGGAGTGTATTATGCAAATGAGCAATGAGGGCAGCTAGGGATCACTTTCTTTGCTATCTGCTGGCTCTTGCTGGTTCCTTCACTTCATCCCAGTAGGACTGGGAAATGAGTCCTGCTCGTGTCCTCCCTCTGTATGATGTTAAGGTTGTGTTACATTCAGTGGTGTCCTGGTGGATGCTTAACAACTGGTTGTGGGGCAGGGATGGGGGAAGGGAGGGGACCTGATTTTAGCATTTGCTGATTCCTGGGTTGTAAATACTCCCAGAAGGGCTGATTTCAAGTTGCCAGTGTGACATCACTGAAAGCAGAGTTGGCAAGAGATGCTCACCCACAATTGCCTCCCCAAGCTGTTGCCAGCTTATAGGAGCCAGCTCCAGGACACCACTACACGTAGTGCTAAAAATGCAAAAAGGACCGGCTGCTTAACTGATCCTAAGGGACAAGCAACTCGAAAAATGCCACAGAAAGCCATGATTTCCAGCTGCCAACAGGGAAGCCAGGTTCCTTCTAGAATGTGGGTGAAATCTGGATATCACTGGAGTCTACTGAGCTGTATCTTTATGAGAGTCCACTGAATCTCACCCTATCATTTTTCCCACTCGTGATCCCTCAGACGTGTTATCCCCTTGATGTCTAGATTATTCAGAGGCAGTGAAAACTGGTGGCGCTGTAGAACAGCACAACTGAAGGAAGGGATTGATGAAGCTACAGGTCTCTGACAAAGAGACTTTAATAGCTTTTATTCTAGTGAGGGTGCCAGGACAAAGCGTTTGGTTTTTTTAATAAAATATATAACCATCAACATATGAACCACCAATATATTAGCCAATATATAAACATCAGTCAATCCAGAATTTAGCTGACGAAAGAGAACATTATCAGTCTCTTTGAAGTTTCCTATGTGCCCCTCCTCCATTCCAAAATCCCCCTAAGAGATTATCTGTATACTGAATTTTATATCTATAATTGCCTGTTTTTAAAAATCATTTTACCACTTAAGAATAGTTATTCAGTTTTGCCCATTGTTGAAATTTATGTGAAAGATATTATATTGTGTCTGTTCTTCTGCAAACTGTTATGTTCAATATTATGTGTATTAAAATAATTTATGTTCATGGACATAACTGTAATTCTTTTTTGTTGTTTTGCAGCATGATTTTAGCATTCTATTATATGGTCTACAACAGTTTATCTTTCTTCTGTCAATGGTTATTTGAATTAATTTTAAGTTTTTTCTATTTCAGAAAATGCTGCTACTAGTATTTCTTGTACATGTCTTGTGGTAAATACATGCAAGAATTTCTCTAAGGTATATACCTAGGAATGGTATATGCTAGGTTTAAGAAAATTGTATCTCTAAGAAGTTTGACCAACTTACGATCCCACTAGCAGTATTTGAGACCATCTTAGACTATGTTCTCTCCAACACTTGGACTTGCTATACACTATAATTCTAATAATTTGACCACAGATTTCTTCTGAGTTTTGTACATTGACAATTATGCTATGCATGAATAAGGACAATTTTGTTTCTTCTTTCTTTTGTAATTATCTTGCTTTCTCTCCCTACCTCATCTTTTTTGTTTGTTTTACTACATTTATTACAATCACCAATACAAATGCCAGTAGAGTCAACCCTTGGCTTGTTTCTGTTCTTCAAAAAAATGCTTTGATTATTCATCACTAAGTAGGACATTGGCTATAGACTTTTTGAAAACCTAAATGGATATCGAATTTTATCAGTTGATTTTCTGTATCTGTTGAGAGAATCATGTGTTTTGTTCCTTTTACATTTTAAGGTAATAAATTATATTGCTATATTTTATACTTTTTATAAAAACATGTATTTCTGAGATAAATCCAACTTGTTGCTATATTTTATACTTTTTATAAAAACATGTATTATTTCTGAGATAAATCCAACTTGTTCACAATGTGCTGCTTTTTTATGTACATGGATATACATGAATGTGTGTGTGTGTGCATGTGTGTGTTCAGCTATTTGGTTGGCTTATATTTTAAAAATTTTGTGACTAAACTCGTGAGTGAGATCAAACTGATTTTCTTTTCTCTCTTCATCTGCATTTTATCATTAAAGGTGTACAAGCCTTAAAAATGAGTTATGGCGCAGGGCGTGGTGGCTCACGCCTGTAATCCCAGCACTTTGGGAGGCCGAGGCGGGGGGATCACGAGATCAGGAGATCGAGACCATCCTGGCTAACACGGTGAAACCCTGTCTCTACTAAAAATGCAAAAAATTAGCTGGGCCTGGCGAGCGCCTGTAGTCCCAGCTACTTGGGAGGCTGAGGCAGGAGAATGGCGTGAACCCGGGAGGCGGAGCTTGCAGTGAGCCCAGATCGCGCCACTGCACTGCAGCCTGGGCAACAGAGTGAGACTCCATCTCAAAAAAAAAAAAAAAAAAAATGAGTTATGGCATATTATCTCCTTTCCTAGTCTCTTAAAGATTTTGTGTATGATTGAAATAATCTTTCTTGTCAATGTTTAGTAGAACTTTCTAGTGTAACTTTCTGGGTCAGATGTTTAGGGGAAATTAATTCAGTTTACTTGATGATTATAATACCAAATTATTTTTTATTTCTTTGAGAATTGATTTTGGTGATTTAGATTTTTCTAGAAATTTGCCTATTTCATCTATGCTTTAAATGTATTGTCTTAAAGTTCTTCATAATTTTTTCTTAACTTCTTATTTCTGCCTTATTTCTGGTTATGTCCTTATTCTCATTTCTAATATAGATTATTTATTCCTGTTCACTTTCTCATTAATCAATGTTGCTGGAGTTTATCAGTCTTATTATCCTTTTCAAAGAACCAACTTTTAATTCTATTAATTCTATTTAATTTTTGTTTTCCATTATTTTTCCTGTATGATTTTCTTTCTTTTTTCTTTAGTTTATTCGGTTGATATTTTTTATAATTACTTGTATCTTTAGGTTAGTAATTTGCAGTCTTTTAAAATTTTTTTTAAAATATGCGTTTAAGACTATAAATTTCCCTTGAAGTACTGCTTTAGCTTTATGTTTGCAAATTTTGATATTTAGTGTTTTCATTTTTTTAAGCATCTTCTAATATCAAGTATGATTTTTTCTTTGGTTTATATGTTGTTTAAAGGTGTGTTTTTAAAATTTCATACTGCATAGTTTTTTTAAGCGTTATTTCTGTAACAATTAAAATGTGAATAGATAATATGGAGTATATTTTACAGATTATTTGATATCTGTTCAGATTTGCTTTATGTTCTCTTACACATCAGTTTTTATAAATGTGCTATGTTTTCTTGAAAAGATTATGTCTCACTCACATCTACATCTTGAATAATATTTTTCATCAGTCTAATATATCAGTTATTGATAAAATGTGTTTTTCATCTCCTACTATGCTGGTAGATTTTCAATTTCATCTTGTAGTTCTATCAAAATTTCTCCTTAATGTGTATACATAAAAAATTAGTACTTTTTATATATGTCTGGTCTTTTCAACATTTTATTATTATTTAGTGTCTCTATGTAGAGAAATGCTTTTTAGGCCTTCAAGTGTTCTTTGGCATTTATAAAGTTTAAAAATTTTTCTTTTAGTTTTGTCTCGTATATTTCTATTTTTTTACTTACAAATTTCCTACATCGTTATATTTTAAGTATAAATGTTGTAAGCAAAGTATAGTTGGATTTTTTTAATCCGTTCTGAAAATCATTGACTTTTAACTAGTGAGATTAGTCTATTTATGTCATTGTGATTATAAATACATGTGGGTTTATTTCTACCATTTTACATTGTGTTTGTTTTAATTCTAATTTTTAAATAATTTTTCTTCTTTTTAAATGGTTTTGGCCCCATTTTACTTTCTCCCTTCTACCAACTTATAAGATACAACCTCTGTTTCTACTTGTTTAGTACTTTCCTAGAAATTACAATATGCATGGCTAATTTAATAAAAACTTAATCAGTGTATTAGACCTCCATCAAAACTGTACTTTTACTTTGGGATATTTGACTCCGATTACCCCCATTCCAGATGACATAACTATTATTTTCTGGTATTTTACTCCTATCTTGCTGTGGTTTTCTGCACTCAGCAATTTGATATTATAATTAATGTTTTATAAAGTCAATGATTGTTTAAATTTACCACATATTTACCACTTCTCTTTACTATTTCTTCAGACTTTCCTTCTAGATTTTTTTTTATGTTTAGTACATTTTTGAGAAATTCTTTCCGTTAAAGATCTATTGATGTTAGCCCTCTCAGTTTTTACTTGTTTGGAAATATTACCATTTCACATTAATAACTGAAAAAAAACATAAGTATACAAATCTTGTATGGATAATTTTTTTTCTCAGTACCTATTCTTTTGGAGTCTTGCCTCCAAACTCCTGGTTTTGAGAAATAAGTCGCTATTTGTAACACTCTTTTCTCTTCTCTGTGCCATACTTTAAGACTTCTCTGTCTGAAATTTGATTATAGAATGAATGGTGTCGAATTTTTAAAAAGTATTGTTTATCTTGTTTAGGATTCATAGGTTGTCAGGATTTTGATGTGGGTGTCTCATCAATTCTGAAAATTCACAGCCATGATCTCTTTGCATATTGTCTCTCCTTGATGCTTTCAATCTTTTCCTCCTGGAAATATCTTTAGGTATTTTAGACCTATTCACTCTATCTTCCATGTTTGTTTGTTTATTATTTTTCCTATTGATAGTGCAGCTTGGTAATTTCTTTACATCTGTTTTTGAGTACAGTAATTCTTTCTTTAGCAGTTTCCAATTAGTTACTTAATAATTTCATTGAATTTCTCATTTAAATTGGTGTAATTTTCATTCCTAGAAGCTTTGACTTTTAAAACTTTGTTCATTTGTGTAATTATTTGATCCATTTTTATACTTTTGACAACTTTTCAGTTCTTTAAACTTATCTGCTCATATAGTATTTTCAGTCAGATAATTATAAAATATATGACTCGACATCACTTCTGCGTTTGAGACAAAAGGAAAGTGACAAGGAAAGAAAGCAGTGGTAAGTACCTCTAAGGACTCTTTTTTGTCTTGAAAGAGAAAGCTGTCCTAAAAGTCATCCCAATGTCTCCGCTTGTTTCTTAGTGGACAAAGCTCTGTTACAAAACAAACCTCACACTCAAGAAAAGTAATGAAAGCATATTTTTAGCTTTTTCAGCCTGTGTTCTGGAAAGTGGGCAGATGAAGGGGTTAGAAATGTAATTTAAGTTGGCTCTGGCATTTGCCGCCATACCACAGAAGGAGAGGCTCAGGAACCTTCTATTGAATCTGAGTCTGAACTGCAGCATCTCATTTAGTCACACTGGGTCCACAAAAGGACCCATGAAAGAAAGAAAGCTGAGAAAGCATGCTGGCTCTGTTGGGATTCCTGTGAACATGTGTGGAGGTGAATCCACAGCCCAAAGAATATAACAGGGGATAGTGGTATTTTTCTCTATAAAATCTATCCTTGTTTTCCTTATTTTGGATGGAATTTGAAAAAGAGTAAATTTATAAAAGAAATTAAAACATACTTATTTAAAAAAAAAAAAAAAAAAAACTCTCCCTGAACCTATATGTGAATGTTCATAGCAGCTTTACTCATAATTGACAAAAACTGGAAACAACCTAAATGTCCTCCAATGGGTAAAAGAATAAACTATTACATACATACAACAGAATGCTACTCAGCAATGAAAGGAACACTCAGTGTGTGCATAATATACACATAGTAACATGTATGGATATCAGGTGTGTAATGCTAAGTAAAAAAAGCAAGACTGAAAAATATGTATACTGCATTGTTCTCTTTATATGATACTATGAAAAAGGCAAAACCATAGGGATGGAGAACAAATCAACATTTTCCAGGGCTTGGGGATAGGGAGATGGGTTGATGACAAAAGGGCAGTGTGAGGGGATTGAGGGGTTGGAAGGAGGTGGAACTGCAAATCAAAAATAAATGAAAATTTAAAAATCACTTTTTTGAGGAGGAAAATAAAGACTTAATTAAATGAGAAAAATCTAATGAAAAGAGTGACGGTAGAGTTTGAAGATACAGGAATATATAAAATATTTCTATCTATCTAGGAAGATATAGAATAGATAGGAATAATCAATAGAGAAAGTTCTCTGAGAAGTTAGCCAACAGGATCTAAACTATAGGTATAGAGGTTCACTTTAGATAAACAAGGGGACAATATTTTCTTTTGAGATGGAATTTCCCTCTTGTTGCCCAGGCTGGAGTGTAGTGGTGTAATCTTGGCTCACTGCAACCTTCGCCTCCCGGGTTCAAGCAATTCTCCTGCCTCAGCCTCCCGAGTAGCTGGGAATACAGGTGCCCACCACTATACCTGGCTAATTTTTGTATTTTCAGTAGAGACGGGGTTTCACCATGTTGGCCAGACTGGTTTTGAACTCCTGACCTCAAGTGATACAGGTGCCCACCACCACGCCCGGCTAATTTTTGCATTTTTAGTAGAGATTGGGATTTCATCATGTTGGCCAGCCCGGTCTCGAACTCCTGACCTCAAGTGATCCACTCTCCTCAGCCTCCCAAAGTACTGGGATTACAAAGGTGTGAACCACGGCGCCCAGCTGGGGGACAATATTTTCTTTGTTATAGGAATTAATAGGGAAAAGATGAGAGCAAATTTAGTTAAGTTTGTAGATTTGGAGAAGTGTAAAGATAAAAAAATGTGCAAAAGGTATAGCAGGGATTTTTTTTATATTGAGGACCAATACCAATCAACTGGTAGTAGCTGACTAATGTGTTGTGTTAAGAAGGATTTACAAGCAATATCAAGGTTCAACACATGAGAAGACTAGGATCTAGTGGCAGTGTCTGCCACAAGTTTTAAACAACCAATTACCTTCTATTATTTCAGCTAATTCTAATTGTATGTATTGTAAGAAATCACACACACATTCTCTACCTATAATAACCTTACTTTTCCACTTCTCTTTGGTTAACTAAATGCTATTCACAAGCCCAGGAGTTTGAGACTAGCCTGGGCAATATGGTGAAACCCCATTTCTACCAAATGTATGTATTATTATATATATTATATATTTTATATATATAAAATAATAATACAAAAATTAGCCAGACATGGTGGCGGGTGCCTATAGTCCCACCTCCTTGGAGGGCTGAGGTGGGAGCATCACCTAAGCCCAGGGAGGTCAAGGCTGCAGGGAACTATGATTGTGCCACTGCACTCCAGCCTAGGGGACAGAGTGAGACCCTGTCTGAAAGAAAAAGCTATTTACATTAGAAGTCCTCATTAAGCAACCCCTCTATATATGCAACCAGAATAGATTAGATGCTTCTTGTGTGCTCTTTGAGCATCCTATATGTCCCTCTTCACCACAATTATCACATTAGATTGTAAGTATGTATCTCTGCCTACCACCCTAGAATAGTTGCTCCTTTAAGAGAAAGTCTGTAACTATATTCTCAGTATTTAACCTAAGAGGTGGATAGTAAAATTCTTTTTGAGTGAACACGTGAATGAATGAAATGAAAATGGCTCCAACATGGCATGTGAATCTTAATTTGGAATTCCTGGAAGCAGAAATTGAGAGGGATTCTCCGGCAAGTGATTTAGTGAAGGACTGCTCTCAAGTGAAACCCATAAGGAAGAAGGGGTGGCAGGTGGGTGAGGGGAACGAGTGAGGTAAAGGTGTATCAGCTAAAGCCTTTCCTGAGCCTGATCCCACAAGGAGCTCTGGAGCATGAAGGTATCCCACCCTGAGGTATCCCACCCTGAGACAAGGGGGCCACCATTTTACCCTGTGCTAGTCTTTCATGGGCTATAGGCCACCTCTGGGAAAGGGTAAAACTTGCCTGTCATTTTCAAGATGGTTTCCATCAGCCGAGGATAATTTTCCCAAGAAATGTAGAGCCATAAACTGTTTGCAGCCAACACTCATAGCAGCTAAGGAATGGGTGCACTGGCTTGGTCAAAGGGGGTGTAGGCAGGGAACAATAGGGTCTACTGCAGTGTGACAGGACAATGGGAAAGGGGTTATGGGAATGTAGGTGGGACCCTGACTCCCATGACCTCTGAGATATAGGAAAAGGAAGGAGAAAGAGAAAAGGAATCCTCTTCCCGTCACCTCCCACCTCACGTACTCCTTTCCTAGGCGAGAGTTGGCTTGCTACCTTGGCATTGTGGCTACCAAAGACAGGTGTCTGCACAGCAGGCTAGATGCTCCTGAGAGGGAGGCTTGCTTTGCAGAGAGCTGAGGTGGACTCTTGCTGCATCCTCTTCACACAGTTAAATTATTCCATGGCTGAATACATGGCAAGGGCTGAGCTACATAAAAAAACAAATCTACAAACCTGGAACAGCTGTAAAAGAACTTAATAGAGTTGTCAAGGACAGCAATTTCATCTCTGAAGAAAGGTGAGACCAGTAAGGGAGAACATTCCCCTGGGACTACATTTAATGGTCTTCTACCTGTGGAAGCATTACTATCCAAAATAGTGAGCCAATTTCCTGACAGAAAGCCTTGTCCCATGGATTGGCATTTGCTTGCTTGGAAAATGAGTTTTCATCCTTTCGAGAATCAAAACAGTCTGTGGTATTTACAATACAGCCTTACTGTCCAGTAGCTAAGTGTAGTCTAATTCTGACAGATGGCTCTCCAGGGAAATTTTCCTTCAGATTGGATTATGCTTCCAGGCTGAAATGCACTAATTACCGGGAGTCTAAATAAACATAGTGGGGGAGTGAGAGGGAGGGGAAGGTAGGCTGTTTCTTAGGAAGCTGTTTTGGAAAGTGGCCATATTTGCAATCTTTATCTTTCCAGCTCCACACACTCAGCTATGTGGAGAATCTAGGCCACTGCTTTGCTAAAGACATGGTAGTGCTGGATCAAGGGTCAGTCTGCCTTCATCAAGGAGCTTTGACTTCGTTTTCTATAAGGCCCTGGCTCTCTAACCTGGTTTTCTCCTGTGTTACCTGTCTTGGAATGTAACTTTCAGAATAAATATATCTTTAAAATGAGCATGACTGACTTTAAAAACCAAACGGATCTATGAATTTGGCTCTGTTAAACGTTGCTAACCTTCTTTTATAAAAAGTCTAATACTTTGGTTTTGAAGTCTTTAATATGTAAAGATACTCCTCTATTACACATTTCTTAATGCTTACCAGTTTGAGACCTAAATAGCTGTAGGACAAGTACATCTGGCTATCAGATATGGAAGGATGAATTTTGCATGAGTGGACTGAGAAAAATCCAATTTGGAAGTCAGAAAGTGAGTTCTGGGTCAGGAAGTTAGTTGCAGTTTTGTCTCTATCGTCATTCAACAAATGTTTTTGAATACTCACTGTCTGCCAGGCAATGTATTGGGCATCAAGTACATAATGGTCCCTACTCTCTTGGGGCTTATGGTTTTGGGAGATGGGAATGTGAGAAGAAGGGATAGATAGTGAAACAAAACATTGCACAGATAATTACTCACATGTGTGATTGGTGCTGCAGAGGAAACGCAGGCAAGCGCTCCATGCAGCACCTTACCTGGCCTGGTACGTTAAAGAGGGATGCTTGGAGGAAATAACATTGAAGCTGAGACAAAAAGATGGGTAGGCATTTGCCTGAAGAAGGGCAGAGTCCCAAGCAAAAGGAACTGGAATGGGGAAAGGCCTCGAGGCAGGAACAGTTTTGGCAAGTTCAGGGGACAAAAAGTGCAGGGTAGTTAAAGATAGGGAAATAAAATGGAAGAGAGACCAGAACTCAGGCAGAAGCAAGAATAATTAAGATCTTTAAGGCAAGAATACGTCTTTGAGTCTTTATGAGTAATTTTTTAACAATTTTGAGCAGTGAATTGACACATAGAAATTTACATTCTTAAAAAAGCACTCTGGCTGCAGTGAGGAATGGACAGGAGTGGGGAGTGAGGGGATGGTCATTCTATTATAGAAGGCCACTCACGTGTGTTTAATAGACATGGAGAAAAGCAGCAGATTCCAGATATTATTTAAGCAGTTTTATTGAGGAATAATTGTATATAATAAACTGCATATGTTTAAAGCATACAATTTGACAGTATTTGACATATATATACATTTGTGAAACCACTTACCATAGTCAGTCGAAATAATGAACATATCTGTCACCTCAAAACCTTGCTTGTACCACTTTGCAACCTCTTCCTCCACTCCCTGCCACCCATCCCCCCAGTCCCCAGGCAGGTGTTGATCTGTTTTGTCACACTACATTAGTTTGGATTTTCTAGTATTTTATAGAAATAGGCATCATACAGAAGGTACTCCACTTTGTTTGACTTCTTTCAATCAGAATAATTATTTTTGAGATTATTTCATGTTGTATATATTAATAATTCAATCTTTTTATTGCTGAATACTATTCCATTGCATAGATATACTACTTGTTGTTTATCCCTTGCCTATTAATGAACATTTGGATTATTTTCAGTTTGGGATATTACAAGTAAAGCTGCCATGAACATTCATGTGCTTTGTATGTACATATGCTTTTATTTCTCTTACATAATGACCTATGAATAGAATGCTGGATTAGATAGTAGGTGTATGTGTACCTTTTGATGAAACTGCTAAAATGTTTACCAAAATGATTGTATCATTTTACATTTACAACAGCTATGAACTGTGAAAGTTCTAGTTGCTCTACATTCTCACCAGCACTTGATAGAGTTGGTCTTTCATTTTAGACATTCTAAGAGGTATGAAATAGAATCTCATTGTGATTTTTACATTTCCCTCAAATGAAATTGAGCATCATTTCATGTGCTTATCTACCATCTATTTATCTTTTTTGATAAAGTATACAAAATCTTTGGTCAATTTTTAATAGTTTTTTTAACATTCATTTTAGGTTTAGTGGTACATCTGCAGGTTTGCTATATAGGTAAACACATGTCATAGGAGTTTGTTGTACAGATGATTTATCACCTGGGTACTAGGCATAGTACCCAATAATTATTTTTTCTGTTCCTTTCCCTCCTCCCATGCTCCAACCCCAGAAGGTTTCAGTATTTGCTGTTCCCCTCTTTGTGTCCATGTGTTCTCATCATTTAGCTCCTACTTATAAGTGAGAACCTGTGGTATTTGGTTTTCTGTTCCTGTGTTAGTTTGCAAAGGATAATGACCTTTAGCTCCATCCATGTTCCTCCAAAGAACATGATCTCATTCTTTTTTATGGATGCATAGTAGTCCATGGAATATTTTTTATGGCTGCATAGTATTCTGTGGTATATGTGAACCACATTTTCTTTATCCAATCTTTCATTGATGGGCATTTAGGTTGATTCCATGTCTTGCTATTGTGAATAGTGCTGCAATGAATATACATGTGCATGTGTCTTTATGATAGAACAACTTATATTCCTCTGGGTATGTACCCAGTGATGGGATTGCTAGGTCAAATGGTAGTTCTGTTTTTAGCTCATTGAGATACGGCCACACTGCTTTCCACAATGGTTGAACTAATTTACACTTCCACCAACAGTGTGTAAGCATTCTCTTTTCTCCACAATCTTGCCAGTATCTGTTATTTTTTGACTTTTTAGCAGTAGCCATTCTGACTGGCATAAGATGGTATCTCATTGGGGTTTTCATTTGCATTTCTCTAATGATCAGTGGCATTGAACTCTTTTTCATATTTTTGTTTGGCCACGTGTCTGTCTGCAGAAAAATGTCCGTTCATGTCTTTTGCCCACTTTGTAATAGGGTTGTTTGTTTTTCTCTTGAAAATTTGTTTACATTCCTTATAAATGCTGGATATTAGACCTTTGTTAGATGCATAGTTTGCAAGTATTTTCTCCTATTCTGTAGTTTGTTTGTTTACTCCGTTGATAGTTTCTTTTGTTGTGCAGAAGCTTTTAAGTTTATTTAGATCCCATTTGTCAATTTTAGCTTAGTTGTAGTTGCTTTTGGCATCTTCATCATTAAATACTTGCCATTTCTATGTCCAGAATGGTATTGCCTAGGTTGTATTCCAGGATTTTTATAGTTTTGGGGTTTACATTTAAGTCTTTAATCCATCTTGAGTCAATTTTTGTATATGGTGTAAGGAAGGGGTCCAGTTTCAATCATCTTCATATGGCTAGTCAGTTATCCTAGCACCATTTATTGAATAGGGAGTCTTTTCCCCATTGCTTGTTTTTCTCAGCTTTGTCGAAAATCAGGTGGTTATAGGTATGTGGCCTTATTTTTGGGCTCTCTATTCTATTCCACAGGTCTATGCTTCTGTTTTTGTACCAGTATCATGCTGTTTTGGTTACTGTAGCCCTGTGGTAACAGGGTAACGTGTTGAGGTTGGGGAATGTGATACCTCCAGCTTTGTTCTTTTTGCTTAGAATTGCCTTGGCTATTTGAGCTCTTTTTGGTACCATATGAATTTTGAAATAGTTTTTGCTAGTTCTGTAAAGAATGTCGTTGGTAGTTTAATAGGAATAGCATTGGATCTTTAAATTGCTTTGGGCAGTGTGGCCATTTTAATATTGATTCTTCTGATCCATGAGCATGGAATGTTTTTCCATTTGTTTGTGTCATCTCTGATTTCTTTGAGCAGTATTTTGTAATTCTCACTGTAGAGATCTTTACCTCCCTGGTTAGCTGTATTCCTAGGTATTTTATTCTTTTTGTGGCAATTGTGAATGGGATTGCATTCCTGATTTGGCTCTCGGCTTGGCTGTTGTTGGTGTGTAGGAATGTTAGTGATTTTTATATGTTTATTTTGTATCCTGAAAATTTGCTGAAGTTGTTTCTCAGTTTAGGGAGGTTTGGGGCCAAAATGATAAGTTTTTCTAGGTATAGGATCATGTCATCTGCAACCTGAGATAGTTTGACTTCCTCTCTTCCTATTTGGATGCCCTTTACTTCTTTCTCTGTCTGATTGCTCTGATCAGGACTACCAATGCTGTGTTGAATAGAAGTGGTGAGAGAGGGCATTCATGACTTGTGCCAGTTTTCAAGGGGAATGCTTTCAGTTTTTATCCATTCGGTATATGTTGCCTGTGGGTTTGTCATAGATGGATCTTATTATTTTGAAGTATGTTCCTTCAAGACCTAGTTTATTGAGAATTTTTAACATAAAGGGGTATTGAATTTTATCAAAAGCCTTTTCTGCATCTATTGAGATAATCATGTGGTTTTTGTCTTTAATTCTGTTTATGTGATTAATCACATTTATTGATTTATGTATAATGAAGCAACCTTGTATCCCAGGGATAAAGCCTATGTGATTGTGGTGGATTGACTTTTTGATGTGCTGCTGGATTTGGTTTGCTAGTATTTTATTGAGGATTTTTGCCTCAATGTTCATCAATGATATTGGCCTGAGGTTTTCTTATTTTGTGTCTCTGCCAGGCTTTGATATCAGGATGATGCTGGCCTCACAGAATAAGCTGGGGAGGATTCCCTCCTCCACAATTTTTTAGAATAGATTCAGTAGGAATGGTACCTGCTCTCTGGCCCTGCTTTTGTTTTGGTTGGTAGGTTATTTATTCTTGTTTCAATTTCAGAGCTTGTTTTTGGCTTCTTAAGGGATTCAATTTCTTCCTGGTTCAGCCTTGGGAGGGTGTATGTGTCCAGGAACTTATCTCTCTCTTCTAGGTTTTTCAATTTGTGTGCATAGAGGTGTTTGTTGTAGTCTTTGATGGTTGTTTGTATTTATGTGGCATCTGTGGTTTCATCTCCTTTGTCATTTCTAATTTATATTATTTATTTTCTTCTTTATTAATCTAGCTAGTGACCTATCTATTATTGTTAATTTTTTCAAAGAACAAGCTCCTGGATTCATTGATCTTTTGAATTATTTTTCATGTCTCAATATTCTTCAGTTCAGTTCTGATTTTCATTTCTTGTCTTCTGCTAGCTTTAGGGTTGCTTCCCTCTTGCTTCTATAGTTCTTTTAGTTGTGATGTTGGGTTGTTAATTTGATACCTTTCTAGCTTTTTGATGTGTGTGTTTAGTGCTATGTATTTCCCTCTTAATGCTGCCTTAGCTGTGTACCAGATATTCTGTTGTGTTGTATCTTTGTTCTCGTTAGTATCAAAGAACTTCTTGATTTCTGCCTTAATTTCATCATTTACCCCAAAGTCATTCAGGAGAAGCTGGTTTAATTTCCATGTAATTGCATAGTTTTACGTGATTTTTTGTTTTCATTTCTATTTTTATTGTGCTATGGTCTGAGAGTGTGTTTGGCATGATTTTGGTTCTTTTGCATTTGCTACGGATTGTTTTGTATCTGATTGCGTGCTCGATTTGAGTATGTGCCATGTGGTGATGAGAAGAATATATATTTTGTTTTTGAGTGGAGAGTTCTGTAGATTTCTATCAGGTCCATTTGCTCCAATATTGAGTTCAGGTTCTGAATATCTTTGTTAATTTCCTGCCTCAGTGATCTGTTGAATAATGTCAGTGGGGTGTTTAAGTCTCCCACTATAGTTGTGTGGGAGTATAAGTTTTTTTGTAGGTCTCTAAGAATTTGCTTTATGAATGTGGGTGCTCCTGTGTTGGATGCATATATATTTAGAGTAATCAGGTCTTGTTGAATTGAACTCTTTACCAATATGTAATGACCTTCTTTGAACTTTTTTTGTTTGTTTGATCTTTGTTGCTTTAAAGTCTGTTTTGTTTGAAATTAGGATTACAACTCCTGCTTTTTTCTGATTTCCATTTTCTAGGTAGATTTTCCTCCATCCCTTTATTTTGAGCCTATGGGTCTCATTGCATGTGAAATAGGTCTCTTGAAGACAGCATGTCCTTGAGTCATGTTTTTTTTATCCAGCGTGCCATTCTGTGCCTTTCAAATGGGCCATGTAATCCATTTACATTCAAGGTTGATATTGATATATGTGCATTTGATCCTGTCATTGTGTTGTTAGTTGGTTATTATGCCAGCTTGTTTGTGTGGTTGTGTTTTAGTGTCCCTGGTCTGTGTACTTAAGTATGTTTTTGCACTGACTGCTAACAGCCTTTCCTTTCCATATTTAGTGTTCCTTTCAAGATCTCTTGTAAGGCAAGTCTGGTGGTAACAAACTCCCTTAGCATTTGCTTGTCCGAAAAGGATCTTATTTCTCCTTTACTAGGGAAGCTTAGTTTGGTTGGATATAAAATTCTTGGTTGAAGACTTTTTTTCTTTAAGAACTTCGAATATAGGCCCCCTAATCTCTTCTGGTTCATAGAGTTTCTGCTGAGAAGTCTGCTGTTAGCTTGATGGTGTTCCCTTTGTAGGTAACCAGCGCTTTCTCTCTAGCTGCCTTTAACATTCTTTCATTTCAACCTTGGAAAATCTGATGATTATGTGTCTTGGAGATGATCTTCTTTTGTAGAATCTTGCAGGGATTTTCTTTATTTTCTGAATTTGACTGTTGGCTTCTCTAAGAAGGTTGGGGAAGTTTTCATGGACAATATCCTGAAATATGTTTTCCAACTTGTTTGCTTTCTCCTCATACCTTTCCGGGATGACAATGATTAATAGATTTGGCCTGTTTACATAATCCTATATTTCTCAGAGGTTTTGTTCCTTTTCATTCTTTTTTCATTATTTATGTCTGACTGCCTTATTTCAAAAAGCCAGTCTAAAAGTTCTGAGATTCCTTCCTTAGCTTGGTCTATTCTGCTGTTAATACTTGCAATTGTATTGTGAAATTCTTGTAATGTGTTTTGCAGCCCTATCAGGTCAGTTAGGTTCCCTTTTATACTGGCTATTTTTTCTATCAGCTCCTGAATTATTTTATTGTGCTTCTTAGTTTTCTTGAGATGAGTTTTGCCATTCTCCTAAATTTTAACAATCCTTGTTCCTGTCCATATTCTGAATTCTATTTCTGTCATTTCAGACAACTAAGCTTTGTAAAAAACCCTTGTTAAAGAACTAGTGCAC